>NC_080841.1:44724311-45026702 GCF_030435755.1 Ochotona princeps
TTCTGATAAGCACCAACTGGTGAGGCCCCAGTGACAACATCCTGTTACCTGTGAATCAACCACTCCAGACACTTCTGCGCTGGCTTCAGCAGGAAATAGGGAGACAGATGAATGAGGAATAGTGAGATGTGTTCATCCAGCTGTTTGTTCACGGCTTTGGTCTGCACGCTGCGCTCCAAAGTTTTAGCAAGCTGACTGAACAGCGGGGCTTCAAACTGCTCGAAGGTGGGGTCGATGCCAAGCAGCTCCTCCAGGCCAGTGCACCCTGGGGAGAGGTGGGCTGTTGAGCAACTCTAGCCAGCAAACTCATCCCCCATGCATCCTGTGCAACGCGGTGGCAAACCTAACAAGCACATCTCAGCAAGGAAGAGCAGAAGGTCATACCATCTGATACATGCCCTACCATCCCAGCCCCCCTCCACCTGCCTTCTCCAGCCCCTCCTGGCCATCAGCTGACCAGCCTACCCGAGCGACCTCCAGCCCTTGGCTGCTCCCTCTCCCTGCCCCTCCAAAGCAATGGCAAGTTGAACTCCGGGCACAGAGCTTCCCCAGGGCTGTCCTCACCCAGGGCGAAGGCGGTGTCCCTGTCGATTGTGGCCGCTTCCTTGGGGTCGAACAACAGCGAGGCGACTTGGTCTCTGGAGAGCAGACTTGGGTCGCTCTGGGGGAGGGCGAGTCTTTGCAGCTGCTGGGCTAAGGACGTCATCTTTCCACTGGCAGGATTCTAGAAACACAAGCTGGGAACCGTCCAGGAAAAGGGACAGGCGGCTCGACGGCGACCCACACACGCCCTGCCGGTCCCCCGCCTTGCCCTCCCAGCTATGAACAGCGACCCCAACTCGACACCCCAAAACCCACGCGGCCGTCCAGCGACCCCGACTCCACAGATACCCAGAAACTCCGTGCGGCCGTCCAGCAACCCCGACTCCACAGATACCCAGAAACCCTGAGCGGCCGTCCAGTCACCCCGACTCTAGACACCCCGAAACCCGGCGCGGCCATCCAGCGACCCCGACTCTAGACATTCCGAAACCCCGCGCGGCCGTCCAGCGACCCCGACTCCACAGATACCCAGAAACTCCGTGCGGCCGTCCAGCAACCCCGACTCCACAGATACCCAGAAACCCTGAGCGGCCGTCCAGTCACCCCGACTCTAGACACCCCGAAACCCGGCGCGGCCATCCAGCGACCCCGACTCTAGACATTCCGAAACCCCGCGCGGCCGTCCAGCGACCCCGAATCTAGACACCCCAAAACCCGCGCGGCCGTCCAGCGACCCCGACTCCACAGATACCCCGAAACCCCGAGCGGCCGTCCAGCGACCCCGACTCCACAGATACCCCAAAACCCGCGCGGCCGTCCAGCGACCCCGACTCCACAGATACCCCAAAACCCCGCGCGGCCGTCCAGCGACCCCGACTCCAGACACCCCAAAACCCTGAGCGACCGTCCAGTGACCCCGACTCTAGACACCCCGAGACCCCGCGCGGCCGTCCAGCGACCCCGACTCCAGACACCCCGAAACCCTGCGGCCAGCCGTCCAACAACCCTGACTCCAGACACGCCAAAACCGCGCGGCCGTCCAGTGACCCTGACTTCAGACACCCCAAAACCGCGCGGCCGTGTAGCGGTGCCGACTCCTCAGACACCCGACTTACCTTTTCGGCTCCACGCGCGGATTGGAAGTCACCTGAAGCAGCTCCGGCAGCTCCTCAGCGGGAGCCTGTAATTGGGATAGGACTCGGACGCCACCAGCTTCTCACACAAGCTCCCACATGCTACCACAGAATTCGGCTCTCTCCCGGAAACCTGAGAACACGCTTCTCAGAGGAACTTCCGGTTTCGAGTACTACGGCGAGAGACGAGGTACAGATTTGCCGGAAATGCGTCAGCATGGCCCCGCCCCTCTGTCACAAGTACCGCCTCCCGCGGAGGCCCAGGCAGCTTGTGCGCGCGCGCCGGCCGTCGTCTGAGGAGCTCAGCCTCTGGGTGGGCATTTTGTGTTAAGGCTAAGTGCCAGAGTCAGGTGTGTAATAAATACTTAACCAGCCTTTGCTATCTACGGGCGGGCGTTCCGTAGTTACAATTATGGAATGGGAAGCCTGGTGTCTCGATTTTAAATCCCGTGGCTGGGAGAAGTTATGTGAGGTAAATTTTTTTTAAAAAGTGCAACAGGTATTTATTTGGTTCAACGCTTTCCGTGCCAGTGCAATCAAAAGTCGAGATTCACACATACTTCAAAGTTTTCATTTGGAAAAAAATATATAGATGATGAATTTCCTTCATTTTAAAAAAGAAGACATTGTCAAATGAAGTTTTAATGAAGATTTTCTGTAGGAGGGAGAGGTGTTGCCTCTGGTATAAGTTCTCATTTCAGTCACTGTTGATGCTAACATGAAAACAAATTTGTTTTATTTTTTTAAAAGATTTATTCAGTTTAGTACAAAGTCAGATATACATAGAGGAGGAGAGACAGAGAGGAAGATCTTCCGCCCGATGATTCACTCCCCAAGTGAGCCGCAACGGCCGGTGCTGCGCCGATCTGAAGCCGGGAACCTGGAACCTCTTCCAGGTCTCCCACGCGGGTGCAGGATCCCAAAGCATTGGGCCATCCTCGACTGCTTTCCCAGGCCACAAGCAGGGAGCTGGATGGGAAGTGGAGCTGCTGGGATTAGAACCGGCGCCCATATGGGATCCCGGCACGTTCAAGGCAAGGACTTTAGCCACTAGGCCACGCCCCCGGGCCCAAAAACACATTTGTAAGAGCAGTTTGAGTATCTGGGTTACTTTTAAAATATCCTCCCTCTCCCGATACACCTGTTATGACCCACGGACTAGATAGCTTGTTTTCTTCCTGTGTTCTTTATGTCAGGTGCCGGAGTTGTTGGTGAAGAGAGGCTGAGGTTTTTCTTCTTGTGGAACTGGGATTCCAGCAGGAAAAACAAGCAGCAGATAAGCAAGAACATTACCGCCAGGTAATCGGGTGGTCAGAGGCAAGAGTGCAGTAATGCAAAACTTGCTGATGGGGTGGTCAGAGGGTGTCCTTAGCTGGGGTCCTCGGAGAAGGACCCTCAGGAGGAGGCGTTTGAAGCCAGAACCTACATAGGAAGAAAATGGAGATCATCCAATTCCATCATAGATGCCAAGCTTCATAGCAGTTACCTTGGCCTGACATGATCTGATTGGTTTATTTGCTTTTGTTTCTTGTTAGCTTTGTTTGATTTATGGCTTCAGAAAGTAGGCATGAAGTCCCAAGATTTGTGGGAGCCCAGGCAAGAGTAAAACTAGGTACTCACTATTGTAAATCTAAATATTTAAACATTTAAAGCTATTTAAACATTGCAAATCAGCTTAACACACTGCTAGTTAGGATGTGCGTTGACTAAGGAACATTAATAACAAAAGTAAAAATACTGTGTGATTGAAAACCAACAAAATTTAAAAGATGACTCAGTTCTTGTATTTGAGTGTCCTGCTGATTGCCTAATGATTTTGAATGAGTTTATACATTTCCCATATAATTAGCTCATAAAATTGTGCTTACATTTCAGAAAAATCACCAGTTAGGCTGTTTAATCAACATGTCATAAAAATGTAAATTAAAAAATCATAATGCTAGTCATATTTCTTGCTTGCAAGAGTTCTTTTAAGAAGACAATATAAGTCGAAATAATGACAACATTTTAAACAAACATAAAATCCCATTGATTATCACAGATATTATTACCATCTGAAATAGAAGATATAATTACAGGTTTGTTCTTCAATGTTCATTTAGATACTAGTGTTAAGAATTGGCATTGCCCCCTGTTCCCATCATGACAGTTTATACCTCATATTGAAGAGTCACATGACTTGCTTAGCATTATGAAAGTTCCACACTCCGGTTGTTGAGAATACTATACCATTCCTGAATGAGTGCAGACCCAGGAATTGGAAAACATAAGAAGAAATTACATGCTTGGAACTACTTAGAAATCATGCTTCTTTAGGCAAAAATGTGCCCAAGTAGTTGGAAAGGAGGAGTGTGACAGGTGTATTTGTCTTTTCCCTGAGTCCCCTGTATGCATCATTCTGCCCATGCAGCCTGTGATCTGTGTCCAGTCCCAGGCCAGAGGAGGAACCTTCAGAGCCCCTCTGCCGGAATGTCTGTGTGCAGAGGCCCCGGGACAAGAGCTGTAGTTCCCAGAACCGTAAATGCACACATCATGAGGCTGGTGGCTCGGCTTCATGCCAATGTTTTATGGCTTAGCAGAGGTAAATGGAAGATTTGAAAGGACAGTCTCACATTTTGTACAGGTTCATTTTTTAAAATATATTTGTGATTTACAAAGAGCAGGGTGAAAATAAGGGTTTTGTCATGTCATACTGAGTCCCGTTATCAAATAAAATACCCGAGATGTGAATTTAAATGGCATAAACTGTGTTTCTTTCCTGTCCAAGAAGTAGGTATCAGGATTATAGGAATAAGCTGGAATTATTGTAACTATAGTAACTAATTTATTCAGAAACATATTTTATTATTGAATGTTTAACTTATAAATAAAAGGTTACGATATCATCAACTTGGAAACATATCTATTATGTGAGACAAAAAATAAAACCAATATGATGTGAGACGTAAGTTAACA
Organism: Ochotona princeps; assembly: GCF_030435755.1. Classification (NCBI taxonomy): domain Eukaryota; kingdom Metazoa; phylum Chordata; class Mammalia; order Lagomorpha; family Ochotonidae; genus Ochotona; species Ochotona princeps. Next base: position 44,728,943 of record NC_080841.1, read on the forward strand.
TATGAAACAACATTTTGGCTTAGTGCTATACAATACTCGTTCATGACTAGTTCAGTGAGAAGCTAGACATTTGTTTTCTTCATATTGTGTCTAAAGTTCTAGCCATTATTATGAATTTGAGTTTTGACCGTGTGGTCTTGTCATCAAAATTCTTTTTGGTTATTTTGAAATGTGCTAGTAAGTTGCTGAGAGTTGAAAAAATAATTTGGCCATATACATGTTTTTGTCCCCTGTGTATTAGTTTCCACAAGTCAGAGAACATATATTTGTTTTTTGGGGGTCTGCCGTATTTACTGAAGTGTAACAGTCCCAGTTGCATCCATTTTGTTTCAAAAGCCAGGATTCATCCTGTATTTATAGCTGAGTAGTATTCTGTAGTGTTTATGTACCACATTTTCCTTATCCAGTCACCATTGATGGACATCTGAGTTGATTCCATATCATACATATTGTGAATTGAGCTGTTATAAACACAAGATACAGGTCACTGCTTCGTGTACTGATTTGATTTTCTTTGAATAAATTCCCAGGAGTGGAGGGGCTGGATCATATGATAGATCTATTTTCAGGTCTCTGGGAAATCTCCCTACTGTCTTCTGTAATGGTTGTACAGGTTTACATTCCCTCTACGGGTGCATTAAGGCACCTTTTTTCTCACCTGTATTTGCTATTTTTTGATTTTGGGACGGTAGACATTCTAACCTCACTGTGGTTTTATTTGCATTTCCCTGATGGCTCGCGAACCTGAGCATTTTTTCATGTTAGCTATTTGTATTTCATAATTAGAAAATATCCGTTCATTTTTTTATGCCTTTTCCTTGACTTGTTTGTTGTTTTTGAATTTTTTAGCTCCTAATTTATTTCTGGATCTTAATTCTTCATCAGATGCATAATTTATATTTTCCCATTCTTTCAGTTCCTGTTTTATAGCCCTTGTCAGTATTCTTGCTGAGCAATGGTCTTTCTACTTTTTACTTTCTGAACTCTTTATTTAATAGACTATTACGCCTGTGACTAGGACATCAATTTAAAAAGTTATTATAAAACTTAACTTGAAAAAGAAAAGAGAAGAAGTGATATGCAGTCATAGACTCATATTTATGAGCTACGTGAAATTTGTTTATATGAATCTTACAAACCTAAATATTTGGAAATCATAAGCAAGAACTCAGTATATCAGTGGGCACCAGTAGGTGGCACCAAAGTGTTTTCTTACTCCAGAGGGCAGTCTGGTTATTTCTAGGGACCATCTCCAGATCAATTTGAAAATTATTTATAATTGTTTTATTAAAGCCTCAAAATATTTAAAATGCAATAAAATAATTTCTTCACCATTATTGAGAGAATTAAATGTAAAATGTTGACCTATTCTTGTTAGTAACAATCCTTCCAGGTTGCCGGTCTAATACATCTGTTAAATTATAGGCATGACTATTCTGAATCCCTGTTGTGTCTCATATCCTCCTTATTCTGTTAGTTTCTATTGAATATTCCTTATTGGAGATATAGTTAATTGATTAAGCTAATAATGAAGTTAGGAAAGGGAAAAGCCAATCAAACTCTAATGGCAAAAATTTAGCCAGGAAAATTTGTGTGTATGCGCGCACGCATGTGAAGTAAACTTAGGCCTATGTGCAATGGATTTGAAGCAAGATTAGGGGTGCAAAGAGGAGATCTAAGGAGATGCAGAGAGAAGCACATCTCCCTATGTGAGATAATATCAGAGTGGCTATGAAGTGGAAAGGTAGGAAACATTTTAAAATGCTTTGTGTTATTTTTACATTCTCCTTTAGATATTATTAAGAGTTCTATAGAGATTCCAATCTGCTTTCACTTTTACTTGGGAGTCAGACTAGGATTTCTTACAGTTTAACTCTGTACTAAGCCTGATTCCAAAGTCTAGCAAGTTTTATGAGGATTATTTGGATATTGTACAGAAGATAAAAAAACCATTATTTTCTAGAAATATGAATATAATTATAGGAAAGTCAAGGGTTCAGAGCTCAGTAGGTCTGGAATAGAGGAAACTAGCCGGTGCAAGTATACATATATAAATATACAGACAGAAAAGTGGTGTTGGTAACATGTTTCTACAACCTTAGGAAAATTAACCTGCAAAGGAGAGCTGATTTAAAATAGTAAAACAAGCTCTCTCTCTCTCTCTCTCTCTCTCTCACACACACACACACATACACACATACACACATACACACACACACACACACCCCTCAAATCCTTAAAGGAATAAAATTAAAATGTTATGAGAAATTAAGACAACAGATTTGAATGAGTACATGAGATGGAAAGTATTTTAGAGAACCAACATTACATAAAATATCTGTTTTCTATCCCCAAATCAATTTATGATTAATTTGATCTAAAGAATGATCCCAGAGTTTTTTAAATTGACAAAATGATTCCAAAGTACAATATGAATGAATAAATATGCCATGGTAGATTTTGTTTTCAATTTTCAGAGGGACCTTTTGAAAAAAAATAGGGTCAATTAGCATTACTAAATATTTAGAATACATGGCAAACAACTGCAGACAAAAAGTACAGTTCTGGGGCACAAGTCTCTATTACCACGTACCTAATCTAGAAATAGACTCCAGTATATGTGACTGTTTTAATAAAGTATCGGGCCCGGGGGCGTGGCCTAGTGGCTAAAGTCCTCGCCTTGAACGCCCCAGGATCCCATATGGGCGCCGGTTCTAATCCCAGCAGCTCCACTTCTCATCCAGCTCCCTGCTTGTGGCCTGGGAAAGCAGTCGAGGATGGCCCAATGCATTGCGACACTGCACCCATGTGAGAGACCCGGAAGAGGTTCCAGGTTCCCAGCTTCGGATCGGCGCGCAGCAAGGGCCGTTGCGGCTCACTTGGGGAGTGAATCATTGGATGGAAGATCTTCCTCTCTGTCTGTCCTCCTCTCTGTATATCTGACTTTGTAATAAACTGAATAAATCTTGCTGCGTGGCCTAATGGCTGAAGTCCTCACCTTGAACGCCCCAGGATCCCATATGGGCGCCGGTTCTAATCCCGGCAGCTCCACTTCCCATCCAGCTCCCTGCTTGTGGCCTGGGAAAGCAGTGGAGGACGTGATGAAATGATATTTATAACAGTCATTTCATATTTAGTAATATTATTTAAATAATGTTTCTGGAAAAGTTATATTTTAATTCATGTTTTTGTGTAGTGATACCATAAAATCATGTCACCTTTCAGAAGCAGTTTGAAAATACGCATAAGGAACTTAAAATGTGCTCACATCCCCTAACTTACTAGTTTCATTTCTGGGATGTGTTAACCATCTGACATTCCATAGCCATAAACAGGCTACTTTCGTGGTTTTTTAAAAATATAGTTAGACATAGTTAAGTGTAATTGCAGTTGATATAAGCAAATACACTTAAAAGCTTTAAACAAAAATAATCCAGGGTCCTTTTCTAGTTCATCAATGCATACCGTACCAACAATTTTTACTTTTTTTTTTTTTGCCATTTTATATCGGACTCCAATATCTAAACTGTAACAAATATAGTTAACATTTTTTTACCCACAAATAACTTCACGTAAATAACTGACTAGAGTATATTAGCAACTACTTAAATACCAATGCACAGTTGGAGTTTTGCTATTTTAAAGACATTTCTGGACTGGGAACAAAGGGCATCCTTTGAAGAAGACATTCAGTTTTCGGAGTCAGGTTTCTATACCAGATGGAGTAATGGAATGACTTGACTCCTTCAAATGTTTTCATAAAGACATTAGGATGTTTTTCTCTATGTATATCAGAATCATTGTATTTGTAAAAATTACAAACTGTACATTGGATTGCAAACATTAAAGAACTTAAGGCCTTAGATTAAAAGTTGGAATACTAATGTAAGACAGCAGTTATTATTTAGCACTGTCAGAAAGATAAAGGGAAAATCTACTCCACTAAAAACATTAAAATTGGGGAAAATGAAATTATTTAAACATTTTGAAGATTGGCAAGATAGTAGTAAACTTTTAAGAAGTTAATTTGATGATTCCTAGCAAAGTGAGCCTGTTGTTCTCACATAAGTTGTTATTCTTTCAAACAGAACCATTAGAGAATCATGGCTGTTGTACAAGGAGTCTATTAAAGAAGACTATAAAATAACAATGGAATGCTTCTCATGCCTTATTTTTCCAATAATCAGGAGTTTAGGGTCCTCGTTCCCATTGACATTTTCTCTTAACACATGGTTTGTTAGCAGTTTGCTTCATTTTTTTTTTTAGTGTAACTTATTTGACACATCAATACACTGTAGTTACTTATATCAATAATAAACAATTCGGATTTGTCACTATGTCATACTAACTGAATTTAAGTCAATTCAGTTAACATTAACTAGGCTGCCACAGTACAGCTATTTGATAAATGAAGAAAAGATGAGCAATATACAATACCTGTGGTTAACTAGAAAGAAGCCCAAGCAGAGTCTGATACAAAAAAAGCAGCTGTGTAAAATACACCGTGCCAACCAGTGTGGTCTTCATGATAACAGAGATTGAGAGCATAAAGGGGTGAAGCCTCCCTGAGGAGTTCTTCCAGAGAGGATGGCATTTCAGTTAAATCATGGAGGACTGACTAGAAACAAACGAGGCTGTGACATGTGAAGGTCAAGTCATTCCAGGCAGAGGGTGATTGGAATGTAAAAAGCAGAATGTTTGGGGAACTGCTAGTCTGATTAGAGAAGGGCTCTAGCTAGCATGGGCCATGCTAGAAGGAAAAAACAAGGAAGAGTTTAGAGCAAGAAAAGGAGGTTGAATATGGAAGACATTCTTCTTAAGAATGTTTTTAGGGGACTGGCATGATAGCCTAGTGGCTAAATCCTCACTTTGCATCCACCCTGATCCCATACGGGTACCAGTTCATGTTCTGACTGCTCCATTTTCCATCAAACCCTCTGCTTGCGACCTGGAAAAGCAGAAGAGGATGGCCCCTGCACCCATGTGGGAGACCCATAGGAAACTCCTGCTTCCTGGGTTCAGTTCAGCTCAGCTTTGGCTTTTGCGGCCACTTGGGAAAAGAAACAGTGGACAGAAGATCTTGCTTTCTATCTTTTCTTTCTGTAAATGTGCCTTTCAATAAAAGTAAAAAAAATCTTTAAAAAAAGAGAAAAATTTTTTTTGTGTTTGAAGGACAGATTCCTAGAGAAAAAGAGGGTGAGACTCACTGTCTCCCCAGTGAATTGCTGAGACCTGGTTCACTCACTCTATAAATGGCCACAAAAGCTGGAGCTGGACCCATTTCCCATTGGTTGCAGTAGCCTAAGAACTTGGACGAGTCTTTGCTGCTTTCTCAGGCACTTTAGCAGGGAGCTGAATCAGAAGTGGAGCAGCTGCCAGCACTGCAACCTGAGGCTTAATGTACTCTACCATAATGCTGCATTCTAAATTAATGACAACTGGGTTCTGATCAAGGCTTGGGAGTAAGATATGAAGAGTAGAGTCTGGTAACAGGTAGACCAGTAGGCTTGTCTGTCTTGGAATTATGGTAAAAATTATGTAAGTTTCTCAGCAGGTGCCATTTTGAAATGGTTTCTACACTCTTAATAATTGATTAAAATTTTCAAAGTTGCAAATTTTAAAATGGTACATAGATTTTATAAAATAAGACAAAATACCAGATAAGAAAACATTAAATAAAAACTAATAGTAAGAATGCATTAATTTTCTGAACTTAGCAGTAACCCTCTGAAGTCTTAACTGTAAGAGAAGTCTTCCAAATTGTCAGTCAATATATACTTTTAATCTAAACAGAGCAACTAAGTGCTAGCCAGAAGGTACATCAGTCAAACCAACTTTCTTCTGGGAGATTTTTCGGTGCTCTGTCATTATTATTTTTTCTGCCACTAAGATTAACTGAAAGTTCGATTCGCATTATCACAATATCCAAAATTGAGCTGGAAAAAATACCCTAGTGCAGTTATTAACATTCATTATCTCTAGGCATGTATTATACTGCTGGGAAAAAAGCAACTAATAGCTGGTGGACATTCTAGGCATGGTTAATGCCAAATTTGCAGTAACAGCGTGCCAGTGTCATTGTTCTTTTTTCTTTTTCAAAGATACGTGAGAGGGGGTTGGTGGGCCCCATTGGAAGATGACTCTGGGGCTCATGCCAACAAGAAGACCATGGGTTGCCTATGGAAGGGGGCTTGAGGATGTGTGGGAGTTGAAGCCACCATGGGAGGACTTTACAGGTGTGAAATGACTTCTGGGAGGCTTCCACAGACCAGGCCACCATGCTCACAAGTAAATAAGAGGGCTGAGACTGGGTGGTTTGGTGGGGGGAAACGAGAGGACATCTGCATCAGACCAATGCACATGGGAGTTCTAGGCTGACGTAGGTGACATTGCCTGCTACTCACTGTGCACACGACAGCTAGGGCTGTGGGCCTGCCTCGCAGCCTAGGCCACAGTAACCATCAGTGAGTATCAAAGCAGGGGGTGGGTCCTACAGCACTGGACCATGACACTGACTGGAACTGGAATGCTAGAGAACCAAATCTGGTGTAGATTCCATAACAGATAAATGGGCTCATCTCTGTGGGTCTGCAGTCCCCACTGGTTTGTGCCAGAGCTGGGGTTGGTGACGGGCCAACCTAGGCATGACCACAGAGCTCACCAACATTGACAGGAACTGGAGTTGGGAGTAGGCTGGGTTGGCCCAGGCTGCACCTCTTGTGGGCACACCTGATCATCAGGCCCAGGGACAGACTGAACCACAGTACCTGGCAGCACACACAAAGGCTGGGATGGGCTATGCTGAGCAGGGATCTAGTACTTGCTGCCCTGTGTAAGATCCAGATGTGAGAGCAGGTCTGGTGAAGGAACATGGGGAGTACCCCTCTAGGCTCATGCTGGTGAACATGAGAATCGTGGCTAGGGTAAGCCAGGCCAGGCAGGGCTGCACCACTTGCCAGGATGTGTATGAGCTGGCTGAAGTTGTGGTTGAGCTGAGCAGGGACAAGCCATAGCACCCACTGGACATGCAGTTGCCAGGACTGGAAATGGGCCATGCTGGAATAGGATACCTCACCTGCCAGTTCACATGAGAGACAAAGATAAGGGCAGGCTAGGCAGGGCTAGGTTAGGACCTAGCCCCAGGGAGAGTTGGGACCTGGGATCAGCTGGGCAAGGCGAGGCTGCAACATCCACTGGCAAATGCTGAGACTGGGGGCAGGCCATGCCAGGTTGGGTGAGAGCACCAGCAGTCTGCACAAGTTTTGGGCTGAGAGCAGGCCTAATAGGGGAACCAAGGGGATTTCTCTCTTATGCTTCAGTTCCCTCCCTAGAGTGTGAGAGCCTGAACTGGGGGCAGACCATGTTGAATACAGCTACAGATCCTTCAGCATGCATGTGGGCTGGGCCCTGAGGGCTGTCCGGGCTGGAGTAGGTTCCAGCATCCACTGGTGCTCACAAGAGCTAGAGCGGGTGCAGGACAGGCTGGGCTACTTGCTGTAGCACTCTCTGGTCCACATGAGAGCTCAGGTCTAAGAGTGGGTCAGGCAGGGCTTTGCTGTAGCACCCACCCACTGGTAAGAGCTGTAATGGGTGCCTGCTGGTCAGGCAAGACTGCAGAACCTGCCAGTGAGTGCCAGGACTAGGTGTGAACTATGTCAGGCTGTACCAACCATGCGAAGATCTGGGCCTGAGAGCTGGTCTGGATTTGGAAAACTTCCATATTAGACTGCAGCTCCCACTGGTGAGCACATGAGCCAAGGCTGGGGGCAGCCCAGGCCAGGCTACAATACCACATGTCAACATACATGTGGACCAGGTCTGGAAGTGGGCTAGGCTGGGCCAGTCTGCAGCACCTGCTGGCAGATGTGAGAGCCAGGTTAGGGTGCAGGCTGGGCTTGGTGTGGCTGCAACACCCACTTGCAAATGCTGAGGCAAGGTGGTCTGTGTCACACTGTGATACAATACCCACCAGCATGCACAATACCCAGGTCTGGGAGTGACCCTGATAGGGGAACTTCAGGGACTCCTTTGCTAGGCTACTGTTTCAATTGGTGGGCATTAGAACTGGGACTGGGGGCAGTCTGGGCTGGGCAGGACTGGAGCACCCATCAGTTGCATATGACTTTAGCCGCTAGACCATGCCGCCGGGCCCAATACTTGTAGATCTTGACTTAGCAATTCTATTTTTAGAAAACTACCTGAAAAATTCTAATACATATGCATGAGGATATATGTATAATTGTTCTCGTTGCAGGATCTTTACATGGTAAAAAAAAAATCAGGGTCAATCTAAATACCAATTGGTAATTGGAATTATTACATGAGTTAAAGAATCTTTGTGTCATGAAATATAAAACCACAGTAGGAAGGAATGTTCATAATATGCTATTAAGTGGAAAAAGCAAATTACAGGACAATATATAGATTTTGATCTCATCTTTGTAAAAGTAACTATTTGGGTTCAATGTTGTTATACAATGGGTCAAGCTACCACATGTTGTGCCAACATCTCATATAGGTGCCAGTTCAAGTCCTGGTGTTTCATTTCCATTCAAGATCCCTGCTAATGTGCCTGAGAAGGCAGTGGAAGATGAGCTGGGTCCTTGGGTCCTGATGAAGAACCAGAAGAAGCTCCTGGCTCCTGTCTTAAGACCTGTCCAGCTCTAGTCATTGTAGCAGACTGAAAATCTCTCTCTCTCTCTCTGATTCCTTCTCTCTATAAGTCTGCCTTTCATGTAAATAAATAAATGTTTTAAAAAGTTAACATATTAAAGTCCAAAGTAGTACATATCAAAATTTTATCAAGTTACATCATGGGGTATCTTTAGCAAGTGAGGCAAAATATAGTTTTACTTTATATACTGAAATATTGCTTAAAATGGTTATAATGAGCATGTATTACTTCAAGTCTTTTTTTATTTTTAGAAAGAAAACCTGAATGTCAGATAAGTGAAGTAACTTGAACTTGGTCTTAGTCAAATGGTTAGTGACAGTGATAGGACTCCAGGTTTTCTCATCCCAGCAAGGTACTTTTTAAATAAAACAAACAAACAAGCCAAAACCACAAGTTCTTTGAGAGGTCTTTACCTGAACCTCTGGCTTCCTGCAAGATCTGGTCAGTTTTTATATTTGTTACTAAAATAAATGAAATGGATATTTTACTGTTGTTATCAAGGCGAATTTCTGACTCTTTTCATTAACAGTCTGTCCATCTCATTGCCTTTTTATCTTCACTATGTGACCAGTTCTGACTCTTTCCCAAACTATTAATCCTCAAAAGAAAGGACTGAAATGAAGTCGGATTCTACTCTCTCGCTGAACAAGGATGGAGACTTTTCCCAACAGAGCACAGTGGGTTTTGCTATCATGTTTCCTCATCTGTTCTTAGAATATGTTTGCAGTCTTACTCAACTGAGGTTATTATTTTTAGCTGCATTTTGGTATTCATACTGGATAACACCACAGGTCTCCATTAAATTAAATCAACAATATATGAATTATTAATTTACCTTCAGATCACTGGCAGCGTTGAATTTTGTACATGACTCTTAAATCTAAGTTTAGTGAATTAAAATTCAAAGTGTAGACTTAGAATTTTCAAACTTTAGGAATGCTTATAATTATGGAGTTGATTTTTGTCCCAATCAATGAATGACAGAGAATACTACAAAAGCAATTTAAAGGAGAGTTTTAAAACTGTGTTTAAAGAATAATTATGATGGAAAATGTCCCAATGTCATACTAAATAGACAAAAAAAGGTATATCCAAAGTTATTCTTCTTCAATAAAAATACATATTTAATATAAAATTTTATATACATAGAATATGGTCTTAAAAGTACTAGATGCCTATATCAAAAAGAATTCTGTCTTTTGTTTACTTTTGTCATAAGAATTTTTTTTAAAGATTTATTTTATTTTTATTACAAAGTCAGATATACTGAGAGGAGGAGAGACAGAGAGGAAGTGGAGCTGCCGGGATCAGAACCAGCGGCCATATGGGATCAAGGCAAGGACCTTAGCCACTAAGCCATGCTGCCGAGCCCATAAGAAATATTTTTTAAACTTTTTTAAAAAGACTTATTTATTATTTTATTGGAAAGATTTACAATGAGAAGGAGAAACAAAGATCTTCTGTCCACTGGTTCACTCCCCAATTGGCCATAATAGCCAGAGCTGAGCCAATCTGAAACCAGGAGCCAGGAGCTTCTTCCTAGTCTCCCATGTAAGTGCAGGGCCCCAAAGCTTTGGGATATCCTTGACTGCTTTCCCAGGCCACAAGCAGGGCGCTGGATGGGACGCAGAGCAGCCAGGATTTGAACCAATGCCATGTAGGATCCTGGCAGTTGCAAAGCAAAGATTTAGATTTACAAACTGTTTTTAGAAAGATGGTCTGGAGATCAATGTGTTTGAAAACGGTATTTTCTCAGATGTCCTCTTCTGGCAATAATAGTCAATTTTAGGTGTTTCTGGAAGGGAGTGACACCATCTCACTGGCAGCATGTACACTTCCTAGTGGAGAAGAAACTGAGGCGTTACTTTTTTTTTTTTCTTTTCTTTTAAAAAGGTTGACTTCAAGGATAAAGAGAGAAAAGGAGGCCAAAGGCAAGCAGAGATCCAGGAGGTGAGGTTTCTGGCTACAGATTTGCCTGGATGGAGTTCAGGTTTCAGATATAGAAGGGGCAAAGCTGGGGTGGCTTCCAAGCTGCGACTTGTGAGAAGAAGGCGGAGAAAGGGACATGTGTTACAGAGAGAAAGGGAAATGAAAACATTCCTGTGGGTCAGGAAAGGAGCAGCATAACTGGGCAGTCGCTGCTCACCCTAACTTCAGCCAGGACTTGGCACAGTTTCCAACACGTGGCTTTTTTTTTTTTCAAGATAATCAGTGGAAGAAAATTGAGGCAACTGTTCAAGCCAAAAAGAGATTGAGGGGAAACCCAATGAGCTGAAACACAGCAGAGAAGTCTGGGCATTATGACCTTGTACAGAACTTAGCTACTCAGCAGATCCTGGGAAGATCTGTCATTGAAAGGCTTTGTTGGATTCTGATGTTTGTTTGGAAAAAAAAAAATAGAGTAAAAAGAAGAAACTGAAGGGGAAAAAAACACTACTTCTCTACTTATTGAGTTGTTATTTTATATTCCTAGGGATCAAGAAACTGGTGAGTAGGAGGCAAAAGAGTCAGTCTAATTTACCCAGATAGTTCAGTCAGAAATGTTAGTAGCGGTTATGTAACATGCTCCTGATTTTCCAAATCACATTATAAAACATGTTTAGACTTTCTTTACTTTAGTATTTCCCTGTGTAAAAGAGAATTCAAAATATATTTGTTCCATTTTCCTTAAGCATCATGGGAGTATAAAGTGCAGTGCTGAATAATCACTTATAAAAATACTGTGACGTGTTACTTTTTAGTATTCTTGGGGGAAAAAAAAATCTGGTACCCGCTCCCTCCTGGTGAGTAACAGTTTATTTTGAGTGAAGCAAAGAGTAGCAAGCATTTATTTATAGTAATTTGCTGTTATTATAGGAGTCCCTTACTTGCCTCTTTGTTTTCCCTCCTCCTCTGCTGTCTAAAGCTCAAAATCTGCCGAATGCTCCTTTGACACTCTGATAGTGGTAGAATAAAATAGAAAGTGCTGTACAACAGCTTCAGTTTTGTGTTTAGTAGTGTTCATTTCAAAGGCCACCTTGGAGAAGACAGTTGAAACTACAGAAGAAGAAATCCTGGGTTATTTGTGAATTTAACTAATTTAAACTATCATTAACCAACAACAGTGCCATATGCCACCCTTAGATCCAGTTACAATATATGATGGGATGGAGAGTGGAGTTGTAGAAGTAGAATCTAGGATTTGGGGACTCTGTTTTATTTGTAATAATGTAGATGAGTTAAGACTGTTTTCATATTCCCACAAAATATATTGATGTTAATTTTCAGCCTTCTGAAATCCAAATGTTCAAAAACATTTAAAAGCCTAATGTATTCTAGTTATGTGATAAATTATAGATAAATAATGCTGTCCCAACCTGGCAAAGTTCAAGCTCCAAAATAAAAATAAGCAAAAATGTTAAAGTTAGTTCTTTTAATATAAAAATGGTGCATTTCATTATATTTTTATAAGGGAAAAGGAAGAAACTTAAAGAAAGAAATGAAACGTCACCCTTGATCTTTAACACCCAATTTAACTTTTTTATGCATGTGTATATACACACATTTAAGAGTAGTAATTTTGAAATTCTGTAAAATTAATTTTGTAAATTGCTTTTCCCCAGGAATATTTTTCTTGCTAAAGTTTTTATGAATACCTGCATACTTTGAAGGTATTTTAATTTATGATACCATAATATAGCCAGAAACTTTAGAACCTGAGTTTATGCAACATTTCTAATGATTCTGAGAATATGGAGTACAAGTGACCCATTTTTATAACCACTGCTCTGTAGTATGTCTTGAGGTCTGGAATTGTGATTCCTCCAGTTTGATTTCTATTTTTCAGGATAGCTTTAGCTATTCGTGGTCTTTTGTGATTCCAGATGAACTTTTGTATCATCTTTTCTATTTCTGAGAAGAATGTTGTTGGGATTTTGATTGGGATTGCGTTGAATCTGTATATTGCTTTTGGTAATATGGTCATTTTGATAATGTTGATCCTGCCAATCCAAGAACATGGTAAGGTTCTCCATTTTTCAAGGTCTTCTATTTCCTTTTTAAGTGATTTATAGTTTTCATCATAGAGTTCTTTCACATCTTTAGTTAGCTTAATTCCTAGGTATTTAAGATTCATCTCCTCTATTTTAAAGGGAACTGTACTTACAATTTCTTTCTCAGCCATGGAATTATTTGTGTACACTAATGCCATCGATTTGTGTTTATTAGTTTTGTATCCTGCTGCTCTGCAATAGTCTCTTATGAGTTCCAATAGTCTCTCTCTTTTTTTTTTTTAAAGATTTATTCATTTTATTACAGCCAGATATACACAGAGGAGGAGACACAGAGAGGAAGATCTTCCGTCTGATGATTCACTCCCCAAGTGAGCTGCAACGGGCCTTGCTGCGCGCCGATCCGAAGCCGGGAACCTGGAACCTCTTCCGGGTCTCCCACGCGGGTGCAGGGTCCCAATGCACTGGGCCGTCCTCAACTGCTTTCCCAGGCCACAAGCAGGGAGCTGGATGGGAAGTGGAGCTGCCGGGATTAGAACCAGCGCCCATATGGGATCCTGGGGCTTTCAAGGCGAGGACTTTAGCCACTAGGCCACGCCGCTGGGCCCTGAGTTCCAATAGTCTCTTGACTGAGTCTTTTGGTTCTGCTATGTAGAGAATCATGTCATCTGCGAATAGCGATAATTTCAATTCCTCATTTCCAATTTGTATTCCTTTAATTGCTTTTTCTTGCCTAATAGCTCTGACAAGGACTTCCAAAACTATATTGAAGAGTAGCGGTGAGAGTGGACATCCCTGTCTAGTTCCAGATTTTAGCGGGAAGGCTTCAAATCTTTCCCCATTTAGTATGATGCTGGCATTGGGGTTTTAGTAAATTGCTTTGATTGTGTTGTAGAATGTTCCTTCTATGCCTATCTTGTTTAGGATTTTTAACATGAAGTGGTGTTCGATTTGATCAAATGCCTTCTCTGCATCTATTGAGAGGATCATATGGTTTTTATTTTTCAATTTGTTGATGTGATGTATCACATTTATTGTTTTGCGAATGTTGAACCATCCCTGCATGGCTGGGATGAATCCCACCTGGTCCGGGTGAATGATCTGCCTGATGTGTTGTTGGATCCTGTTGGCCAGTATTTTATTGAGGATCTTTGCATTGATGTTCATCAAGGATATCGGTCTTTCGTTCTCTTTTTCTGTTGTTTCTCTCTCTGGCTTTGGTATTAAGGTGACATTAGCTTCATAGAAAGAGCTTGGAAGGATTGCCTCTTTTTCTATTGTTTGAAAAAGCTTGTGTAAGATTGGGGTAAGTTCCTCTTGGAACGTTTGGTAGAATTCAGCAGTGAAGCCATCTGGTCCAGGACTTTTCTTGGTTGGGAGGGCTTTGATTACTGATTCAATCTCAGTGCATTTTATTGGGCTGTTTAGATTGTTAATTGCTTCTTGATTCAATTTTGGTGGATTGTATGTGTTCAGAAATCTATCCATCTCCTCTAGGTTTTCTGATTTGATCACATGGAGTTGCTTGTAATAGTTCCTGATGATTCTTTGTATTTCTGAGGTATCTGTTGTTACATCTCCTTTCTCATCTCTGATACTATTGATGTGTATTTTCTCCCTCCTTTTTTTGATTAGTCGAGCTAGTGGGGAGTCAATTTTGTTGATTTTCTCAAAGAACCAGCTCTTTGATTGATTGATCATATGTATAGTTCTCTTGGTCTCTATTTGGTTGATTTCCTCCCTTTTTTTTTTTTTTTAAGATTTATTTATTACAAAGTCAGATATACAGAGAAGAGAGACAGAGAGGAAGATCTTCCGTCCGATGGTTCACTCCCCAAGTGACCGCAACGGGCCGGTGCTGCACCAGTCCAAAGCTGGGAACCAGGCACCTCTTCTGGGTCTCCCACATGGGTGCAGGGTCCCAAGGCTTTGGGCCATCCTCGGCTGCTTTCCCAGGCCACAAGCAGGGAGCTGGATGGGAAGTGGAGCTGCCGGGATTAGAACCGGCGCCCATATGGGATCCCGGGGCTTTCAAGACGAGGACTTTAGCCGCTAGGCCACTGTGCCAGGCCCGTTTCCTCCCTTACTTTGATGATTTCTTTTTTCCTACTAATCTTGGGATTGCTTTGTTGTTGTGTTTCTAGTTCTTTCAGCTGTAAGGTTAGCTGATTTACTTGGAGCTTTTCTAGTTTCTTGACATAAGCACTGATTGAAATGAACTTTCCTCGTAGCACTGCCTTGATTGTGAAGTGACCCATTTTTAAGTTCCCTTCCTGTGACTCACCTAGCCATTCCACTGAAGCAAGGTAAAACCTTTGTTCAACTTGAATTTAACTATTTCTATATGCTAGGAAAGACTACGAAGGCCAGTAATAGCAGGAAACTCTTGCTCAGACTGTATGTGATGGTAAAATTCAGGTGTCTTTCTATGCTAAGTTGACTTTGAATACGTGAATGCATCTAGTCTCCTTCACTCCAAGATGCTAAGAATAAACTTGTGACAGGTGACCCCGGTAACCTATAAGGGGCTGGTTTTCATGCTTTTTTCTAATCTCCTCATCTTGAGTGTATGTGGGTCTCATGATTTGCTTCTGTCTAACAGAAAATGGTAAAGGTGTCAGGATGCATGCAAAAATGGATCTGGGATTACATTACATGAGAATGTAATGGTTCCTGTTTCTTTGTTGGCTTTGAGGAAACAGGTTGCAAGTACTTATGTGCAAAGTAGAAAGTGGGTGTGACAAGCGTGGTTATGCTGAGATTTCCAGGCAAAGTGTTGAAAGTGCTGCCTGGCTGCTTTTTGGTACTTAAAGCAAAATAATAGTAAAAAGGAGGCAAAATGATTAAGGAGTGACTAAATATATTAGAATCAAAACTTTATGGTTTTGACAGTTCTCAGCCTTTCCAATTGGCAAAAAAATGTTGAAATAAAGAAATGACCTCATTCCTGTGCTGAGCCAGCTTGGGGCTAGGGTAGTGTTGGCTTGTGGGGGTCTGAGGATGCAGGTTTGCAATGAGGCTAGGGGCATGTGGGGACTTGGGAGCTTGCTTCTAGGCAGGTGAAGTGAACCTGGGGATTTCCTCATGTGTTTGGTCCTGGGCAAAGTGAGGAGAGGGTAGAAGAGAGTCCCAGGTCAGCATGCTGCCCTGGTGTGCTGATGGACCAGGCCTGGAGAACTTTAATGGGCCTGGATATTGGATGTGTGGAGGGGTAAGACGCCAAGCCAACACATGCGCCAGAAACTTGGGACTCTGGTGGGCAGGCAGAGCCCTGGACCAGCACACCATCCCATTGGACTTCTGAAGGCTTGGCTGGAGAACCCATGCGCTCTTGGGCACATGGATTGTGGACTGATTAGGGAAAAGGGCAAGAGGATATGGGGGAGTTAGGACCACTGTGGGAGTATGTTGCAGATAAGGAATGACTCCTGAGGGACTCCCAATAACAAGGCCACTGTACTTGCAGGTAAGCAAGGGGGCTGGGACCTGGTGGTTTGGAGGGGAGAGGCTAGAGGAACTTTATGGGTTGGATTGATGTACCAGGCTACATGGGAGACCTGAGCTGGGCACATTTGCATGGAACATTGCTGACCACCACACACCAGTCCACACGAAAGCTAAGGCTGGAGGCCTGTCTGGCAGGGCAGGATCACAGTACCCACCCGTGAATGTTGGAATAGGGGATAGGTAATGTTAGGATAGGCCATGATGCTAACCAGCATACAAGAATCTGAGAATCTATTCCCAGGTCTGGGGATAGATTCTGTGGGGGAATATGTGGGCCTAACTGTAGAACTGCAAGTCCCACTGGTTAGCTTAAGAGTTGGGGTATTGATGGGCCAAGCTAGGTGTGACCATGGAACCCACTGACACATGGATACTGGGATTGGGAATTGGCTGGGCAGGTCCAGGATATAGCACCCATGTGGGCACCCTCAAATAGGGTGTGTGGCAAGCTGGGCCATAACATCTACTAGCTCATACAAAGGCCGGGACGGATGGGACAGCTATGCTGGGTAAAGACTTAGCACCTGCTGGCACATGTGAGATCTGGGTCTGGGAGTGGGCCTGTTGGGGGAACTTGAGAAACTCCTCTGGTGGGCCACAGCTCCCACTGGTGAGCATGTGGATCAGGCCTGGGTGTTGGTCAGGCCAGGAAAGATAGTTCTACCCATTGGAGAATGTGGGTTGGTTTTGGAAAAGGGCAGACTGGGCAGAACCAAGCAAACCTTGGCCCATCAGAATATGCAGCAGCCAGGCTGGAGTGCAGGTCACGCTGGGCTAAGCTATCACACCTGCTGGTTTGCATGAATCAGGGATGGGAGGTGGACTAAGCAAGGCCAGGTTGCAATACCCTCCAATGAACGTTAGGACTGGTGGCTGGCCAATCAGATTAGGTGTAGCATCTAAAGGCAAAGGCAAGGGCAAAGACAGGTGAGGGACTGTGCCAAGCTGGGGCAAAACAATCACTGGCACACGTGATATCTGTGGCTGTTAACAGGTCTGGTTGGGAGCTAAGGGGACACCTCGGCAGGGTTGTGATTCCCACTGGTGAGTGCGAGGCCTGGAACTGGAGCTGCAATCTGGTCTGGACATGACTGTAGTGTCCCTTGGCATGGATATGGACTGGGTCTGGGGTGTGTTAGACTGGGCTAGACTCCAGCGTTCACTGGTGCTCATGAGAACCAGGGTGGGTGTAGGATAGTCTGGGCTAAGTCTCTGTCTCTGCTGAGTCCTAGCGAGCTGTGTCTGGGTTTGGACCAGGCTAGGCTTGACTGTAGCACCCAACAATAAGAATCAGAATGGGTGTGGGATGGTCAGGAAAGGCCACTGTTCCTGCTAGAACAGGGGGCAGATTAAGTAGGGCTGGCCCATGGACCTCTGATGTGTGCTAGATTTGGCATTGGGAGAGTTTCTGATGGAGGAGCTTGGGGAACTCCACTGTTGGGACACAGTCCCTGAAGGTGAGCGCAAGAACGAAGGCAAGAAACAGCCTTGTCTTGACAGCTTAAACCAGGCCAGGCTACACTACCCACTGGCATACAGATGGCTCAGGTCTTGGGGTGAGCCAAGCTGGGCCAGTTCTTGGCAGATCTAAGAACCAGGATGGGGTGTAGGACAAGCTGGGTTGGGCTGCCACACTAGCCGGTTCACATTAAAACTGGTGTGGGGGCTGGCTGGGCTGGGATAGGGTGTAGCCCTCACCATTGTGAGCTGGAATTGGGGGTGGGCCGGGGTGGGTCAGGCTCCCACTGGCAAATGCCAAGGTGGAGTGGGCTGTGTCAGACTGGATCACAGCACCCACCTAGTACACGTGAGATCTGGGGCAGGAAGGGGGAGATGCAAGCTAAGTAGGCAAACTGCGGGAGTCCTCCTGCTGGGCCACTACTCCCACTAGTGAGCATGAGAGCTGGGATCAGGGGCAGACCAAGCTGGACAGAGCTACAACATTTGTTGGCCTGCATGTGAGCTGGATTGAGGAAGGGAAAGCTAGGCCGGACTGACTATACCCAGTGGTGCGTGCATAAGCAAGAGTAGGTGCAGGTTGGTTGGGTTTTACTGCAGCATCAGCTTGCAGGTGCTGGCACCAGGGGCAAATTCTGTCAAGCTAAACTGCAGTACCACCTGGAGAGCGCAAGATTTGGGAGTTGGAGTGGGCCCATTGGGGAAACTATGGGCAACTCTTTTGGGTTGCCACTGCCCCTGGTGAGATGAGAACCAGGACTGGGGCAGGCATGGCTAGTCAGAGTGGCACCCACCAGCATAAGTGTGGACGGGATAGTGGGACTGGTTGGTAGAACTAGACTTCAGTGCCCATTTACATGTGCAAGAGCTGAATGGGATGTGGGATGGACTGACCAGTCTGCTGTATATACTGGCAAGCCTGGGAACCAGGGCAGGGGACAGGCCTGGTGGAGTTATTGGGGCTCAATCCAACTATGCTCCAGCTCCTGCTGTTTTACGTGAAGATTGAGTGTGTGGTGTGCAGTATTGGGCTTGGCTGAAACACCTTTGGTTTGTGCAGAAGACAGGGCTGGAGACAAAACTGACTCAGTAATTGCCACCACCAGTGTGTGCGTAGGCTGATGTGGGTGGCAAACTGAGCTGGACTCTCTATTGGCAAGCACACACAAGAATCAGGTGTGGGATCACCTCAAATGAGGTTTCTTTGAGGATTCCCCCCTACTGAATTACTGGACTCAGGACCTCAACCATGGGGAGAATTGCAGGTTCCATGGTCTGATTATGGAGTACATGTGTCAGAGCTGGGCCTCCTCAGTGGCTTAAAGCAATGGTCAGCATATCCAGATGTGCATGGAGGCTATAGCAGTCCATTGGAGTCTGCAGATGACACCTGGTACCCTAACAGAGGACAGAGGATGGAACAAATTGATTAACTACCCCAACCAGGTGTTGGCAGTGAATATCTGGTAAGATGAAGACTCTAAGATGGACTATGTCAGCCAGTGGATCATGGAGAGATTTCATCATGCTTAGAGCAGCGAGATCACCAGCAATTCAGAACTGTTGAACTATCAAAATCACTTGAGCAAGACCCTTGGAGCATGCCCCACATTGGGGACCCTGGGATGACACTGGGTGGTTGTCCTCCATCCTAAGGTATGGAAGTATTTGGGAGGCTGAGTGTAGCTTCTGCTCTTATATTCACCCTTTCCCTAGATACAGGAAGACAAAAAAAAGTGGAAACAATGGTCTCACCCACTTTCCTCTAACTCTTGACTCTTCCCGCCTGTATCAACTGTGTAAACATCATCAAAAGTAAAATTAAGGAAAAAAAAAAAAAAGAAATGGCTTCTATCAGATGCACTTCTATCTGAGCACTTTCAGAAATATGTGTTCTAAACAGAAAGCCTAGGGTGTTAAGGTATAATGTTTTGTTAAGACCACAGAAAGAGTATAGGATCAATGTGGTCACAGAAGTGCTTTCAAGCGATGAAGGATATGCCTCAAGGAGCATTTCAATGGAAAGAGATCCTCTAAGAAGCCTGAGAGAGCTATTCTTGGGGTTGCTGTTTTTGCATACTGGGTAAAGCTGCCACTTGTGACAATAGCATCTCAAATTCAAATTCAGCTTCCTGATGGTGATCTGGAAAAAGCAGCAGCAGATGACCCAAGTGTTTGGGCACTTGTAAACAAAGGGGGTGGGGGAAAGTCCCGGATTAAGCTCCTGGCTCCTGATTTTTGCCTGACCTGCTCTTATCATTGGGCCACCTGGTGAGTGAGCCAGAGGATGAAAGATCTTTCCTCTCTCTCTCTTTCTCTCTCCAAGTCTGACTTACAGATAAATAAATAAATCGCTTTATGTTTGTTTTAAAAAGTGCTGTTTTTCAGCAGAACCTTATGCTGGAATTTTCAACAGGTCTTTTGAACATGGCTTTTATCCGACTGAGAACTTAGAAAAAAATCAAAGGAAATCCACACAGATTTTGAAAACATTAACTCAGCTAAAGCATTGCCAGTTTCAACGGAAAAGGACAGCATTGAAAATGAAAGAATGTCAGCAACACCCCCCACACCCCTGCTGCCCATTCTATTAATAGGAAGCAGACTGTATAATCATTCCATTGCAAACACATGTTGCTTTTCTTGAAAAAATGATCGACTCAGGATAGAAACAAGAATCCAATGGGCACAACCAAATTATTCTCAGGCCTTGAATCGTAAGCAAGGACCTTCCAATCTTTGCCAGACTAGATTGCAGAATTTCTATGGGCAACTAACTCTTTTTTATTTCCTATTTTCCCTGTTTTTAAATAGGAACACTTATAGCTGTCATATGTGTGTACCACCATTTTTAAAATGTTTGTTTTTTATTTTTCTAAAAGGCAGAGAGAGAAAGGTTGGGGGCAGGGGAGCAGTGGGTGGGATATCGATTTTTTTTTTAATCCACTGGCCCACATTTCAAATATCTGGTTAGCCTAGGCTGAACCCAGGAGCCAGAAACTATTCAGTTCTTCCATGGCAGTGGCAGAGACGAATGTACCTGCGCTATCATTTGCTCTCTCCCTGAGCCCAAATTAGCAGGAAGCTGGATTGGAAGTGGAGGCAGAGCTTGGTGTCAAGTACTCTGATGTGGAATTTCAGTATCCCTAATAATGGTCCACCCCAAATCACCGTTTAAATTTTTTTATTTATTTAAATTTCATTTGAAAGGCAGAGAGAGAGAGAGAGAGAGAAAGAGAAACATGTGCCATCTTCCCTAAGCTTGTTTGCTCCCTAGATGCCCACAAGAATAGAGGTGGGTCAGTTCAAAGCAAGCAGCTTGGAGCTCAAATTGGGCCTCCCATGTGGGTGTACCAGGGATTCAAGTATTTACACCACCATCTGCTGCCTCCCAGGATTTGTATTACTAGGAAGCTAGATCAAAAGTGGAGGAACTTGGACCAGGCATTCTGGTTTGGAACATAGGTGTCCCAAGTGGCAACTTAAGCACTACTTGAAACTGATTGCCCCTGTACCCTTATGTTAGGTGAACATGGAGACCTGGATGTGAGCAGACTCCTCTGAGAAACTAAGCTTTCTGAGGAATGTTTGTGGAGCATGACTAACCACAGTGCTCAGGATGACTCTCGGCAGTATTGATAAGGAATTATGAAAGTGGAATACCAAAGTAAACCTAATGTGTAAATATTCATACATAGAGAATAACTAATGAATGCCTACAAAAGTAGGATGAAGTATAACAGCTGTAGTTTTAACTCTAAATAGGTAAAGCTGAAAATTCAATAGACTGTTCTTTAGTAGTTACCTGGTTTTTTTTTTGTTTTCCACTTTCATGTTTGTTTCTGTTGTTTTTAAAATAAACTTAACTAGTATGTTCCTTTGAATTTTCACACCTTTCTGCAATAGCTTCTGTAAATTTATAGATTGATAAATGGAGCAGAACTAAAAACCCAGAAGTCCCCTCTGCATCTGGCTCTCATTTTGATGAGAGTTTGACTGTAAAGCAATGAAATTCTTAAGTTTTTACAGAAGGGTAAATGTCTGTTAACAAGGAAGACACATGAATCACTCACTGGAAGCCAGAGGGCAGACTGTGGCAAAGAATGACTCTAAAGAATGAACCCATAAACCGTGCCTCATCTGTGTATGCCTTTGTGTACTCCCATCCCTTGAGTGTGGGCAGGATCTGTAACTTGATTCTGATTTGCAAAATATAGCCAAGGTGATGGGAATATGTGTGGTTACATGTAGATGAGGATATTACACGCGTTTGTAATACCACTCTCACTGACTTTGAAAAAAACTAGTGATGGGAACATTTATGCATGTGGAACTAAGAGAGCCTTCAGTCACCAGTAAGAAACTGAGACCCTCCACGAAATCATCCACAAGAAACCAAGTCCTGCAAACAGGGCATGAGCTTAGAAGCAGGTCTCTTCTCAGAGTGACTTCAGATGACACCTCAATTCAAGTTTTGGGGAATTCTAAAGCAGAGGACCCAGCCTACTTATGTCTGGAGTCCTAAACCACAGAAACTGTAGACAAAAAATATGTGTGGTTGAAATTTTATTCAATTATTTGAAAGGCAAGGAGACAGACAGAAAGAGCATCTCATCTGCTGGTTCACTTCCCAAATGCCTGAGACAGACAGGGCTAAGTGTGGCTGAAACCAGGAGCTGGAAACAGAATCTCCCAGTGAACCTCGATATTCCAACACGGACAACAGGCATTTCAGACACTAGCCTACCTGCCTGCACCTGATGTGTGTGGTTAATGTTCACTAAAATATTGTTATATAACAGAATATAATTAATACGAAGCTCAGTAACGCCTCGGGCCTTTACTGATCCTGTGGTATGAGAAATGGAAAAAAACAAAACGAAGAATCTGTCCATGATCCTCAATGGGACTGTTAACCTATCCACTTCTAGATTAATAACCAAAGAAGAAAACATAGCTTTAGCTTTCATTACATAAAGAGTAACTACCAACTTGAGTAATCCACTGTCAGACCAGAGCCCCAGTGAGGCAACAAAGGATACATCTTACTCAAGAAGAACGATTACCCAATAAGGGGGAATATAAGTCAAACTAACAAAACACATGTCTATCAAGAGAACTGCTGGAGGAAGACAGATATCATCTTAAATTTTAAAAATAATAAAGTCTAACTTCCATTAATGGCATAGTAGATTGGTTTGACTTACACTATCACTTATAAAAATCCTAAAATGTTCACTTATACTGTTACATAATGAAAATCATAAAACATTCACAAAATAGGGCCCAGTGTTATAGCCTAGTGGCTAAATTCTCACCTTGCAACCATCACTATTCCATGTGGGTGTCAGTTCATATCCCGACTGTTCGACTTCTCTTGCAGCTCCCTGCTTGTGGCTTGGGAAAGCAGTGCAGGATGGCCCAAAGCCTTGGGACTCCACCTGCATGGGAGATCTGGGAGAAGCTTTTGGCTCTTGGTTTCAGACTGGCTCAGCTCCAGCCGTTGCAGCCACTTGGGGAGTTCTTGGGGGTCCCTCTAGTGGGGATCAAGACTGCGCCGACAAGAATCGGGACATAGGGGATGCAAAGTTGAGATGAACCAATGCATACCTTATTTAGTTTTTCTGGACAGCGTTATGCTAAGATTTTTGCAGAGCAGGGCAGGCAGATAAAAGTTGCTAAAAGTTGCTAGCTAACTGAACAATAGCATTCAAAGCCACTCACAAGGAATTTGGGGAACAATCACCAGATTTCAGAAAACAGTATAAGCAAACATGAGTTACAGGAACCAATACCGGTAAACAAACATCTAACAAGAAAAGGAACGTCATAAAATTTTGTACTCAGATACTCTTAGGCCACAATCACTAAAAGAAGGAAAGATAGTGGGATGCCTTACACCTCCTCAGGCACGCTTCACCAGCAAGACTGCCCGTGTGCCCAGCAGGAAGTCTGCTTCCTGCAGCGTTCTCAGTCAGCCAAGAACAGTTGAGGCTTGGATTCCTGGGGTCTCGTGGTCTGGTTTAGGGGGCAAATCTCCAGAGGGAGTGAACCAGTGAATGGAAGATCCTTGTCTCTGTCTCTCTGTAAATTTGACTTTTCATTAAAAATAAAATGAATCTTTTTAAGAAAAATCACAGAAAGTAATAAGTATCAGTAACTAGAGAATGGTCCAAAGTGGACAGACATTAAGGAGAAGCTGACTCTCGCATAGTGAGCTTTGCCTTAGTCATTTCTCTTCATGGGACCCAAGCCCCCCTCTTTTTTTATGTATTCATTCTCAGTCAGAAATCATGCAGAGTCCCTTGAACTTCTGGGCTTGGGATTGGTTAGTCCCACCCTATGTCCTGCCTTAGCCTGAGTCTTCGTTTCTCTGTGGAGCCAGGATCTCAGTGCTCCTGTCCCATTAGCCAAATCTCTGGCCCAGGAATGTGTCATCTCATCCTCTCCATGGTTGAGTTCTTCTTTGTTTTCAGGGCTGCATCATGTTGTTTTTCTTCTTATTATTTTATAGGATTAATGACAATTTTATTTTTAGCAGCTTTATTGAGATGTCATATAAAAAGTTGTATATACGTAAGGTGTACAGTTTGATATTTTGACATTGTAGTAGGCTACTGCTAGCAAATTCTCAATTACAGCCTTGTTCCTATTTACACCTAAGGAAAGCTTGGTCTGTGGGTAGCACTATCCTGAATTAGTAGAGCCCTACATCATATTGTAGGTCAATGACCTAGTAGGCCCTTCTTTGCCATATGTCCCTTTAACCTCCTCTCCTATTTCTGTCTTTCTGCTTCAACCTCAGCCACACTTGTTTCTCAGCTGTTCATGTTTTTCTCTAACACACAAGAAATTTCTGTTTAAAACTAACAGCCCACCCTCTTTATCATGACACTTCCACTTCCCTTCTCTTAGCAGTCACTATCTAACATGTTTACTGACTTATTTAATTAGCTGATTTGCTTATTCCCCTAACCTAAGATTTAAATGCTATATATACATAGATGGATATCCGAATTTTTCTTCTCTATTGTTTGGAACAATGACTAGCACGTATCATGCATTAAATAATGATTTGTTGGATTTTTCAACTTAACATAAGAGTTTCATTTTCCTATAATAATTTCTCCCATGGAATGACAGGCTAGTACTAAGTTGCAGAGGTGTCTACATGATTCATGATCATGATTTTAATGCTCCAATTCCCTTTGGCTAAAAGAGGCACTTGATCCTAGGTGACAAAGATAGAAAGAAATAGAATATCTAGGACTGCCCCAATGTACCAAGTCATGGATTCCAAATGTTCACTTATATGTTAATTGTTTGGACAGCCTGAATTTATTTTCAGAACACTATTGGGCACAGTTAATTAACTTCAGGGAAGTCTGGGAAGATTGGACAGTGCCAGCACCTGGAACCAGATCTGCCCACTGAAACAGGGCTAGCCCTGGAAGGGCAAGAACAGGTGCACTGAACTCTGAGGGCACTAAGTGTGGTAAGTAGGAGAGGTTTTCCTGAAGGAAGTTTAGGCAGTGGGCAAACTAGAGTGAACCCAGAAAAAAATGGGGTAATCTCACTAGAAAGAAGAGTTTATCACCTGGCAGTGCCTGTGTACTGATGCTTAGGAGATAGGCTTATGAAAAATATTAAGATAAGGCAAAGTTAAGCCACAGAATATATCTAACTCTTATCTCTGATAAGTGATTTGTATCCAGATTATGGAAGTAACTGCTTCAAATCAAAAAGAAAAGACAGACAACCCAATAGACAGCTTTTTGCCCAGACAAGCTAAACTCTAATTCTCACTTCACCATTTACTACCTGGGACCACCTAACTAACGTCTCTGGACCTCTGGATTAATTTTCTCACCTGTTAAAACACATAACACAAAACTTTCAAGGTTTGGCTGGTATATAGAATGATTAATTAATAATGCATTAATAAATATTAATGCATTTTAAAGAATATAAATATTAATATTTTGATAATAATAGTTTTTTTCCCTCAACAGGAGCAAGAAAGATTGGTATCACATGTGTAGAACCCAAACTGGGTCTTAGCACAATGTGAAATGTACTAGGTCAAAGTTGGGGCTGAGCACATTAAACTGAACTCAAATGAGTTCCTGAGTCCTGTGCTAGAGATGGAGGATAGGAGGGTTGCAGATGGTGAGCTGGTCCTGGTGAGATAGTTTATCCATACATATTACGGCTAATAATTGCTCTGTGCATTCTCCTCATATCATGAAGTGGAGTCTATTTTCCTCTCCTTGAATCAGTATTGACCTTGAGACCAATGGGGGTTTTTATTGATTTATTTTATTTGTTTGAGGTACATACACACATACACACACACAGCTTTTCCATCTGCTCACTCACTCCCCAAGTGGCTGCAATGGCTAAGGCTGGTACAAACTGAAGTCGGGAATCTGGAACTCCATCCAAGTCTGTCACAGGGGTAGCAGGGATCCAGGCATTTGACCCATCCTCTGCTGCTCTCCCAGGCACATTAGCAGGGAGCAGCCAGGATTCACACTGCTACTCCTGGACATCCGGCATCCTGGGCGGCAGCTTGACACAGTATACACAGTGCTGGTCCCTATCAGGTCATTTTTCTTTGCTTTTTGGAACTCAGCTGCCATACTGTAAGGAATTCCAAGTTATTCTGCTGGAAAGATAGGTCATATTGAGAGGTCATGGATGAAAGAGCACATGGAAAGAGAAATCCTGTGGAGCAGAACAGGCATGCCAGATCACCAAGGCCCAAGACATGACAGGTCTCTTCCTCCCAGAAACTCACCTACTAGCTGAATTCAACCCCCTGAGTGAGCTTTGGTCAAAAAACATAGAGAATTGTCCCCTCAAACTGCAGATGTATGAGAAATAAATGACCATTGTAATAATTGGGGGCTAGTGTTTCACAGAATCATAGTTAACTGATATTGAAACGGGGACCTCAATGTGAGGTGCTGCTAACAAACCAAATGCTAGTGGCTACAGAATCAGGTGCAGGCTTGAGGGGATGGTGAAACAGCAGCTGGAGGGAGGATGGGGAATGCTGTAAGGTGGCACTAAAACACATGCCTAATGTGCTTGTAGAGTTTGCCAGGGACATTTTCCTTCAGAATATGGAAAGTGCAGTTTATTTTAATGGTAAAGGAAAAGATAGAGATAAGCTAAAGAAAGAGCTGTTTAGTTTTCAAGCAAATTTAGAGGGTTAATTTCTAATCTAGGAAAAGTTGGTTTGGAACACAAAACTTACTCATCCTTAGCACCTGCAACTGAAAAAAAAGTTCTCAAATTAACTAATCTGAAGTGAAAGATCAAATTCAAATGCTTGCAAAACACAACCGTTGGGTGGGATTATAATAAGTGACACTAACAGACCGTTCACTAAAGTCACACAAGGATTAAGATAGGTCCTCATACATCCTTTCACAGAGGGTTTTGAGAACCTTCAGGGAATTATCTTTAAAAGAACAGCAAGTGTGGCTTTTTGTTTGATGAATTGGTTTTGTAATTTGATTTAAAAACTCATAAGGATTTTAAAGGAGCTGTAGCCAGCTGAGAAAAAGGCAAAGAGATTTGGGAGGCTCCGGTTCTGAGCAAGAGCAGAAACAGCTGCAAAAGTTGTTTACTATAGAAAAGGGAAGGCAGTTTAAAGCAGAATTGGGAGCTTGGAGTAGGACCAAGAGCAATGGAGACTACTGAGCCTGTAAACCATATCCAAAGGGCAGACCTGGACTGAAAATAAGGAACTTTCTCTGCCCTGACTTCCCCTGGCACCAGATTGTATTAGTTCATTTCCTTTTTGTTATAATCAAATACCACACACTGATAATTTACAGAGAAGACACGTTTATTTGCTTTCTAGTCCCGGAGCCTGAGAGGTTGTCTGAATCCATTTTGTATGATAACAAATGCCTATGACTGGGGCAGTTATAAAGAGCTGACTCACAATTCTGAATGTGGGAAAGGCCAAGAGCAAGATACCAGCGTAAGGATAGCTTCCGAGTCTAGAAACAGTGCAGGGATCATCACATGGTGAGGAGCATGTCCACAAGACAAAGCCAGACTGGACTTATTACAGATTCCCTCTATGGCGGTCCCAAAGGTCAGAAGCTAAGAGAACAGTGTTGGGCTTGACAACCTTTGGAACAAGGCCTTCCTGTTCTCCCTTCTATTTTCTCACTACAGACACACTGCAGCTTCCTCTTGTCTAATCATTATTGCTGTAAAATTTACTATGAAATAAGATGGCCTTATTTAATTATCTTAAAAAAGAATCTCAGTTCATCCAACTATATGAGGAGCTGTAAATTCATTCAAATAATTTATTGAAATATGTGAGAAGCTGTAAATAGAGCTTATTAAAGGCAGATATTTGGCCAACAATCAAGATGCCCATGTCCCAAATCACAGTACCTGGGTTTCAGGTCTGGCTCCAAGGGCTCCTAATTTGAGCTCTACTAATGCAGACTGGGTGGGAATGGTGATGACTCAGGTAACTGGATCGCTGTCACCATGTGGGAGTCCTAGATTGAGTCCCCAGCTCCTTGCTCCAGTCTAGCCCAGCCCCAGCTGTCATGGGCATTTGAGGAGTGAACCAGCAGGTGAGAACTCCCTTACTGCTACGCAAAATAAGTAAATGAAAGTTGTAAAAGTAGATATTATGATCTAACTCTTTATAATAATTTAACTTAATTTCTAAATTTTGGGGGATTTTTTGTGCTGTTTTTAAAGATTTTGTTGTATATTTTTATTCGAAAGTCAGATTAACAGAGAGAAGGAGAAAGATCTTCTATCCACTGGTTCACTCCCCAAGCGGCCACAATGGCCTGAACTAAGCCAATCCAAAGCCAGGAACAGAGCTTCTTCTGGGTCTTCCATGCAGGGTGCAGGGTTCTAAGACTTTTGGTCATCCTCTACTGCTCCCCCAGGCCACAAGCAGAGAGCTGGAAAGGAAGTGGAACAGCCAGGACATAAACCGGTGCCCATATGGGATTCCAGCATGTGCAAGGCCACTTTAGCCATTAGGCTACAAAGCCGGGTCCTGTTTTTCACTGTTTGTTACACTAGCAGCTATTATCTCTTAAAAAAAGAAGGTTCTAAAATCTTTCTCTGTATTCCAAAATTCTCCCCCCGCCAAAAAAAATTAAAAATACGTCCCTGTGTATACTCCATAATAAATGGCTCTGTTCAGATGTGTATGGCTCATTCATCCATGCACCACCTACTTATTGCTATTCTGAGGTATTTGGGTATATGAACATATGTTTGTATGGATACACATAAAACAACAGTGTGCATGTCGGCCTGCCAGATTATAATCCTTTTTATGGCAGGTTCAATTATTTTCCCCTAAAACATTTATTTATTTTTATTGCCAAGGCAGATCAGATTTACAGAGAGAAGGAAAGGCAGAGAAAAAGAGCCTCCATCCACTAGTTCACACTCCAAATGTCTGCAGCTGAGCCTGAGCTGAGCCACTCCGAATCCAGGAGCTAAGAGCTTGTTCTGGAGCTCCCATTCAGGTGCAGGGTTCCCAGGCTTTGGGCCATTCACTGCTTTCCCAGGATCAGCAGAGGAGCAGCCAGGACATGAACTGGCACCCATATGGGATCCCAGCACTTGGAAGATCAGGATTTAGCCATTGAACCATTGTGCTGGGCCCCAATGTCTGTTTTATCTATGCACATTTACCTGATGTTGGCCTGGTTCCTTGATCATAGTAAGCATCAATTATGTATTTACTGCCTGATACATGTTCTTGGTGTAAATGTTCATGACGAGCACAGAAGCTTTGGAACTGGACAATTTTTTACCAAAATACATTCATTCTTTACCCGTGTAAACTATTTCTTCTTTCAGCTCCCACTTCTACGCATCAGGTTGTGATGAAGTATGCAAGCTTTATTTCATTTTCTCCATGACAAGCAAGCTCAGCT
This sequence comes from Ochotona princeps, assembly GCF_030435755.1. Classification (NCBI taxonomy): domain Eukaryota; kingdom Metazoa; phylum Chordata; class Mammalia; order Lagomorpha; family Ochotonidae; genus Ochotona; species Ochotona princeps. The sequence goes on from NC_080841.1 coordinate 44,758,519, forward strand.
GATGGGGCATTTCAAACAGAGAATAACCCGTAACTGTGTAACATTCTTTGTCCACATTTTCGTCATAAGCACTTAGCCCCGTCCATTCAGCTTATATAGTAGTGGCCGCCAGCACCATCTGAGGTTACAATATCATTCAGGTGTCTCGCATCATCACTTTCCATTCCCTCTGGCTTCTGGAGTCTCCCCTGTTAGCCAAGGGGATCACGCGGCCAGGGTGTCTATAATGTCACTTGTAGAGATAACATTTCTGGTCTGCTCCAACTGTCCAGCGATCCCACTCCAACACCAAGAATCACGTGCTGTGTATGTGATTTAGAATAAGAGGATCTAAGAGGAAGCTTTGCCTGCCACAAGCATTTCCAACAGAAGACGTGAGCAAGACAGTTTGGTGATGTTCAATGAGAAATTTGGCCAAGTTGCCCATTGTAATTATAACCCACATCAAGTACGTGATAATAGAATAAAAAAAATCTTCATGTGAATATCAAAAACTCTAATTATCCTGCAAATCCTCCTTAAATTCTGTCCAGATTGTCATGCAGTCAGTGGAAGTGTGGATTTTAGTAGCCCATGTTTTTCTACCCAAAAGCATGTCTTTATGATCTTTGTTCCATTACACTGTGTTCAGTCCCAGACTGGGGAAATACAGAAATAGAGTCAGACATGCAAGGAATGAAAGCAGTGGAACAAAAATACTTCTTTAAGGATGATACGGATTTTATAGAATTTCCTTTCTTAATAATCCTCAAGATAATCAAAAATAGGTTTTGGCTGTCTTTTTTTTTTTTTTTTTTTTTTGAGTCTTGGATCTTGTAACTTAAACCGTGAGCTGACGAGCAGGGGGTCCTCCACAGAACAGCTGCACATGAACTGTATGAGCTTACATTTGTCAGTCATCTGTTAGTCGGTTGCCAGGTATCTGCAGTGTTAGAATAGTAAACAGTTGCTTCTCAGAAGCAGAGATAGGGTTATCCACAACCTCACATGCTAAATTTAAATTTAATAAAGCTCCTTCCTAACAACTGATATCAGTGATTTTCAGTCAGGGTGAGAAATCCATCTTCGGGGGACTAGGAGAAGGAATCAACAGGTCCTTTGTGAAAACTACCTGTTTGTGACGAGTCTGCATCCCACATCCAAATCACAGCATCTCACTCTCTCTAAGATTTTTTTTTTTTTTTTTTTGGAAAGGCAGATTTTAGAGAGGAGAGGCAGAGAGAAAACAAATTTTCTGTCCGTTGGTTCACTCCCCAGTGACCAGAGCTGCGCCCATCCACAGCTAGGAGCCAACAGCTTCTTCCGGGTCTCCCACATGGGTTCAGAGTACCAAGGATTTGGGCCATCCTTGACTGCTTTCCCAGGCAGGGAGCTGGATGGGAACTGGAGCAGCTGGCACATGAACTGGTGCCCATATGGGATCTTGGCACATACAAAGACAGAATATAGCCACTGGGTCCACAGCATCTCTTCAGGGATCATTGGCACAAGGCTTAGATGCTTTTCCTGCCATTTGCTCACAGTGTTCTTGACATTTTGCAAAGGAACCTCTGAAGCACTCAGGGAAAAATAACACAGGATGTTGTAAATCTTTGGCCACCCTTCACAATGTTGCTCCATGAAGTTTCTCACAGTGATAAGGAAGACACTAAAGAGACTGAAGGGTCTAAGCGGAAAGAGATGGGGATAATTCACTGTTGACGACAGTTGACTGGAAATCTCAGGTTTGACCCAGGGAGTTGCCGAAGATTCACAGCGCGAACTTGGATGTCATCAACCGTGTTGTCCATAATCCTTGCAGAACAGAGATGGCTGTGTAGGCAAATGGCAGTGAAGCCTGGAGCAAAAGACTGAAGTGGAAGCAGCTGTGCTCTTCCTCTGTCCATGTCTCATATACATCCTTCTGCTTAATATCCTGTTCCTAATGCTGTGAGCCTGGGAGAGAGGCTTTATTACTGCAGAAGAGGGAAAGACCAGACATTGTTGATCTGAGTCTTGACCCTACAATCTTTGAAATAAAACAGTAAAGAAGAAAAATCAAAACAAATTTGAGTCTCCAAAATTGTTTGTGATTTTCCGTGTGGCAAGTTATGAAGAATTACACATAACTGTGTAATTTCTTGGTTTGATCATTTCTTGGTTCTGAGACTAACACTCAAACTGGTTGCTCAATGCTACAAATAAAAGACAAAGCCCCAGAATGGAAATGCAGCTATGGGAGATACTATTGCCTAGATAACTCAAGGCTTTGCAAAATACTTATCTGTATCTGTATAAGATCATAGCTACACTGAAGTAGTTCCTAGTGGGATCTGAAGTCTCTTCCAGGTACTCTATGAGGCCAGAACAGTTTTTACAGTAAAAATAAGATGATTTACTTTGTCATTGTTGAAATCTCTTGTGAGTATAGCCAAGTTTTCCTAATAATAATGTCTTAATGAAACAGTTTGCAGGGATACACAGGAAAATTCACCTGTCTAGTATTCTTTGTTGGAAAACACAATCATGTTTCATAAAAATACATCTTTTATGTTAAACTTATGGTTAAATGCAACATGCTTGTTTTATCAAGATGAATTGATACATTATTTTTAAAATATATTCGTTTTTATTTCTAATCTGGTAAATATTGATAAAATGATAAACCCATATTAGTAAAAGCTATTTACGGTTCCCTAATTTTTTGATGGTCCAGAGATTTAAAAAATAGTTTGAGAACTAGTTTGGGAACAGCTGTATCACTCTTTGAGGTTAGACTGAGATTAGCAGAGGGTGGGCTTGGGACTAGAACAACCAGCCTGAGGCTCCACCCAGAGGCCAGGAGGAGGCACTGTTACTGTAGTCTGTGCATCTAACTTGTACCTTGGCATGCCTACAGGCAAGTCAGGGCACCCAACAGCCATTCCCAGTCCCCTTTCTTCTTGCTTGCTTTGTAATGCGAAGAAAACAGATATTTGCTTTTCTGGTCTGCCTTGCAGCTATTAGTGGTTTTGTGTCTTGGCTCTCCTCCAGGAGATCATAAAAAGATGTGGTTGGAGGGTGTTACCAAGATGGTTTTTGCTTTATGAAACCTGCAGCTAGGAAAAATGTGGATGCTGGCATAAGCCATTTCCCTTTCTCTTGCCTTGAACATCAGAGCTGAGACAGCCTTTGGGATGATGGAATATGGGGCCTCTGGATCGTGCAGTGGTAAGATTGACTAACATCCATTGTACAATCTCCACATTCTTTTCGTCATGTCGGAAGAATGAATTCTACTTGTTTGAACCACTGTTAATTCAACTTGTGGTTCTTAGCACTGAAGACCTCTAACAGATAGTTACCTGAGAGGCTCTGATGCCATGATGCTAACTGCTCCATGTAATACAGTCATCCCTCAGCATCCGCAAAGATTGGGTCCTGGACCCCTGATGAAACCAAACTCCTAGGATTTTTGAGTCTTTGTATAAAACAGTGTGATATGCGTATATAACCCATGCAGATTATCTTGTAGTTTAAATATTTTAAAATTTTTATTGGAAAGGTACATTTACAAAGAGAATGAGAGATATCTGTTGTTTCACTCCCAAAGTGACCACAACAGCCTGAGCTGAGCTGATCTGAAGCCAGGAGCCAGAAGCTTCTTCTGGGTCTCCCACCTAGGGGCAGGGTCCTTAGGCTTTGGGCCATCCTCTACTGCTTTCCTAGGCCACAAGCAGGGAGCTGGGTGGGAAGTGGAACAACTGGGATATGAACCAGTGCCCATATGGGATCCCAATGCATGCAAGGTGAGCACTTAAGTCACTAGGCTACTGCACCAGGTCCCATTTCTGTAATTTAAGTCTTCTCTGTACTACTTGTAATACCTAATAAAATGCAAATATTCATTATTCTATATTGTTTAGGAATTATGACAAAAACAGTTCACACATACCTTTTTTTTCTAGAACGCTTTCTTTTTGTGTTTTGTTTTAAAAGGCAGAATCAAAGAGAGGGAGAGACAGAGATAAAGAGATCTTGTATTTGCTGGTTCATTCTCTAAATGGTCACAATAGATAGGGCTGGGCCAGGCAAAAGCCAGGAGTTTCTTCCATGTCTCCCATGTAGGTGCATAGGTCCAAGCACTCGGATCAGCTTCTGCTGCTGTTTTCAGGCCATTAGAAGGGAGCTGGATCAGAAGTGGAGCAGCCAGGACTGGGAATGGTACCCGTTTGGGGTGCTGGCATTGCAGGCAGTGGCTTTACATTTTCATTCCTTGGTTGGTTGAATCTGTGGTCATGGAACCCACCGACATGGGGGCTGACTGCACTGTGAAGAGCTGTCTGTGTGGGCAGCACTTTGCAGTGCTACACTTTGGTTGCCTTAAGAAAAATGTGTTATTATGCATTTTTTTCTTAAATATACTTAAGAGACTGCTGAAAACAAACAAAATGACCATACACACATCAAAATCATGTGCGCATGAAGTGTGTGTGTGTGTGTGTGTGTGTGTGTGTGTGTGTGTTAGTCACTGACTGATGAGTCTGTGGGCTAGAAGCTCAGGGCTTTGCCAAGAACAGTGCTGTCTGGACCCCAAAGGCAGACTGTGCAGCAGCAGAAGGAAAGTGCCTTGTCTGTATTCCACATGCCCAGCCAAATCCTAGTGACCTGGCCATGTGACCTTCCCAATCCAATAACCAACCTTTAAGATGTACTGGTGGGGGCAGTCACTCTACGTAGCCATTCCTCCTCTGTGAACCTCAGTTGTCTTGCTGGAATTTGTGGCTCTGGTTCTGACCTTTAGAACATTGTCTGTGGCTCTAGCTTTTCCAGTTCTGTGTTTGCCCAGGCATATAGAATTCATGGACCTATTACCTTTGCCTTCTCCACTAGCCACTGGACATAAGTTTCTATGAACTTAGGTATAAACCTCTTGATTTCAGCCCTGCCCCAGGAACCTTATAATTCCCTGGAATCTCCGTGGTGATTGTCTAGCTAAGTCAATCTAGCCTACTTGTAAAGGAAGATGGAGGGAATGTGGTCTTCTATGACAAACTAGGGCAACCATTAGAGAAGAATTGATGTGTATGACTAACCAATAACTGAAAACAGAAGCATTCAACTGTTTGTTATCGTTATCATCACAAATTCTGACCTTCAGCAGGTGTCCAGCATTGAACCAGGTGACTGGTGCGCTTGTAATGCTCCAACTCTTTCACATTCCACTCACATCCCTCAGAGTACACACTTTCCTTGGCACCTTTTTTCCCCCATAAGATTGCCCTGAAGCTGACTTTCATTGTGTTTCACCAGTGTAAAAGGCATGTGAGTGAATGCAATGGTACTTCTGCCTTCCCTCAATCACATGCGGTGATCCACATAGCTCTCATTCCGCTTTCTCTTCCCACATGCATACTGAGGAAAAGGTGGGTTAGGTTTAAGGCAGGGAGTTAGTGAAATGCACTGGTTTATATAGAAATTGAGCACAGAATGCTGATCTCAACATCTCTTTGGCCAACCACAATCAGAAATCAGATACCAGGAGTATGCTGAATTTCAGGCCACTGAAATGTCACCTTTGTGTGTCCTACAAAGCTTTCTCTAATTCATTTCTGAGATTAATCTGGACACTGCATAAAGCTATCTTTTATATATAATTTGATATTGATAAAAGGAATTGTTAAAGAAGAAATGATTGGGCAAAAGAAAAAAGATTAAATGATTCCTTCTAGGTTCATGTAAAAGATTGAATAAAAACTAATTCCCGCCCGGTGGCATGGCCTAGCGGCTAAAGTCCTCGCCTTGAACACGCTGGGATCCCATATGGGCACCGGTTCTAATCCCGGCCGCTCCACTTCCCATCCAGCTCCCTGCTTGTGGCGTGGGAAAGCAGTTGAGGACAGCCCAAAGCTTTGGGACCCTGCACCCATGTGGGAGACCTGTAGGAAGCTCCTGGTTCCCGGCTTCGGATCGTCACAGCACCGGCCGTTGCGGTCACTTGGGGAGTGAATCATTGGACGGAAGATCTTTCTCTCTGTCTCTCCTCTCTGTGTATCTGACTTTGTAATAAAAATAAATAAATCTTTTAAAAAAAAACTAATTCCCAAACCTTGGAAAAGATTTTTGTTATTATTATTTTTTTAAAGATGTATTTTTTTTTTTTATTGCAAAGTCAAATATACAGAGGAGGAGAGACAGAGAGGAAGATCTTCTGTCAGATGATTCACTCCTCTAGTGGCCACAATGGCTGGAGCTGCTCCCATCGGAAGCCAGGAGCCTGGAACCTCCTCTGGTCTCCCATGTGGATGCAGGATCCCAAGGCTTTGGGCTGTCCTCAACTGCTTTCCCAGGCCACAAGCAGGGAGCTTGATGGGAAGCGAGGCCTTGGGGATTGGAACTGGTACCCATATGGAATCCCTACATATGCAAGGTTAGGACTTTAGCCACTAGACTACTGCGCCTGGTCCTTTGTCATTATTATTTTGATTATGCACATTTATGGTGTAAAAGCATGATGAATCAATACATGTATTCAGTATATGATAATTGAGTTAGGTTATCATTCCCATGTAAATATTTTTTTATTTGCAAGAATTATAAATATGGAGAATCAAAGAACTTGAAAACTGACTGTTTTGGTTAAAAGTGAAGCAGAAAGGAGGGAGGAAGTGAAGGAAAAGCAAAAGAGCAAAAATAATCAGAAAAGGTAAGAGAAAGCAATGCATCTATTGTGCAGTAAAACCATACTTTAAATATAATCTCTGGGAACACCTCAGACAAAGTTTCTTTTGGGATCTCCCAAATCAAACTGCCAGACTCAGAACCCTAACCATGAAAAGATTGAGGGCAGAACAAGTCAATCAACCACCTCAGCTATATGTTGGCAGTGAAAAACTGGGCAAACGGAGACTCTAAGATGTACTATGTCAATCAGTGGATTCTTCAATGACCTCATCGTGCTCAGAGTGGCAAGACTGGCAGCGATTCATTAACGTTGAACTATGAAAACCACTTGAACAAGGATCTCAGAGCATGCCCCACATCTGGGACCTGGGGTGGATGGGATACTGGGTGGGGCTTCTCCCTTAATATCCCCCTCTACCTCTGATATATGAAGGAAACAATATGGAAATAATAGTCTTACCCACTTTCCTGTAGCCCTTGACCCTTTTTACCCTAATTAACTATGTAAAGATTGTAAAAAATATAATAAAAGTTGGAAAAAGTAAAAAAAAATAAATATAATCAGTCATATGTGGTAATGTGTTATAAATATACATTTGCTTTGGCATGTAATCATAAATGCAATTTATTAGACTATTTGGTGTCTAAATTTAATTAGAAAATATTCAGATCATGTGTATAATTATATGTATTAAGTTAACAATAGCTTTTCTTTTTAAAAATTATTTCCTTTTACTTTATTTAAGAGGGGGAGTGGGGTAGGGTAGAGAGAAAAAGAGAGAGAGAGAGAAAATGAGTTTCCATACACTGGTTCAATCCCTGAAAGCCTACAACTGTTGGGCCTGAGCCATGCTGAAGCTGGGAGCCCAGTCCAAGTCTCCCTTGAGGGTGTCAAGTACCTTACTGTTAAACCGTCACCCGCTGCCTCCCTGGGTACAATAGTAAGAAGCTGAAACTGAGAGCAAATCCAGGACTTGAATCCAGGTGTTCTAATGTGGAATGTGGACATCCTTGCCAGTGGCTCAACTATCAGACCTAACAGTCTTATCAGTAATAGCTTTTAGATATTTATGGAATTAGTAAAAATGTAATTATAAAGATACATCTTTATAATGTGCTATTTGAATATATGAGAATAAGTAAACACCCTGCATTTTTTTCTTCTTTTTAAAAAAATTGTTGTTTGAAAGGCAGAGTTCAGAGAGAAGGAGTGACATGGAGAGAATGAGAGAGAGAGAGAGATTCTCTTGGCTGACTCCCCAAATGACCACAGTGGCTGGAACTGAGCTGATCTGAAGCCAGGAGCTTCTTAGGAGTCCCCCTTGTAAATGTAGGGACCCAAGGACTTGGGTCATCTCTTGCTTCTTTGCCAGATATATTAACAAGGAGTTGGATCAAAAGTGGAGCACCTGGGACTTAAAAGTTCCCGTTTGGGATGCTGCAGTGGGAGTTGAGCTATTATGCCATGGCACTGGCCTCCAAATGGTTCTTCTTTCTAATCTTCTCTCCATTGTTTAGTTAAATTAAGTAAGTTGAGCATTCTGTATTGTCCAACACATAGTACATGCCTTGTAAACATTGACTGTTATGTTTTAAATTAGCCAGTCAGGGCCAATCTCTAACCCACAAGGTTATTTGTAATCTAGTTTGTACATTTAGAGTTGATGCCTTCATCTTCAGTGTTTTCTTCTTATTTTGCCTGACTCCCTAGTGCAATTTTTCTTAAGCAGTTTTCTCTTTTGTTATATGTATGTCTCCCCTAAATTTTTTAAAGATTCATTTTTTATTTGTTTGAAAGGCAGAATTACAGTAAGAGGAGGAAAGAAAGAGAGAATCTTCCATCCACTGGTTCCCTCCCGGAATAGCTGTAATGGTTGGGGCTGGGCAGGAGCCAGGAACTTCTTCCAGGTCTCCTACATGGGCTTGGGAGATCAAGAATTTGGGCCTAAGGGTTTTCATTTATAATAAAAAATGCAAAAGTTGACAAAAAAGCAAGATCAAGATGGAGCTAAATAAGCTTTGGTGCATTATGCTATGGGATACTGTACAGCAACTGAAACGAATGCAATAGTACACCCATATATTATGAAATAGAAAGGCCTTATTATTAACTAACGTTTCCTAAACTTTAAAACTTTTAATAATATTATTTCACTTTTCTACTAACAGGTTCATCTCTAGTCTCTTCTGTTTCTTAAGAGTCCTGAAGTCCTTTCTACACTAGAGCCACAATCTTTTTTACATTTTATTATTATTATTATCATCTTACGATACAATTCCATAGGCTCCTGGCATTTCCCTTATCCCCTCTCCAATTCCCCCTCCCACCTAGTTCCTCTTTATTATTACTAAAATATAGTTCTTCATACACAGTCATATGTCCATCATTGCGGGCATGGACAATGGCAGAGAGTCCAGCCACAATCTTAATTCCAGCCTAAAAACCATGTGCTGAAGTTCTAATCTGTTTTTTCTTCCTTCTCTGCTACTTTATGATAATTCTCCTGGAGATGTGACTTTGCATCCATCATGCCTTTGGTTCACAGTTTTTTTTAAAGCAGTTCCAGTCTTACAGTCTAGTTTTCCATCATTTTATTAGTATTTAAACCAGTTTTGTATGTTCTCTCATTATTGATTTGAGTTACAGTCAGGCTAGGTTTGTAGGATTGTTCTCAATGCTCCAGTCTTACTCCTAGAATTACAGGGATGAGTACCACAGTGGAGGGCACTAGGAATGGAGTTGGAGCCCTTGGCTTCTGTTCTCCATCCACCATTCATTAGCAGAGATGCTGACAGGTGAATCTGTCTCCTTGGGTTCTGCTGCTTCCTGGAGGTGGACAAAGTGAAATCTACTTTGTCAGCCTCCCCAGGTTACCAGATGGAACAAATGATCTGAGTATAATGGTGTTTAGGGAACTATAAAGAATAATAAAGTTGTAAGATTTAATAGCCAAAAGAAATACAGACCAGGGTAGGCCTCCTCAAAGAATCACATCTCAAGCTGTAACAGTCACCTTGTACAAAGTACTTCATTTAACTACCTCATGAAATATTTCTCTCTTTTTAAAGGCTTGTTCATTTTTATTTGGAAGGCATATTTACGGAGTGAGAATCACACACACACATACACACACACACACACACACACACACACAGAGAATCTTCCATTATTGGTATACTCCCTAAATGGCCACAACAGTTGGAACTGGGCACATCTAAAGCCAGCGGCCTAGAGCTTCTTCCAGGTCTCCCTTGTGGGTGCAGGAGCCCAAGGACTCAGGCCGTGTTTACTGCTTTCCCAGGCACATTAGCAGGGAGCTAGTTTGGAAGTGGAGCATCCAGGATTCAACAAATACCTATATTGGATTCTGGTACCACACCCAGAGACTTAGCTTGCGGTGGCACAAAGCCAGTCCCATATTTCTGTTTTCTTTTTTTTTTTTTTTTTTTTTTTGGTAAATATCTTCTCTTCCCATCAAAATTATAGTGTAAGATGTGATTTTTCCCCTTGTTTGTATTCCCAGCCTATAAGACAATCCCTTTCATAGTCCTCTATATAAGGAGTACTCAAATGAATAGGGAAGTTGTCATCAGCATAAACATAAACATTCTCCTTTAATTTTCAAAGTATATACCCCAGTTTGGACTATAAACTATAAATAACTGTAGATTCTGATGATGATAAAAAAAAAGACTCTTTCATGCAAGTTTTCTCTGGATTCTTATTTTTCTCTCTCCCTTCCTTTTTCTGTGTTAAAGTTTGATGTTCATTTTTGAAAGCAAAATGAAACCATTGATCAGTAATTCTTTCCTATGGGAATGTAAATTTATAGTTTTTATTTAAAGTCCAGCAGTAAGTTTGGATAAGATAATCATCTCTGGAAAAACTGCAAAATATTGCTGTTTTCCTGTTGTTTCAGCTGATAAAAGACAAGAACAGAAGATAATTGGCATAAAGATGACCCAGAACAGATTTGACATTCTTTAAGCAACCTGAGCTAACCTTTTGGATCTGGAGGTAAGAACAGTATCAAGTCAGCAGGTGACATGATGAAATAACAATATGGTCTTCTGGTATTTTTAAGCATCATTATAGTAAGTTGCTTAAGGAGGACATATTTTCAGATAGCAATTACTGTTGGTGTCAAAGAGATTAAGAAATTACATTTTTATGTAGTCCCCAAGCAGTCAATTAAGATGTGAGCCACCAAAACAGTTTTAGGATTTAGGTTCTTATTTTGAGTTTTAACAACACAACAGGAGAAATTTCCTTTAAAATAAGCAGGCCCTTTTGACCATAAGCACAGTATATGAAAATTCTCATCTTGGTAGTGATGCAAATCATCTAATCTTCTTCATGCAGAAGTCGAACTGTGACTCCGGCACGTGTTTCAGCACAAGCACCTATGGGTAAAACATTGTTTATCTACATTGTTATGAAGAACATTTATGGCAAACAGTTAGAGGAGTTCTTCCCTTCACCCCCGCCCCACCACACATACCAAGAGATTTCCAATTATCTGTGGACACTAACTAATTGTCCTACAATTTAATTCTGATCTCACATGAATTGGAGTTAGTGCAGACCCCATAGGTTTAGGGCTCAGTCCCACAAAATTTGCCTTTCTTCAGAAGCCAATTGCAAGTCTCAGGTTGTGACTGTCCAGCTGACTAATCAGTTGTAAATGAACCCTTCTTGCTATCCCCTTGATTTGGAAGGCCTGCATCTTCACATTTTATCAAAAGTCACAAAGTCTTACTCCAGTTTGTTAAAAAAAAAAAATCTACCTAAAATGTAGGTGTACTTATAAAATAACAAATAAATATATTGGCCTGGAGAGTTGGAGATCTGCTGGAGAATACAGATCCATTATTTTTTAGTGAATGAAGCTTTCAACACTGGTGCCCTTTTCTCCCTCTCGCTAATACTGCCAGTTCTTCAGTTTCAGCATTTAATTGTGGATCACCCACTCCGTTGTTCTCAGCTCTTACTAGCAGTCTAAGACATTGTACTTGCCAGCAGTCCTTTCGGGTAACTGCTGAGGCTGACTCCTTTCACAATGTTTATGGCTTCTTGAGTTAGATCAGTTTTTTCTGGGTCCTGAGCGTGTGGTTTGTACATAAGCCTCTTATCTGCTGAAACCATATATGGAAATGAAATATTGGCAGAGTTGAGTTCCATAGTTCTTTTTACAGGATCAACCACAGAATGCTTTTGCACATACATTTTGGTTCTTGCTGCACTGATGGGAAACTTCACAATGGAAGGCAGGCCCTACTTGATGCTGAGGAGAGTGTGGCTATTGAGCTTCCCCTAGAGACTATGTGGGTATCCATCGTGTCCACACTGACCACACTTGAGTTCATTGGATTTGGGTATTTCTGCATTGCAGCTGTTATAACGATTTTCAGTGGGTGGCCAAGGACTTGTTATAAGGTTCAGATCTTCAGATCTTCATAGTGTTGGCAGCCTGTGTGTGATGTCAGGAGAGCACCTGGGGACAAGCAGGCAGAGAGGCATCACCTGTTCTGTCATAGCCCCAGTGCTCCATCTAGTCACAGCAAGAACAATTTTTTCATAATCACCAAACTTTAGTTTTGATTGAATTGACACAAATGACTTCATTTTGGTTCTAACAACTTCCACATTCCATTGGCTGTGCATGAGCCTTAATTTCCCACTCACAGAATATTTTTTCTGCTTTTTCCATTCCCTCAAACTTAACTTTTTAGAAAAAGATTTATTTTATTTTTTTATTGGAAAGGCAGAAATATACAGAGAGAAGGAGACAAAGAGAGATAGATTGTCCACTGGTTCACTCCTTACATGGCTGAAACAGGCAGACCTGAACCAATTGAAAACCAGGAGCCAAGTGCTTGTTCCTGGTCTCCCACATGGGTTCAGAGTTCCAAGGCTTTGGGCCAGCTTCCATTATTTTCCCAGGCCACAAGCAGGGAGCTGGACGGAAAGTGGAGCAGCTGGGATACGAACCAGCATCCATGTGGGATCCTACCAGATGTAAGACGAGGATTTAGCCACTAAGCTATTACATTGGTCCCAAATTCAACTTTTCTTTTCCATACACTGTCTTCTACCTCTTAAAAGACTTCTTAGAAAATTATGAAAAGTTTTGACTGAGGCCTTTGGGTTTTTTTGTGCTCTCTTCACATTTTTAAGCAAAATATTTTTTGTTTGAAAGGCAGAGTTATATACAGAGAAATGAGACAGAGAGAGTTCTATCTGCTGGTTACTCCCATATGATTATGTCAACAGAGCTGTACCAGACCAAAGCCAAGAACTTCAATTGGGTCTCCCACGTAAGTGGTAGCATTCCAAGGACTTGGGTCTTTTTCTTTGCATTCCCAAGCCATTAACAGAGAGCTGGGTTGAAACTGGAGTAACTGGGATTTGAACTGATTCCCGTATGGTATGCCAATCTCAAAGGTGGTGGTTCTACTCACTGTGTCGCAATGCTGGTCCTATCTTTCTAAACTTTTCACCAAGAAGGCATAAGTAGACAGATCACTCTTTGTTTTCTTGGGATCACCTCTAGCCATCCTGACTGTGGTACTCATTCATCCAGGCAGCAAAGAGCATGCAACACGTTTCAGTGTTCCTCGGCCTCTCTCAAGCTGTTCTGTGAAAACCCAAGTTGTTTTCTCCTCTAGTCTAATTGTCTTGATGAGCCAATTGAATACAAGTCATGCGGATGGAGCTGTTCTTTGGCAATGTCAGTCTGTGTGGGATATATTAAATGACCAGAGGAAGCAGAATAGCTTTCTGCCTCCCTTCACCGTTGACATGATTACAGGGCATGTTGAAACCCAAGTGCATTTATTAGCTATGACTGGAAGGTAAGCAAGTTCAAGAGGTGTGCCAGTGTAGGAAATCCCATCCTAAAAAAGAAGTGGATGTCTTCCGTGTGTGCTTGGGAATCTCTAGCCTTGACTGTGCTCGTGATCAGCTTGGTGGTAGTATTGGAGTCTTACCTGAGAGTGCTTTCAACTAAGGTACCTAAAGGATTGCTCTCAATGGAGGAAGGGTTGTGTGGCCTCCTAATTGGAGAGTTAGGTTGGGCTGGCTGGGTTCTGTATGCTCTGTTTAGAGAGTGAAAGCCCTTTACCCTCAAAACCTGTGTATATTTATATAATAATGTGGTCGTGAAGGTGTGCTTTGGAATTCAGATATTACTTTGCTGCTAGACATTGCTGGGGGAATCATTAGAATACTTTCACTTGGGGCAGTGAAGGAAGCCCCATCCACTAAAGTGGAGAGAGCAGAAAGAGCAAAAGGAGGAGGTCCTTATAGAGGGAGACAGAAACTGGACCTCACAATGCCCCGGTTGGTCTTAGGATTGCCTGGTTATGTACTGCAGCCTCAACTGCATGGATTAAAAGGCTAATGATGGATTGGCAAGATGTTGTGCCAGTGGTTGAAAGAATAATTTCTAAGCAAACGTTTCTTTGGGTATAGATATAGCTTCAAGCTTCCTTATAGGTTTTTAAGTGTTTTATTTATTATTATTTCCGTAATACAGGTTTTTTTGGAAAAATTAATTTCTTTTTATTTGGTAAGGCAGATCTACAGAGAGAAGTTGAGACAGGGAGAAAGATCTTCCATCCCTTGGTTCACTCCCCAAGTGACCACAATGACCAGACCTGAGCAGATCTGAAGCCAGGAGTTGGGAGTTTTTCTGGATCTGCTATACAGGTGCAGGGTCCCAAGGCTTTGGGCAATCCTGTGCTGCTTTCCCAGGTCACAAGCATGCAGCTGGAAGGGAAGTAGAGCAGCTGGAACATGAACTGGCACCCACATGGGATTTCGGCATGTGCAAGGCAATGTTTAGCTGCTGAGCCATGGCGCTGAGCCTCATGGTACAGTTTTGTAGATATAGGGATTTCTCCCTCCCCGTTCTCCTCCTGCTATTTTCCCCTGCATTATCATAGTAGTACAGTCCTTTAATAGCACAAGTTTAACTTTCTGCTATTTAAGACTTTTGTGGCATTGTATGTGTAGGCAAAGGTAGGATATATAGTATCATACTGCTAAGGTATATTTAACTATTTTACTTTGAAAGTACTTTTATTCAGGAGGAGAGAGACATACTGCAACATATTTTTATATCCTGGTGTGCTAGTCTCCATTATACAGTTCATCTATGAGAATATATGTATATATTTGAGTACCTATATATCTATTTATTTTGTGCTTTTCATGAAGAATGTCTTATAAAAGAGATAACACATGGTATTTGTCCTTTGGGGATTGAGTTTTTTCACTAAGCATAATGATCTGTTGGGACCATTTTGTTGCAAGCAGTAGGTTTTCATTATTTTTTTATGGCTGTGTAGTATTTCATAGGGTAGAAGTACCACAGTTTCTTTATTCAGTCATTAGTTGATGGGCATCTGGATTGTTTCCATGTCTTCATTATTGTGGATTGTGCTGTTATAAATATAGGATTGCTTTCTTGTATGTGGATTTCATTTCATTTTAATATATTCCCTGGAGCGGGACAGCTGGGTCATATGGTAGATCAATTCTCAGTTGCCTGAGTATTCTCCAAATTGACTTCCATAGTGATTGCATTGCTACCAGCAGTGGAGCAGCGTACCTTTCCCCTCATATCTTTGCCAGCAGTTGTTGTTAGTTGATTTACATGTGTAGGCCATTCTCAGTGAAGTCAGGTGGATCCCCGAATTTGCATTTCCCTAATTGCTAGGGAACCTGAGCATTTTTTCATGTTTGTTAGCCATTTGAATATGTTCTTCACAGTAGAGCACTGAAACAAACAGGGGATGCTGGAGAGTGGGAACTGTAGGACTGGATAGGGTGCACATCCATGAAGTAGTCTGGATTATGAATAAGTTTCTTTTGTTGTCTCTCCTTTGGCCAACATTTTTGTACCTGCCATAAACTCATGATTCTCAGAAGTGGTCTTCTGAAGAGGAAACTCAAGCACATCTGAGAACTTGTTAGAAATGCCCAATCCTGAGCCCCTATCTATATCTTAACAAATCCTCCAGGTTATTCTGTCTTGTGTTAGGGGTTGAGAACCACTGCCTGAGGCAAGGACCAAAGTGATCAACTTTAGAACTGAAGCACTTTTAGAAATCATATGATGTACATATGTACATACATTATGATGTCCTTAATAGGAGGAAACTGGGGCAGGGCGAGGCAGAACTACAACTAGAATTCATGTTTGGCTCTCTACTCTGAATATACAGCACCATGTACTCTAACACTTTAATTACTCATAGTCACCTTACCAGTAATGTCAGATCATATTCCAATTTTAAATATGAGGAAATCCAAATACCAGAATTCTTCAATGAGTCCACAAGTGGAACTGGAATTAAAACTAAGGGCTCCTAAATTCCCTATCCGAGGACCTCCACCCAGCCTTCAGGTAATGTGATATAGCCAACAGGTGGGTTAAATTGCATTCCGTTCCTTATTAGCATCCAAAATTAATACTGGCCGGCACAGACAAATCATCCCAGGAAACATGCGATTCGTAGAAATTCAGTCTGCCATTAATGCCAAAGACTTACAGAGTGCTCTTTTTTGTTTTAGGAAGCTAGTATTCTTGAGACACCCTCTATGGACACATTGTGGGTTTCAGCATCCCAACAAACTGACATCCCTGTGTTAACAGTTCTTTAGGAGGCCTGTAATCCGTTGTTCTGTGTCCTCAGGTCTGCCCCGTGCATTCCTGTCATTAAATCACTTTGAAAGCCTTGGCCCTGGCTTATCATTTTTTCCACTCTTAGGCTAAGGCTATTTGTAGTTTCTCCACCTGTCACCATACATGTTAGGCTGCAAAGGCCAAGTGCAGGTTCATTAATAGCATACTACCAGCTCAAGCTCTTTTAGAATACCATGCTTTGTTTCCTTCATGTATCTGAGGTAAAGGGGGATTTTAAGGGAGAAGCCCCACCCACAAACAATGTGGAAATAATAATTGTACCCACTTTCCTGTAGCCCTTCAACCTTTTTACCCTAATTAATTATGTAAAGATTGTCAAAATATAATTAAAAATTAAAAAAAGAATACCAAGCTTCCTTTGAACGTTCCACTTTAGGGACTCTGAGTTTTTATGACTTTTCCATTGTGTGGCCTTCATTGACTTGGATAATACACACTTATTTGCTTATAAAAATTTCGTTATGTAGTTTCATAGACTCAGAGATTTCCCTTTCCACCCTTTCTCTTCTACCCCTCACCCACACATTGATTGCCCCCTAAATACTTGCCGTTATGTATCTCTTAAGTGAGATTTTTTTGAGCTTAAGTGATTCCCATTTTTAAATGAGAAATCTTTGATAATTTACTAACTGCATAATATGTTTGTCATTAAAGAATTCATTATATTTGTCCAAGCAATTAAAATGTCCAAGCAAACTCTAATAGAAGAAGTATCTATGAAAAGGAAACAGAAAATGAGAGGAAACCTTATTTGCAGCTTATGGTGCAAAATAGATTATAAATGCAATAATTAAAATGAAAAATTGGAAAGACTGGGTACAGAAAGGAAATGGGATATGCCATAGATCTAAATATAAAACACAGAACTGTAAAATTCATAGAAGATAAAATAATAGGAAATTTAGATAATCTTGAGTTCAATAATTAGTTTTTAGATTGAAGACTAAATGTTCAGTCTATTAAAGACAAAAAATAATTTGGTTTTTATCAAAATTTAAAGCCTCTTGTTGGATGAAAGATAGCATTAAGAAATGAAAAGACATTCTATAGACCAGAAGAAATAAAGGACTGGTTTCCAAAATGTACAAAATATAAGTGAGCAGAAAATCTGAACACACACCTTAAGGGAATACATAGTTGATAAACAATCATATGAAAAGATATTATTAGAATGGCTAACATACAAAATACATAACAAAATACTAATGACTAACATTCAAATCATTGACAACATTAAATTGTGGTGAGAATGTGGGCCCAGGAGCATTTATTCAAAATGGTACAATCACAATGGAAGACAGTTTGTCAATTTGCTACGAAACTCCCTGCCTGGCCAGGTGATTTGACAGCAGCACTCCTTGTGGTATTTATTCAAGGGCTTCAAAGAGTTATGCCCATACAAATATCTACACAAGAACATATATGGCAGTTTTATTAGTTGTTTTCTGAAGTTAGAGGTATCCAAGATATCTTTCTATAAAGGAATAAATTGTTGTACTTGCATGTAATCAAATATACTTATTCAGTGTTGAAAAAGAAAATAGCTATCAAGTTATGAAAAGATATTGATGGAGTTAAAATACATATTATTAAGTAAAAGAAGTCAACTAAAAATGCCTAATAGTAGATGATTCTGATTTCATGAAATTCTGGAAAAGACAAAATTGTGGAGACTGCAAAAGCTTGTCAGTGGCCAGGGTGTAGGAAAGGATGAATAGGAGGAGTGCAGAGGATTTGGGGCAGTGAATCTACTCTGTCCAACCTCCGAGAACTCTGTAACATATGATGAACTCTATTGGAAACTATAGACTTCAGTTAATGATACATTAATGTGGGACCGTCAGTAATAACAGATGTACTCTATTAATGCAGGAAGTTGCTAATAGGGAAACTTGGAAAGGGCCCATAATGAGAGTGGTACAAAGGAACTTTGTTAGATTTTCTTGTCATCCTAAAACTGCTAAATAATTAGAGTAATAAACTTTAAGAAATGCATATAAGTGAGTTTTCATAATTTTACACCTCCACAAGTTCTCCAAAAATATTAGTGGAATGCTTTAAAGGAGTCTGACACTCTTGTTTTGCACATGGGTGTTGCACATTTGAGCTGGTCACTGGGTTAAAGATGAAGTCCTATTCAGTGGGTATAGTTTCATTTTTGGAAGGAAGCATTTCAGAGAAGGAAGATGGTAATGAATATCCAACAGTGTGAATGCACAAGATGTGACTGAACTGCCCATTTAAAAATGGATATGATGGTCAATTTGTTAGGAGTATTGTGACACAGTATTTAAAAAAAAAAAAGAAGACCACTAATGCTAGATAATTGGAAGTCAGTATTTCTGTAGAATTTTATTTTTATTGTAAAGGCATATTTACAGAGAGAAAGCTCTTTCATCTTCTGGTTCACTCCCCAAGTGGCCGCTATGGCTAGAATTGAGCCGTTCTGAAGCCAGGAGCTAGGAGCTTCTTCTGGGTCTTCCATGTGGGTGCAGGACCCCAAGGCTTTGGGCCATTGTCCACTGCTTTCCCAGGCCACAAGCAGGGAACTGGATTGGGAAGTAGAGCATCAGGGACACAAACCAGCACCCATACAGATGCCAGAGCATGCAAGTTGAGGATTTAGCTACTGGAACAGTGTGCTGGGCCCTAAAACAACCTTCTATTCTTTGAATTAATCCTATGATATGTTCTCCTTTGTACGTATTATTATGTTTGATTTGCTGCAGTTTATCTTAGGATTTTTGAAACTAGTTTACAAAAGATATGTTTTTCATTTCTTGTAATGACTGATTTGAATATAAAATAACAATAACCCTACAAAATGAGTTGAAAAGGTACAGTTTTCTGCAAGAGTTTATATAGAATTGGTGTTTTTGATAGACTTCACCAGTTTGCCCATCTGCATCTAGATTTCTTCTTTGTGACATGTTTTTTTTTTAAAGATTTATTTATTTTTCTTGGAAAGGCAAATTTACAAAGAGAAGTAGAGACACAGAGAGATCTTCTGCCTACTGATTCACTCCCCAAGTGGCCACTACAGCCAGAGCCAAGCCAATCTGAAGCCAGAAACTTCTGGGTCTTCCAGGTGGGTGCAGAGTCGACTTTGGGCTATCATCAGCTGCTCTCCCAGACCACAAGCAGGGAGCTGGATGTAAAAAGGAGTAGCCAGGACTTTAACCGGTATCCATATAGAATCCTAGCATATGCAAGGCCAGGACTTTAGCCACTAGGCTACCATGCCTGGCCCTGTAAAAATGATCTTAAATTGATTTAAGATATTGAAAAGTCTTAATCAGGCCTTTCAGGACATATGATTCTCCCCCAAAGACATTGATATCTTTCAGTACATTTGCCCATTTTATCTGAGTTGCCAGATTTTTGAAATATACTGTTTCATAATTTGCTTGATCATCCTTCCTTATTTATAGAAACTAGCATTCAGGAAACCAATGAGAAAATACAAATTAAGTGGTTACTGCTATTGATATGTGTAACAAAGTCCTTTGTCTCTGACTCAGAAGTCATGTCTTTTGCTAGCATCTCTGAGATGGTAGGTTAATAATTTGCAAATGAATTAAACATTTTCCTCACTTTAATTCTTGGTCCTTTACTTTTGACTTTATTGTGACCTTAAATATTAATTACACTTATTTTAGATAATATCTAGTTGAGTCTCACTTCTTTGTCTAGTCTGATCATTTCTGCCTGCTAAGTGGGAAGTTAAGACCATTTATATGTAATGTGATTAATATGATTAGGTTTAAGGCTGTCATCTTCATTGTTTTCTATTTCTTCCATCCCATTTTTTTTTACTCACTTTTAATATATTCTGCTGAAGCAATTGAATTTCTTGAATTATTCCAATTAACCTCTTCCATTGGTGTTTCATGTCTAATTCATCACTTTATTATTTTAAAGATTTATTTATTTTTATTTGAAAGCAGATTTTATAGAAAGAAAAGGAGAGATAGAAGGTCTTCTATCCACTGGTTCACTCCCCAAATGACCAATGGCACAAGTTGAGCTGATCTGAAGCCATGAGCTAGGACCTTCTTCCTGGTGTCCATGCAGATGCAGGACCCCAAGGACCTGAGCCATCCCGCTGTTTTTCCAGGCTGTAAGTGGAGAGCTGGACTGGAAGTGCAGCACTGGACATGAACCAACACTCATATGGGGTGCTGGTGCCACAGGGTAGAGGATTACCCTGCTCCACCATGACTCAACCTCCAGTTTATTTTAGTGGTTGCTTTAAAGCTTGTTGTACAAAGGTTTTTCAAAATGTAATGTAAAGTTCATATATTGAAAAAGGACTATGCACAGATTTGAAAGTTTTTTTGTCAAAATGAGTTTATACTTATTATAATATGTCTGAACAGGATATAATTTGAGACAGTAATAAGGATAAGACATCAATTAGAAAAGCATTATCAATCCAGCTAAAATTGGAGCAAGGAGACAGATCAAATTTGTTAATAAATAATTGATAGTTTATGAAAAATTTGCTGAGACAGGACCCCCCAAAATCAGCACTTTACAAATGGGTAGATGATGTTAAAGAGGAAGCCTAGTATTCTTGTTTGTGCCCTAATTGAAGGAGACTGATGTTTAGCAGCAGGAACAATAGCAAATATTATGTACAACTCAATTGGTAGTCACATGCTTTAGTTTCCCATATGTGATATGACATTGTTATTTTTCTAGCTTGTTCATTGCTTTTAAAAAGATTTCAATAAAAAAAAGAAAAAATATTTACTCATATTGTAATCTTTCTATAGATTTTAAATTCTTTATGTAGATCCAATTTTCTATCTGGCATTCTGCTTGAAGAACTTAATTCTTGTCAGAGATTCAGTTATTTATTTGAAAGGCAGAAAGAGAGAGGGAAAATGAATCTTCCCCCAACTGTTTCATTCACCAGATGAGGCCTGTGAGGGCCAAAGCCAGGAGCCTGGAACTTCATCCAAGTCCTTTATGGGTGGCAGGGATCCAAGTACTTGGGCCATCTTCTGGTGCTTTGTCAAACACATTTGCAGGGAGCTGGGTTACCACCTAACGCCAGTAAGACTGGCCCACATGAATAAAAGCACCAACAACACTTGCTGGCGAGGTTGCGGGGAAAAGGGAACCCTACTCCACTGCTGGTGGAGCTGCAGGCTGGTACAGCCTCTATGGAAATCAGTATGGAGAATATTCAAACAACTCAAATTCAACATACCGTATGATCCAGCAATAGCACTCCTAGGAATATATCCAGAACACTTGTTTTATGAGAAACCAACATGCACTCCTATGTTCATAGCAGCACAATCAGTAATTGCAAAAACATGGAAGCAACCAAAATGCCCATCAACAGAGGATTGGATAAGAAAGCTATGGTTCATCTACTCCATGGAATGCTACTCAGCTATTAAAAAAAACAAAATGCAGTTCTTTGTGGCCAAATGGGCCAAACTGGAAACCATAATGCTAAGGGAAATGAGCCAATCCCAAAAGGTTAAATACCACATGTTTGCCTTAATTTAAGATGATATGATGTTATGTATAACATGTTATGTTTTGAATGTTATATGTTGTGTATAAACTAAAATTGAAGTGTAGGTGAGGTGGTCACAGAAGGTGGCTGGGAACTCGCATTTATCTTTAACATATTGGTTATTCATTACTATGTCAATTAATTCCATAATGATGTAAATTTTTGCTGATGGTATGTTGGAGCTTTCAATTGACTGGGATGATACTCTGCTGGCTCTGTCTTCAGACCAGAGAGGGTATACCTAAGAAGCCGTTGAACTTGACTGGACAATAAGATGTTGGACTCTATGTTTGGTATACGCTTGCAATGGGGGAATCTCAACTGAACTTGAGCTGTGGTTATGCAACAAGGTGGAGGAATCCACCATGGTGGGAGGGTTTGGGGAGGGGTGGGGAGAACCCAAGTATCTATGTAACTGTGTCACATAATACAATGTAATTAATGAAGTTAAATAATAAATAATTAAAAAAAAATTCTTTGGAGAAAAAAAAAAAAAAAGTAGAGCAGCCAGCTGTGAACCAGTGCTCTGAGGTAGAATGCCAGTATTACAAGTGGTAATTTATGTGGCTGCACAACATTGTCCCTTCAAGGACTCAGTTAATACTTTTTGTTAGTGGTGAATTCCTTTAGCTTTTATATGCCTAGGAAAATATCTACCTTTACTTTGAAAGATGTTTTGGCTGAGTACAGAATTTTAAGTTTATAAAGTTTTTCAATACTTGAAGGTGGTATTGCACTGCCTCTTGGCTTGCACTGGTTCTAGTGAGAAATCTGTTGGAATCGCAATCTGTTTATAACCAGTGGATTTTTTTTTCTTTGTGTATATCTCATTCGCTCACCCAATTTCTTAAGGTTGAAATGTGATCCATTGTTTGCATGCTCATAGCTCCTACTTGTACTTTTGCCTTCTGGGTATTTCTTCCTTATTTCTTGCTTACCTGTGCATTTATGAAAATGTTTACAAATATTTCCTCAGTATTTTAATTTACTTATTTTGTTGAGCTTCCTTCAGTTCCTAAACTATCAGATAAGTTTTGACATTGCCCAAATGAGACAATGGATGGTGGAAGCATGTGAGAAGACTTCCCATTATCTCATAAATCTCACGGTACAGGTAATTATCTCTTTAAACCAAACCTTTCAACTTCTCAAAGTATTTTCTATTATCTGTAGTGTCAGAGCTATCCTCCCTATAAAACATTGCTGTTCTTCGGTAGTGAACATTTATAAAATTATTTTGCCTATACCATTTCATTTATTTTTTATAGTATTTCTTGTGAAGGTAGAAATTATTTCTATTTTGCAGTTGGGAATCTGAAGCTTAGGGGATAATGTTTCCAAGATCACAAAGATACTAGTGGTAGCTCTGATTTTTTTTAAAAAAAGGATTTATTTTATTTTTAATGCAAAGTCAGATATACAGAGAGAAGGAGAGACAGAGAGGAAGATCTTCCATCAGATGATTCACTTCCCAAGTGACTGTAATGACTGGAACTTTGCCAATCTGAAGCCAGGAGCCAGGAGCTTCCTACAGGTCTCCCACATGGGTGCAGGGTCCCAAGGCTTTGGGCCGTCCTCAACTGCTTTCCCAGGCCACAAGCAGGGAGCTGGATGGGAAGCGGGGTCGCCGGGATTAGAACCAACACCCAAATGGGATCCTGGTGCACTCAAGGTGAGGACTTTAGCTTCCAGGCCACTGCGCCAGACCTAACATTGATTTTTTAATTTAAATTCTTAACACCTGTTCATGTATTTATTAGATTATTTATATATCTGACTATCCAATCTATATTTTTTAATGCTTAAAAACAGACTAGTTAGTATAATTAGAGGTTTTATGATCGATATTGTAGTACAGTGGTAACCTTGTTAAAATGGATTCTGAGTTCCTAAGCTGTGCTGTGTAAAACCTTCCAAATGAAGCTGTAGATCTGCAGATGACAGCATTTGAAGTTATACGGATTCAGTAGGTTTTAGCCAAATAAACAAGGAGTTACAGTGTGAGGGAGAGTGAACTGTGGTTAAAAATGTGCTGAACCAGGTAAGGACAAGATAACAATAGGCACTGATTTTAAAAACAAACAAACAATCAAGCAAACAATAACACTGGTAGGATGGCTGGAACTTGAGGTGACAGAATATTTTGAACCTGAGCCCAGCATGATGACTCAATGGCTAAATATTCACATTGCGTGTGCCAGGATCCCATATGGATTCCTATTCATATCCCAGCTGCTTCGCTTCCCATCCAGCTCCCTGCTTGTGGCCCAGGAAAGCAGTAGAGGACGGCCCAAAATCTTGGGACCCTTCATTCACATGGGAAACATGGAAGAAACTCTTGGCTCCTGGTTCCTGGCTTCAGATCAGTTCAGCTCCAACCACTGCGGCCACTTGAGGGGTACCCTTATCTGTAAATCTGCTTTTCCAAAAATAAATTAAAATAAATCTGTAAAAAGAGAGAAAAAAGACATTTCAACCTATGTTTTTCCTTTTTAACATGTATGGAAATGTAACCAAAAGGTAAGGAGAACTGCCTGGGGTTTCATAATAAACAGGAACATAAATTGAGTCAACCTGGCTCCAAGGCTACAACTGTTGTGTCACTGACATTAGTGACAGTGCTGGGGCTACCCTGTTCATTTCTCAACCTCAGTATCTTCAAGATGAGAGAGTTGAACATCTCCACTAAGATTACTCCAATACTTGCTGCAAGTTATGCCTCCTTAATTTCCCCAATTGGAGAAGAGTAGAAGATGATGAAATGTGTTCTTGTGCTGCTATAGACCTTGACATCTAAAGAGCTTACCCAAGCACAAACTGGTTTACAAAATAAAATGTCGATTGGGAAATGTACCCTGTTCATAGTTATAAGAGCTCTCCACTTCTCAGACTCTATCAAATGAGAAAATTCTATGGCCCTTAATGTGTGGCACCTGTCTTATTTTTGGCTGAGATGCTGCCAGGACAATTGTAGGCGAACTTGGAATGTAGCTTCTTTTCTGTAATAAAAAGACTGAACCAACTAAAACTCATCATCAAATGCTTTTATCATGGTCAAATGGCCCAGGAGAAATTTTAATAGCTCTTTTATAGTGGTCTTTTCTTTCCCCAAAGCCTGACTTGCTCCTATTTAGACCCTGAGACCCATTAGGAAAAGTTAAAAAAGAGATAGTGTGGAATTGATCTTTGGGAGATATGTTTGAAAATGCCTTACCTTGGATAAAGGAAATAAACCTTCCTAGTGATTTTGGAGTTTTCCATAAATCGAGTGCTTCTGTATGAACATTCGTAAAACAAAGAAAGGGAAAGTATGTTACCCAGTACTATATACAAAATAGAGAAAGCAGAAGACTAAAATAAAACAGTAAAGATTCAGGCTTTCTGTTAAACAATAACAACTAAACTTCCAGTGGATTCAGTAGGTCTGTGCATCATAATTACAATTTCAAAATACAGGTAGCTATTTTTAATCCCCACTCATTAGTGTTTGTCCTCCCAGCGGGCTTTGTCCTGCGTAGAACTTCATCTATGCAGTCAGGCTTGAGTAGTGCATTCTCAGTGAACAGTCTCATTCATTCCACTTTTCGCTTTCCCACCAGATCACTCTCCTTGCTGCAGATTTAATGATTGACGATGTCCCTAAGCTCCATTTGCCATCTTTCCTGCACCTTCTCCATCTTCCTAGACAGTTCCTTCTGCTCTGTTGTCTCCAAGCCGTTATACCCAGTCACTAGCCAGATCAGGAACCTAAGAAAAAGGCCAAAGTTCTCTTTTTCTCAATCTTCATAACACATTTTTTCCCCCTAAAAGTTCCCTGTATCCACTTCCTCTGTTTGTTTCCCTACTGGCACTGACCTAGCTCCCTCCTTATTCTTTGCGTATTAGGATTACATTTACAAACAGTCCAATCATGTGTACTTGAGCAGATACTCCAAGTCTGTTTTTGAGTTTTGGGACAAATATGCACTGTTCAGTGTGGCCCACCGTGCTTCTCATGGCTTGCAGTAGCTTCTGTGCCAGTGTTTCTTATTTCATGCTGTAGCCCACTCTGCCACCTCGTATTAGACGTTCAAGCTCAGGGCTCTTTGAGGCCTTCATGCCTTTGCATGGGAGTCTCCTTCTTCCTAAATACCGACCCAGTTTAAGAAGCTGGGAACTCCTATGCTCTCTCGTATCTCAACTCAAACCCCACCTGCTCCGTGAAAAAAAAAAAAAAAAAAGAAGCCTTCCTGTCTCACCTAATCAGACCTGAGTCTTATGTTTCCATACACCCTCATACTTGAATATCCTTCTTGTATAGCTACGAAATGGTAGTTCTAGAGCTCTTAATCTGAGTGAATGTTTCTCTCTTCATTGGCCTGGTAGCTCCTTGCAGGTGAAAACAGTTCACTTTCATCTTTATATCACCAGTACCTGCCATGGTGCTTAGTAGTTAGAGTATCCTTAACAGTATTTACTGAATAGAGAAACGATTCTACAATAATTGATATGCATCTTTAGCACTCCCTTTAAAATTTATAATTGATTTATTTATGTGAGAGGCAGAGAGACAGAGAGACAGTGAAATGGATGAGAAACAGTGCTTCAATCAATCGATTTAACTCTCTCCTCCCCACCCCCATGCCTATAATGGGCTGGGCTGAAAACAAAATCAGAACTAGAAATGCAATCCAGGTTTCCTATGTGGGTGACAAAAATGTGATTACACTACTACCTCTAGGGGTCTGCAGTAGCAAGGAGCTGGAGTCAGAAGCCAGAGTCAGGTAAAAAACCCCAGGTACTCTGATATGGGATATGGACACTGTAACTGGTACCTTAACCATTGGGCTGCCCCTAGCACCGTTTGTCTAAACTGAGACAGATGGGATTTGAGGAAAGTTTTAGTAATTTTCCATTTTAATATGGAAATATCTCTGTTGGAATGGCCCAGAGAGGTGAGTCATTCAGGAATAAGAATTGAACCTACATTCCCCTGTGCATGAGTTTGGAAGAGAATCATTGCATTAAATTAAAAAATTGCATCTGGGGATATTTGATTAATGTACATCAGAATTAGTCAACTAAAATTCGATAGACTGATATTACTGCCTTTGAGATAAACTTTAATTTGACAATTTTTTTAAGTGGCCTTCTGTGTCCCAGGCCTTGTTTTAGATTTGGGAATAATGAGATCTAACATTAAGAAAGCAATTAACACTTGCCTGATAAATATCATGACTTCAACATGTGGTAGATATTATTAGCAATTTCTGATATCCATAATTTAAGTGTTGCTATTCCAAGGAACCATAATACATACCAGTAAGATAAGAGATGTTTTAAAGGAAATAATTCCAGCCTCTATCTTTGCGCCAGGCAAAATTCTGAAATATATGAAAGTCTTCACTCAACTCATTCACTTTCTGCTTCTCTTCTAGCATTGTGTTCTCTCCTTTATCTTCTAACATCCTGCATCCCACCCTCCATTTTTTTTTCAGAAGTTCCTATTAGATCCTTTTACCTGGAACTCAGACTCAGATTTATCAAATCCATCCCAAACATTGCCTTAATAAAACAGTTGGCATAAATGGATGTTGATAAGTGACCAAATCTTACCATGTGTGTCATTTAACCTCTCAATCCCGACATGAGTGTCAGAGTGCTCTCCTGTATACATCCATCTGACAGCAACATTAGAAACCCAGGGGGAACCTAGATGCTCTCACTGCCTTCCTGTACTTCCATCTATTCAGTTACATTATCCTGTTCTTTTCCCATCTAGTTGAGGGTAGATCCTAAAGGACAAAACTAGTAGAAACCTGAAGGTTCATGGTTTCCCAAAATGGACCATATGGAAGGTGGAGTCATGGAGAAGGGAAGGAGTCCAAAGACATTGCTGGAAAATGAACAAAGAATTGAGGCAGATACTGAGATGGAGTGAAAAACCAAGGATGGAGGAACTGGGGAGTTCATATTACAGTCTAGGGGAACTGAGCTACTGAGAGGAGGCTGTCAATAATTGAGTGAGTCCTGCTGCTCAAGTGCTTATTGGGCTGTGATGGGAAGGTCCTTTCCAGAAATAGCCACATTCTAAATTAAGACTTTGCTAGTCCAAGTGGCCCCCAATTAGTTCAATGATTGGAACCTAATTTTTGAGCAGACTTCCAGTATACGTTGTTTCCTGAAATTTCAAGGGATCCATAGCCTCCCTCTCTTTCCCTTCCTGCCACCCTTCTAACTACAAAATGCAATGGTCCAGAAGTCAATCAGCATTGCTGAGTCAGTACTGCCTTTAGTGAACGACCTGCACTGGGACTGGCACCATGGTGTATAGAGTTAAGCCTCCACTTGCAGCGCCTGCATCCCATAAAAGCACTGGTTCATGCCTGGCTGCCCCACTTCTGATCCAGCTCCCTGTTTATAACCTGAGAAAAGAGCAGAAAATGGCCCAAGGCCTTGGGCCTCTGCACGCACATGGAGACCTCAAAAAAGCTCCTGGCTCCTGGCTTCAGATTGACTCAGCTCCATCCGTTGTTTTGTCTGTTTACTTGGGGAGTGAAATAGCTGATGGAAAATATCTTTATCTGTCTCTCCTTCTCTCTGTAACTCTGCTTTTCAAGTAACGATAAAATCAATCTTTAAAAAAAAGCTGCGTGCACTGATTTAGAAAGATACCAAACATAGTGTCACTAGTGTCACATAAAAAATGAAATTGCATAATAGTTTATACAGTATAATTCTATTTTTTTTTTTACAAAAATAATACTTTTATGTGAATGCACATAAAAATTCTGTCATGGTTTACAAGAACCTCTTTAACTTTGGTTGTGTAGAAGATTAGGGAAAAGTACTAGGCTTATAAGTGTGTATTTAAAAAAAAATAGAGTTGAACATCCATAAACACTATTAAATAGTTGTATTTGCATGCTGCTCACCTATACTTTTACACATTTGAAAGAGGCTCTGAACCCAGTGGCAACTCAAGAAGGCCATAAACATCATCACAATAACAAAGAGAATGTGGGTTGATGTGAGCATGAGTGGTGAAAATGTCAAGCATTTCCTGTTGCTCTAAATCTGTTCTTAACAACAATAATAATTGGATTGAATTTTATCTTTTATTATTTTACCCACGCTGTTGTTCTCTGTAAAAAAGATCTAGGTGTCTTAAGCGACAGCTAGTTCAATAGACGCTACTGTAGGCGGACAAAAAAATCCAATGCAGGATTGAATTGCATTAATA
The DNA here is from genome assembly GCF_030435755.1 of Ochotona princeps. NCBI lineage: Eukaryota > Metazoa > Chordata > Mammalia > Lagomorpha > Ochotonidae > Ochotona > Ochotona princeps. The sequence goes on from NC_080841.1 coordinate 44,787,632, forward strand.
GAGGTGATGTTCAGTTGTTGAAATGTTTCGTTCTTTGTGTTGGTAAGAACACAGCTGGAGTAATAAAAGGCATCATATATTATAAACATAAAATGTACCCACTGTAAAAAAACAAATAGTTGGAAATCCTGTGAAAAACGTAGCGGATGTTGCTCTATCTTCCCACTCCTATAACTGTTAGTAATGGTTCTCTGAACAACATGGAATATTTTATTCTGAATACAAACATTTTTACAAGCAAATATTATTTTCTTGTACAAAAGAAATCATTTTTGCAATAAGCTTTTCATTTCTAAATTGCAGCCATTCAAAGAGATGTTCCATAGCTTTCTTAGCCACTCCTTTACCCATGGGCACATGTCTGTATCTGTATAGTAGTTTAAAAAATCTAAATTTCTGGGTCAAAGGACTATCATTACAACTGTTAATAAGTAATAACCATTTATTTATGAATATGTTACATGAGAATCACATTTTAGAAATTCTGCTTCAGGGCCCAGCACGGTAGCTTAATAGCTAAAGTCCTCACCTTGTACACTCCAGGATCCCACATGGGCATCAGCTCTAATCCTGGTTACCCCGCTTCCCATCTAGCTCCCTGCTTGTGGCCTGGAAAAGTAGCCTTGGGACCCTGCACCCACGTGGGAGACATGGAAGGGCCTCTGGGCTTCAGATAGGCTCAACTTCGGTCATTGCAGCCACTTGGGGAGTGAATCAGCGGACAGAAGATATTCCCCTCTGTCTCTCCTCCTCTCTGTATATCTCACTTTCCAATAAAAATGAATAAATCTTTAAAAAAATGCTGATATAGTAGTATGTCCAGAAATAATTAGGAAGAAAATACTACGCAGCTGTTAATTGTATGGATTTTGGAATTATCTGCCTCATATTTGAACCGTATGATGTTGTTTTGTCATCTCTTCGTATCTGAACTCCCTTATTTGAGATATTTGTAAGAAATAGCATTCTTCCCTCCACAGTGATTGTGCAGATTAAATGAGATAATTTAGGTAACATGATTATCGCTGTGTTGGCTACATATTAAGAGGTCTTAATAGGTGGTGAGCAATCTGGAAAACAGATTGTCTTAAAATGTTTAAATCACAGTAGACATCTCTGGAGCTCCAGAAGACAAAAGGAGCTACTGATAGGCAGAAGTTATAACACTTCTTCTAAAACCAAGATGGCCTCAGGGTCTAAAATTATTCAGTTTGGTGGGATTTGCTTAAGAAAAGAGGATAAAAAATTATAAACTCTATATTTGCTGCAGTCTAGGCAAGGGCCATGCGAGTGTCTGAAACTTGAGCTTTAGTAAATTCAGATCAATGTTTTGTGAGACAATGAACCCCTGATGCAAAGTTATATTCTATTTTTTGTAAAGCCATCTGTCATGGCCATAACACCCATGACAGATGTCTGAAAAGAATAATAATAAACATTTTTTAAGGAAAATTTAATTATAGTCTTTACTATGTAACATTTAATAGTTCTTAAATTTCTGAGTTACCCTGAAATTATTCATATATAACAAAACACCTTAAATATGTATTTTTTTTTAAAGAGTTGTTTATTTTTATTGGAAAGTCAGATTTACAGAGAGGAGGGGAGACAGAAAGATCTTCCATCCACTGGTTTACTCCCCAAGTGGCCACAATGGCTGAAACAGCTGATCTGAAACCAGGAGCCAGGAGCTTCTTCCAGGTTTCCCATGAGGGTACAGGGTCCCAGGGCTTTGGGCCATCCTCAACTGCTTTCTCAGGCCACAAGCAGGGAACTGGATGGGAAGCGGGGCGACCTGGATTAGAACTGGTGCCCATATGGGATCCTGACACATGCAAAGCAAGGACTGTAGCCACTAGGCTACAGTGCCGGGCCCTAAAATATGTTTTTTTTTTTTTTTTTAAAGGAGAGCAAGTAATTTACAACAGGAATCATTATTCCTTAAATAATCAATAGTTCTAAAGACTAAAGTTTCTTTGAGGAATGAGAAATGGGCCAAAATAATGCAGTGGCAGACTGGAAAGGGAGTTTAGAGGCCCCGAGGAAAGATGAAAAGAAGCCTGAATATAGGTAAAGTAGAAGGAAGGCTGCTAGAGGTCAGCAGTCAAGGATGGGTCATCTCTGACATGGAGGGGTCTCATAGACAGGCAAGAATACTTCAGAAACATGGAGAGATTCTGACTTTTTATATCTGACTTTCCAATATAAATACATAAATAAATAAATAAATAAACAAACAAATGAATCTTAAAAACAACAGCCCTGGGTTCAAGTTCTGAGTTTTACTAACTTTTCAGTTGCAATGCTGATGTTGGGCAAGTTAATCTCTCTAATCTTTTTTCTTCATTGTAAATGGGATGGTTATGTGAATTCCAGTTCTATATCCTCATTAACACTTGATATGTTCTGACTTTTAGGTTCCAGGCTTTTTTTTTTTAAGGTTTGTTTATTTGCTTGCAAGTCAATGATAGAGCAAGAGGGAAAGGCAGAAAGAAAGAGAGAATCTCTCATTTGCTGGTGTACTCCCCAAATAGTTGCAATCGCTGAGGTTAGGCCAGACTGAAGTGATGAGCCAGGAGCTTCATCCAAGTTTCCCTCATGGGTTGCAAGGGCTCAAGTACTGGGCCATTTTCTGCTGCTTTTCCACAGACCAGATTGAAAGTGGAACAGCCAGGACTCAAATCGGTGCCTGTATGGGATGTACCAGTGTCAAAGATGGCAGCTTTAGAAGCTAAACCACAGCACTGGCCCCAGATTTAGTTATTTCTAGAAGTAAATCATGATATCTCATTATGGCTTTAATTTGTATTTTCATAATGACTAATAATATTCATACATATTGCTGTGGGACTATATTAATTAGCATTAAACATTTCCCTATGGTTTCTGGCACAAAATAAGAGTTTAATGAATATATTGGCTATATTTACTATTTATCTGTATTTGTTTTTGTAGTTTTATTTATTTTTATTTGAAAAACAGATTTATAGAAAGAAGTTTTATTTTAGTTAGGCACTTTTTTGCACCAATTGTAATGAGGACTCAATTGTTTAAGATCTTTGTTTTCCAAGAGTGTTTCACTTACTAGGGAAAATAATGTATAAATATTTATAATTCATGGCAGTAGTTTAGTGACGTATAACTGGTATACTAAAAGTTTCTAGAATATGGAAATGAGTCACTTCTAGTTGGAATTATAAGAAATTGATTTAGAGGAGAAGACATTTCAGATGGACCTGTAAAAATGAGAAGAAAATTAAAAAATTGAAATTTAGGCAGTGTACTAAAAGAGCTGCCATCTGTGAGTGTTAAGCCAGTCCAAATTGTTAGGGCAACAAAGAAATACATAACAAATTAAAAAAATTTTTAGACACTCACACAGAATGAAAGAGCATGTATGCTTCTGTCTGCCAGCTCCTCACATCTCCACAGTGGCCACTGCCTCCGGCTAACACTGGAGCTTGGAGTTGAGTCCTGGTCTCCCATGGGGGAGCCATAAACCCAGTTCCTTGAGGTGTTACTGCTGTTTCTCAGAGCTTACAGTAACAGAAGCTGGAATGAGGAGCTGGAGGTGGGCATCAAACTGGACATTTTAGTGTCTGGACCATACACTCGCTCCCACAGTTAATTTTTCAACTGTTTTGTTGAAATATAATTCACATAAAATGGACTGTGTATGTTTAAATGTATAATTTGATTGTGAAGTGTGCATACATCTGCAAAAACTAACTGCAATCAGGATAATGTTTCGGGTAGTCTGCAAAGAATGAGGCATTCTTGGTTCTAATGTTACACAAAAGAAGAATTTATGTTGATAATTCAGTGATCAAAGCGAGATATTTTAGGTCAGAAACCTCCTGCCACAGTGGTCAGGAATGGGGGACCAGATCGGTGGTGGGAGGGGGTGTGATTCAGAGAGAAAGACTGGAAAATGTACTTGAAGTAGAGTCTTTAAAAAAAAATTATTTCTTTTTATTGGAAAGGCAGATTTACGGAGAGATAAGGAGATAAAGAGAGAAGGATCTTGCGCCCGCTAGTTCACTCCCCAAGTAGCCTCAACTGCCACGGCTGAGCTCATCTGAAGCCAGAAGTCAGGAGCTTTTTTCAGGTCCCCCACACAGGTGCAGGGTCCCGTGACATTGGACTATCCTCTACTGCTTTCCAAGGCCACAAACAGGGAGCAGCCAGGACACAAACTGGCGCCCATATTGCATCTTGGCGTGTGCAAGTTGAGAATTTAGCCATTGAGCCATCATGCTGAAGTAGAGTCTTTTAAGCACAATTTTTTGGAGAAAAATTGAAAAGCAGCTAACAATCAGCTAAAACTCATCCAAGGACTAGAATTGGTAATCTTATCTAGCTTGTTCAAATCAAAGGCATCATAAGGGGTGATAGAGCTGAAAACTCAGACACTGGTTTCCTTGCTACTCCTTGATAAAACTGGCAACTCACAGGAGTAGGATTCACATTTTGAAAGTTGCCTATCAGTTGTATTCTCATGGTAAAACTAGAAACTCAGAGGAATGACATTTTGATCTTGCTAAATGCAGCTTTTGGGGAGAAATATGCATTTTGTACACTTTTAAAGAAACTCCCCATTCTCATTCCATCAGGAACCTGTTCCTGTCTGCCTATTAGCCAGTCTAACTCCTTACAATGATGAATATACCCGTCATCAGAAAAACTTTCTTATAACACTTACATTATAATATCTGGATTTTTAAGAAACCATGAGACTGTTTTCTAAAGATGTATCATTTTATAGTTCCATCAATAATGTATGTTGTAGATGTATGCACAAATTTATGGACTCTAATCTGTCCCATTGATCCACATGTCTAATTATATGCCAATACCACTGTTTGAATTATACTTGCTCTGTAACATGTCTTAAAATTTGATATTGTGCTACCTCTAGCTTTGTTTTTGTAATTTGAAATTGCTTTAGCTATTCAGGGTCTCTTATGTTTCCATATGAATTTTAGCATCATTTTTCTATATCTGAGAAGAATGCCTTTGGTATTTTGGTTGGGATCACACTGAATCTGTAAAGTTCTTAGGGTAGTATGGATATTTTGATAACAGTAATTTTAATATATGAACATGGGAGTTTGGGGGGTTTGGCTTAATTTTTTCTCTAGGTCTTTGATATACATTACTAGATCATTTATTTGATTCCTTCATAATTTATTGATGTAGATGCTTTTCTGCTATGAACTTTTCTGTTAACTTCGCTTTTGCTGTATCCCATAAGTTTTGATGAATTGTCTTCTTTATTTGCTTCTAGAGATTTTTTATTTTCCTTTTGATTTCTTCCATGGCCACTGTCCATTCAGGAGCATGTTATTCAGTGTTTGTACATTTTCTACAGTTTCTTATGTTGGAAATTATTCCAGTTTTATTTCATTGTTAAAAAAACACAGGATGATTTCTTTTTTTTTTTAATTACTCGAAACATGCTTCACAGCCTACTGTATGGTCTATTCTAGAGAAAGTTTTTTGTCTTATTATTATATTATTTCAAAGTCAAAGTTAGAGGAGAGAAAGAGAGATCTAGTGATTCACTTCGTAGATGACTGCAATGGTGAGCAATGTGCCGGGCTAAAGTCAGAAGCCAGAAACTTCATCTGCGTCTCCCAAATAGCTAGGACACGTGTTGCAGAGCTGAACCACTGAGGCATGTTGGCCTAGTCTTTGATGTAGACTGGAAGAACGGTATCTGGGTCTATAAAAGAGCCAGTTTGATTAGCCTGATTTGCCAGTATATATGGATCTCATAACTTTGAAAAGTTGTTGTATCCTTTCTTGCCTTTTGGAGAGGCATTTGAGGTCTTCTCTTGGTTCTGTGGAGTAAGAAGGCTTATCTTTTGTTTGTATCTGAGTGTGTTCCTCTCCTTTTCACAAGAGTCTGTAAAGGTGGTGGCCCCACATGCCACGGTGTTAGTTGAGGTCAAGGCAGACACGCACAGGCTATGATCCCTGGGATCATAGATTCCAAGGTGTCCAAAGCCAGCTGAATGTGAAAGCATGGGCTACCTGCCAATGCCAAAGACCATCAGTGGAATTGAGAGCAAATCTGATAAAGGCAGGAGTTCCTGGAGGGCTCAGATGATCAGACTCTGGGGCTTGGAGTAGATACAGGGAGCAACATCTCTGTACGACTCCTGCTCACACACAGCTCAGGCAGTCCACTGGCCAGGTCAGCCAGGTCAGCAGGGCCATGAGAACTATGGCCTTCATGTGACACCAAGGTGCCAGGAACTCCCCTAGTCTTGTTAGCCTCTGTATACAGTCCAGGCCATTTCTTGCTCTTGGTCAGGATATATATAGAGAAAGGCAGGCAGAAAGGAAGGAAAGAAATAAAGGAAAGAAGGAAGGATGGAAGGAAGGAAGGAAGGCAGGCAGGCAGGCAAGCAGGCTGGTTGGCCAGTTTTTGTCTTAAAATCTGTTTTGTCTGATATTAGGATAGCTATTCCTGCTTGTTTTTTATGAAAAGATTTAACAACAAATTAAGTTGAGGTAAACGAATGAATATTCAAACTGAAGGCAAAACTTTGGAAACACCTCAACCCAACAAACAAAACAAAGAAAAATTCAAAACAGAGTTTACTACTTATGGGATACCATCAAATAACCCAGTATATGGGTCTTAGGAGTTCTTGAAGAAATGGAAAAACAAAATGGCTTAGAAGATTAATTCAGTTAAATAAATTACCATGACACATATTGATCAAACTTTCAAAGGTTAAACATCCTAAGAAGAGAGCAATGTCAGATTACCTTTAAAGGACCTCCGATTAGATTGGCAGCATATTTCTCTCTCTGTAGGCTTGGAGAGAATGGAGAGATCATATCTAAATGCTAAACAAGAAAATTGTCAACCCAGAATATTACAATCAGTGAAGCTTTCATTTATAAGTGAGGATTAAATAAAGGCCTTCTAAAACACAGAAATTGAATTTGTCACCACCCAACCAACTTTACAAATGATACTTAAGTGTATGCTAAACATAGAAACAGAGAAGGATAATCAGCATCATGAAAGAATGTGAGGGCAGAAAACCTCTCAATAAAAGGACAGAGAAGATCCATTACAAGCAACAGGAATAGTTATGAAAAAAATAGCAGGACCAAGTTGTTTTTCGTCAGTGATAACCTTGAATTTAAATGAACTAAATTCTCCAGTTAAATATGTAGACTAGCTGAATAGATTTAAAAATAAACCATTCTATATACTGCCAATAGGAAACAAACCACGTCAGCAAACACATACAAAGTGAAAGGATAGAGAGCTGAATTTTAGAAAACAGTCTTATTTATTTATTTTTACTTATTTGAATGAGAGAAAGAGGAGAAAAGGAGAGAGAGAGGAGAAAAGGAGAGAGGGAGAGAAAGTCAACGAGAATATTTCTATCTGTTGGTTCCTTTCCCAAATGCTGGCAATTGTCAGGGTTGAGCCACTCTGAATCTGGCAGGTGGGAACTCCATCCAGGTCTTGCTTTTGCTTGTTTTGAAAGAGTTAATATTATTTCATGTGAATTTCACATCAATACAAATAAATTTCAAGGGAAAAATTAGTGCAAAAAATATCTCAACAAAAAAGAAAAAGAAAAAAATGACATCTAAAGGGTTTTATATTTATTTACTTATTTATTTGAAAGAGTTACAGATATAAGGAGAGGCAAAGAGAGGAAGACCTTCCATGTTAAGTTCACTCCCAAGTGAAACAACCCTGGTTGTAATAGATAGAGCTGAGCCAATCCAAAACCAGGAGTCAGTAGCTGCTTCTGGGTGCCACATGGGCACAGGGTTCCAAGGCTTTGGGCCGTCTTACACTATTTTCCCAGGCCACAAGCAGGGAACTGGATGGGAAGTGAGGCAGTTGGGACACAAACTGGTGCCCATATTGGATATGGGCAGCTCTTGGAGGTATAGAATTAGCCGGTTGAGCCATCACACTGGCCCCTAAAGTTGTTCTCAAACAGTTTGAAGAGGGAGCTAGCTGTTTTTGAGAGTCTGAGAGCCCAGTATTGTGGCACATTGGATTGTGCTACTGTCTGCGACCCTGGCATGGATATCAGTTTGAGTTATGGCTGCTTTGTTTCCAATCCAGTTCCCTGGTAATGTGCCTTGGCAAAGCAGCAGATGGCATGTGTATTTGGGCCTTTGCCACCTGCATGGGAGACCGGGATGGAGTTCTTAGCTCCTGGCTTCAGTCTAGGCCAGCCCTGTGTCATTTAGGAAATAAACCAGGAGATGAAAGATTTCTTTTTTCACACTCTCTCTGTAACTCTGTCTTGTGAATAAATTTTTTGAGAATCCCATCACATTCACCTCTAGCTGTCTCTAGTTAAACCACACTTGATTATCCTTCTACTTGATAACTGGAAAGTTCTTACAATGCTGGGTTCTCAACACTGAACACAAATTCTGGACTGTAGAATTAACTGTAATTTCCCTTCCCTGGCAATTTCACTTCAAGTTGGAGCATTATGGGTTCAAGGACCATATTTATGAACTAAAATTTAACTCATTCTCTGTTAATTTCCTAAAGACAGAGATTGTGCTAAAAAAAAAATGCAAGATATTTGGTGTTGAAACTACAGTCCTCTAATGGACCCTATTACTCATGGGATTAAAAGACTTCAGCTCCAGCATTTTCTTCTTTTTATTAATTTTTTTTACTAAAATAATTCAGATCCAGTGAACTCGTTAGGGAAGGGCATTATCGAATCTGACTAAATCTGACTCAGGTGCGACACTGAAAATCTCTAGCGTTTGCTGCCCCTCTTTGGCCCTCTTCTCTGGGTACTGTCATAGGAATACTAACTACTTTGTGCCATCTAATTCTGAACATGATCTCAACCCAGGTAGTCCTCCAGTCCTCAATGCTGTGATCTGGAAATTCAAGGATTAAGCCAGGCAACACCAGAAATTCCCTCTTTGGTTTCCGTCCCACAAGATCAGTGCTTGTCACTACTGAGATCCAGCACTTTAAAAACTGTTGTCTCATGTACATACATACATATATCCATATATGTAATGTATTCTGTCCATATATACATATATAAATAATTACTCCTTCGGTAGAGAGGTTTATTCTGGTTCCAATTACTCCTTCATGGCTGGAAGTGGAGGTTCTCTTACTGATTTCTTTACATTGGATGATGCTTCCTCAAGTATTTGTTCTGTTCTCCTGTGTCAGGAAGTCTAGTTAAACACTATGAAGCTTCTTGAAGGTTTCCCATGGCTTACTTCTTTTTTCTCTTTATCTAGTTGTTTTTCCTATTGCTGTATCTTTAAGTTTACTCATCTTATGCAATGTCTACTCTATAGTTAAGCACATTTAGAATATTTTTAGTCTCAGGCATTGTAATTTTCATGTCTAGATATTCACATTGATTTTTTTTTTAAATCTTCCACATCTCTTAACTTGTTCAGGGGCTCTTCTGGTTTCCTAAGTATAGAGAAGACAGTGGTAATTTTCCTTTTAATGTTCCTTTCTGCTGGTACTATCCTCTGTCAGTTCGGGATCAGTTTTGGCTTACTGTTCTCCACATTATGGGTCATACTTGCTTGCTTCTTTGTACACCTGGTAATATTTGATAGGTGAACTCTTTCTGTAGAAATTGTAGATGTTAGTTTGAGGGTGTTTGGGACTTCTAAATTACCCAGAACCAGTTTTAACCTTCAGGACTTGCTTTTGAGGTTCTACTGGCAGGACCAGCACAACATTGCATGAACAGCTCATTTCTCCCCTCTTGTTGAGTTCTCAGATGCTCTGTGAATCATGAGCATTCCACCCCAGTTGATAGAAACAGGACCATTTCTCGACCTTGTATGAGCTCCAAGGACTATCGATTCTAGTTCGTTTAGGGGCTGCTTCCCTTGGCCTTGGGTATTTTTCTTACATGCATTCACTGACTGGATTCCAAGGGCACACTGCAGATTTCCAGGATTCTGTCTCCCACAAACAACTCTCTCTTCTCCTGTAACTGGCCTTGCAAATTATAGATGCTTTGATCTCTGAACTTCCAGTTTAGGACACCATTAGCTATACCTAGTTTCTTGTTCATGCTATTGCCTCTTAAAATATTTCTGCAGGCAGTAGAGCAACCATCACATTTACACAATTTATTTCTTGCCTCTCAGACCCTATTGTGCTTCCTTGCCTGACTGCCATATTTTGAAAACTTGTGTTTCAGGGATTGGCATCATAGTGCAGCCTAGGCTACTGCCTGTAGCGCTAGCATCCCACATGGGCAGCAAGTAACTCGTGTTCTGGCTGTTCCACTTCTGATCCCAGTCTTTGAGCCCCCAAACCTACATGGGAGACCCAAGTGGAGTTCCTGGCTCCTGGTTTCCTCCTAGCTCTGCCAAAGTTATGGCAGAAGTAAGCCCATAGATGTGATCTCTCTCTCTCTCTCTCTCTCTTCCTCTCTAATTCTGCCTTTCAAATAAATAAATAAATAAAATATCTTAAAATAGAAAACTTCTGTTGCAGATATCCCCCCAACCCTGATTTTAGTTGCCCTGAGCAAGATGCTAGATCTGGTGTCATTTATTCCATCTTATCTGGAACTTGAAATCCTCACTGTTATTTTTGAACACTGTAGTACTTTTTGGCAATAGTCTGTAATAGCTAACATTTATTAAAGAACTTGTTCAGAAAGGATGATTTTTAACCCCAAATGTCAAAATGTATCTTTAAATTTTACATTTAAATCCAACCAAATTAATTTCCAAGGATACGTCTTCCTTCAACTAGTTGAGCACTTTACTATGCAGTAGAAACACTTTTAGCTGCTAAGGATGATAGTTGTGAAAAAGTCCTGCCCTCCTGGCAGTTCATATCTAGTGAGAATGTCCCCAGACAATAAAAGGAAACAGTGTTAAAAATTCTAAATTTCAATTCAAGTATGCCAACATATTAGTAGCCCTGAGTCACGATCTTGTAGCATTAGTGGATAATTTGTATTCAGTTCAGATGCACACTTCAAGGGAGACAGGGATCCCATCAACTCTGCTTTGTAGCCAGGCACTGAATACCGGTTTGATTTACAAAAAAAAAAAAAAAAAAAAAAAAAGTCATTCTGCATGTCCCAAAGATCCTTGCTTTGCTGGCCTGAGAGGCCTGAGGGGAACAGCAGGAGAGGTATGAAAAGTGGAAGAAGATACAACAGGGGAGGACCACATGGAAATGTGATCTGAAGCTGACTGCCTGTCCTCCATTGTCAAGTTCCTTAAATTTATGACTGGCAGCTGAGAGCTGACACTTCCTGCCTTTGGTCTGGTTCCTGACATTTTCTTCCAGTTGGTTCAAGTTCTTTGCCTTCATTGCCCTGGAAGACAGAAGGCAGGAGTGTATTTTGCAATTTTAAACTTTATTCGTGTGTGTGTGTGTGTGAACGAGCCATGAAAAAGGGAGAAAACGTGGAAAACGTGACTGTACGAATGGTATCTGGAAAACTTGGCTGTGTCTGAGGTGGGAAGCGACCCGGGCCCGCTAAGGGGTCGCTCCCGAGGCCCACGTGCACCGATCACGAATGCGCCCGCAGGTTGCCCCCACCTTCAGCCATAAGGGAGCAGAGTGGGTGGGAACGGGGACTGCACCGGCATGCAGCACTGGGCGCTTTCTCAGCGGCCTCTGCGCGCGTCCTAAGGGCAGTTTGGGGGCAGCAGAGACCATGGCACGCGGGGAGGCGCCAGGCGCCCCTACTCTAGCACCGCTCTCGGGGTGGCGGGGGCGGGCCGGCCCGAGCGGGCGGGGCGGGGGCGCGGCCCGGCGACCACGTGATAGGCAGCGGGGCTATTAAGCAGCGCGGCAGCGGCTCGCATCCCGAGCTGGTGCTTCGCCCGCGACGCAGCGCCCAGGCTTGACGCCCCTCGTGGAGCCGCGCGAAGGTCATCCCGCCAGCCAGCCCGTCTGTCCCGCATCTCCGCCACACCCGCCGCGCCTCCGTGGGTCTGTCCGTCTTCGCCTCCGAACCCCACGCCCTGCGCCACAAGCCCCGGCCGCCCGAGCACCATGAATCAGATCGAACCCGGTGTGCAGTACAACTATGTCTATGATGAAGATGAATACATGATCCAGGAGGAGGAGTGGGACCGCGACCTACTCCTGGACCCAGCCTGGGAGAAGCAACAGAGGAAGGTCAGCAGGTGCCCTGTGCCGCCGTCCATGGGCCGGGCCACGTGGCTGTGGGTTCCCTGTACTGCTTCCACATCCCCAGCTACCCCAGCCCTTGAGCATCCCGGGTCCTTGGACCTGCCACAGGGTGCTGAATGGAGTTGCTGTGTGATCTTGTGGTCTCGCAGCCCTAGTGGGTGGGGGTGGGTATCAGAAAGGAGAGAACAGGTGCAGGGTGCCAGGACAGGCAGGACGCTGGTCGTCGTGTGTGTGTGAGCGCGCGTATATGGTTAACATGAGGGTTGCAGAATGACAATCGTTAAGGGAAGAGCAGCTGGTTGTTAAGCTTGTTCCTGTTTCCCCCACTGACTAGTGTTAGAAGTGGCTCTGAAAGTCTCAGGTCTGCTGCTGAGGCCACTCTTGGCTCCATGACCTTGCCTACAGAGTTAACGCTTGACTGACCTTAATGTGTGGTCCATGGCCCAACCCAAGTCTCTCCAAATGAAAGAGGTAAAACGACCACCAGGATTTTCCCCCAAGAGTAGTGGAAGGTCATGTGTGGGGCCTTTTTAGCAAGGGATGCTGTATGATCACTGTGTATTCATGATCAAGTAATAATTATTTCACACTCTATTTATAGTTCATTGAGGTAAGCACATAGGGTCGAAAGAGTCAGCCAGCTTCTAAAAGGTCCTGCTGGTTGGCGCTCTCTGGAGGTCCAGTGGAACATTCCACCATTTCGAGATTTCTCCTTGATCCTCTTGGCTAGAACAAATAGGGAATGCTCCCTGGCAGGCTAAATCTGGCCTCCTATTTGACTGGGTTCGGAGCCTGGCTGAGCAGACATGACCACAGAGACCTGCTAACCCAGCCGGAGGATGACAATGTCACGGCAAATGCCAAGTGCCCCATCTTTTGCCTTCTATTTTCATGGGCATAGGGCAAGGTGGATTTCCTTTCCCAGGGCCTGCTTTTAAGTCGGTAACCGCCTGGGAATCTGTGTGTAGCTGCCACTGTGGGTGACTGTGTGATAGTATATGGTGAATGTGTGATAGTGGAAAACACACATCCCATGCTTCTTTCCCAATAGTGTCAGCTGGAAGGACAGAGGTCTCACACTTAGATAATTTTCAAATAACCAAGCACTATTTTTCTATCAGGGTCTCTCACTTCTTGTTTACCCTTTTGGGAATTACCATTTACCAGCAACTGAAAGCTCTGATTCAGTTGCATCTCAGTCTCTGCCTAGCTTCCCAAGGCCTCTGCCTCTCTTGGAAACAAGAGGATAGGAATTACAAAGAGAAGCCGAGTCTGAAGCAAAAATGTCAAACCCTCTCTGATTTTTTAAGGGCTTATTGTGAGGGAAGCACATGGCCTAAGGCTTACGAATGCGACAGCTGAGTGAGCTGATGCATCATCAGACAGCTAGAAACTATAAAGCAACTTCAGTTTTTAGCATGGAATGTTCTTAAAATTTTTCTCCGTGATTTTGGGGACTGCCTTTTTCATAGATGAGCAAAGAATTTCCTTGGTGTTTGTTTCAAATTCTCTTGTATTTTGAGGAAGTTTGACAGACAGGCTCTGTCCAATTCCTGTCTTTCTTTTTCTAAAGCTATGGTGATTTCTATCGATAGTTTTTTTTTAAATACAGTACAATGGCAGGCTAGAACTATCAATTTCCCAGAGGCATATTGACACATATCGCCTGCCATATTTATCCTTGTTGTCCTTTTTTTAGGTTTAAGGAGTCCTATGTGACTGTTTAATCATATGTAAAGCACTTGAATAAACATTATTTTTAAAAGACATCCTGTTCCCAGTTCAACCAACTGCTAAAATGTCTACATTTTTTTTTCTTAAGACTGCTGAGTATTGTAGGTGCTGGGATGCAGGGGAACCTAAAATTTCAGAAGGATGCAGAATTTGAATAGACCCAGAAGATACTCTCTTTCTACTTTTGGTATAGAACCTGCTCGAGTCAGTAAAGTAACGCTGAACTGTGAGCTCAGTACAGCCAGCACAGGGACCTCTATTTATGTCCTATGAGACAAGCTGTTGGAACAGGGCAAGGATAAAATGCCATTGTTTCTATTGTGGGCTACCTTCTCCACATTTGCCATTTCAGTGATATGCTGGGTATGAGATCTGTCAACAGATGCTGGCAGCACATGATGACGTCCGCAGCGTTCTAATGGATGTGGTACCTAATTATATCCCCAGTTCGGGGGCTGTGGAAATCCCTGTCCTCTGGTGTGGAATGCCTTGCTGCAGGCAGACTTAGTAAGAGTATAGTGCCTTCTATAAAAAGAGGCAATCCAGAAGGTATTGGGGTTAGCATGAGGACATACATGTCAGGATGCCTACCTTTCCTTTCAGGGGTGTGTTTAGTTGGGAGATAGAAGCATAGTTGCATTTCCTATAGAGAAGGGTGCGTTTAACTTCATGCACAGCTCATGCATAGAACAACTTCTGCAAAGTTATAGATACTTAACAATGGCATGCTATGAAGACTGCAGTGATGAGGCATCCTCTCCCATATAGGACAGTTCAGGAGAATCAATTTTGAAGAAACTGAGCTTGACTTCAGGGGGCTGTTGAAACTTCTAAGAGCTTCAGTGTCTAAAAACAGGCTCCTTCTTGATCAAGGGACACATTCAGCCATTAGCTCTGCTGAAGCCTAATCTGGAAGTGACTTTTCCAGGCAGCAATGCTGAGCACGTGTACTATCTCGCAAGCACAGCACTCTGTTCTTAACCACACAGGGAGACCAGAACAGGCCTTTTAAGGCAATGAGGTATCCCTGTCAATACCTAAATGGTTCTTTATATCCTAAATCTTTGTGACTTGTTGATCCACACAGTTTTCTTAGAGGAACTTTGATTGTCTTTAGTGATCCTTAAAAAAAAAAGTTCTCTGTTCTCTTCACCTGACTCACCTTGAAGCACTTCTGTCTGACTGACATCAGGGCTAAGATGTCACATCACCAAATGGAATTAGGCCACAAGAAGGGGTGTGTGTGTAGGGGGAGCTACGCACAAGGTAGAGATTCAGTCGAGAACCCGGGAGCCCTCCCTGTCTTCGGGGATTGGGGAAGTAGCTGCTAATGTAAGGGCATGTGGTGAAGACTCATTACCCTGCGTGGTGAAACACGCTCTAGCATGGAATTGCGTAGGAGACAAGAACATCAATTGTTTGCTCCCACCAGGTGAAAAGTGAATTAAAAGCTTGTGAAATTTCTCAGATTCAAGAGATCCAGATGAATCAGCTTTGTTTGCAACTGTATGTGTGCCCACAGTTGAGTCACTAAACTTTTTTGAGCTATCATTTATTCATTTAGAAAATTAAGATAAATTCCTGTCTGTCTTGCTTCACTGATGGGTTTCTGCCAGATGAAATGTTTATACTGGCTTCTGTTGAAGGGAATGTGTACACTGCAAAGTCATCTTTAAATGCTTATATGTCACTATTATCTTGTGATATTGCAGCAAATATTTGTTAATTTTATCAAGTGGTCCAATGAATACTACTGTCAGACTTGTGAAGAATGATGAAGCACAATATTTGATCCTTGGTGACTATCATACTTTTATATTGTAAAATATACATAATCCAAAACATACAGTTTTGACTATTTTTATGTGTACAACCCCATATCATTACTTAAATTCATGTTATTGCACAACCATCAATTGCTTTCTGACTCTTGAACTTTTTCAACCCAAACTGAAATTCTGTGCTCATCAAACACTAGCTTTCCATTTCCCCCTGCTCCCCTGAGTGCTTCTAAAACAGGATTGACACACTGGAACACCTAGAACCTAGAACATAACAACTTGTCTAAGATTAAGTGCCAGATGCTTACATAAAGAATAAGTCATGCTAGGTCAGAGAGGATTATTGTGGGTGGAGAACAATGAAAAAAGACCTGTAGGGAAGTAGAATTGGAGTTTGGTCCTCATTTGAGAACTAGCTATTGGATGATTGGCAAGTTGTAACAAAAAGCAGTTTTGGCTAGCAAAATAGTATGAAAAGCTAGTGTGTGTGTGTGTTTTGGGGGGAGAGGGAAAGAGTGGTAAGTGTAATATTGTGTTAACCTTGCTAGTACTGTCAATGCCCCTCAGATCCACTACTGTGAGACCCTATGGAAGAACAAGTTCAGAGGGAGGAGTATAAAAGATCAAAGTCACCACAGTGGTCCAGGCTGTATCCCTGGTGTGCCTTCTAGGGTATGTCTGTGGCTTATGTTGTGTTTGAGGAAGAGTGAATAGGAAGGGGGCTTCTGAAGCTCAAGATCACGTATTTCAATGTAGAGAGACGTAGAGTAACTACAACAGGGCCAGGTTACAGAGGACTTGGGATGCCAGGCTGAGTATGGACTTGTTTTTTTCAAACGGGACAGAGCTTAATTTTGGAAGAACCAAGCTTGAAATAGTTTATTATTTGCACGATAAATCCTAGTAGGTGAGGCCCTGAGGCTGGGGGGCCAAGGGCAAAAAAAAAATTCACACGAAAAACTCATGATGGAAAAAAAACACATGATGGGACACTATGCAGAAGGTGGTGGGAATTAGAATGTGAGGGCTCACAGAAGCAATTGTGAGGAAGGCATCAATTTGAGAATGATCAGGAGGGATTAGGAATATTAAATAACCACATGACATACGGTAGGCTGGTGTATAAATTCAGTTAAGCAGACATGATCCAAGGCATCAGAGCTCCTGACTAAAAGCTCAGGACAGGGGCACCACAAATGACAAAACTAATGAAAGGAGTGTGTTTATCCACAGGAGATGGTGTTTAGATGGGAAGCTAAATATTTACAAGATATGTCATCACTTGGTGCAGAAAAATGAGTGAGTGATTGTGCTAAAGTGTCTTGTCTGGCATCCAAGAGGCATTGCTCAGAAGGAGAATTGGAGTTTCAGGTAGCATTTGATGGCCAAAGAAAGTTTTTGATGTGCAGGAATGTTAAGGAAGAAAGACTGCCCTAGGAAACTGATGTCCATGAAGGGGCTGTTGTGACAGGTGACATGCTTGGTGGGCAGGGCAGAATCACAGGTGCCGTTGTTAAAAGATGGAAAGATTACTGTTGTCTTTGTATCCCGTCTGGAACACCATGTTCTGTGCAGAATCTGCCTTACCCTTCAGCCACATCTATTGAACAAGAAATTTGAGCCCAAAATAAGGTTTTCCTTGAGTGTGGGAAGAGGAATCTAATTTTTTGCAGGGAAACATAATGAATACAGCCTCAGAAAACTGTCAGAAAGCACTGCGGTCCGTTGCCGCAGCTGGGAGACACCTACAGACTAGGCGCAGTGGGTGGGGGAGTCACTGCGAAGAGCAGAGGAGTTCACGTGAAATACGTTGGAGGACAGTCAGAGTTCCACTGCTGTTTCCTGGGGAACGGGACTCCTGCTTCCAGAAAGAACTGAGAGCCGAAGATCGGGAAGCAAGCTTGTGAAGTAGTCTGCAAGACACATTTCAAACGCAAGAAAATCTTAAGTGCAAGAATATCATCTTTGTAAAGGAGTTTAAGAAGAGCGATTTTTGTATGAACAGCGGAGTAGATTTTTGTTCTGTCTCCCCCACCGCAACCCCCACCTCCTTCCCACTGTTTTCCAGTTCAGAAGCTAGAAGATGTTTTTACCTGCCCAAGTACAACTGATTTTCACTGTCTCATTCATTTGGCAAACTTGTCTCATGGTCCTTCCAAGGGTGAGACAAGAGAATGGTGCTAACATAACCCTGGCCCCTGAAGTGCTTATAGTCTAGTGAGGAAACAGAAAAGCTTGGTGAGAAGCTTGGAGAAGGGACTCTTGGTTAGCTGGGCTGCTGGAAGGAAGCAGAGACTATTCCAAGGTATTCCTCCTGCTTGCTTCTGTGTCAGGCCGACTGAAAGCATCTTCTGAGGCTACTGGGCCAGACACTGGGCAGTTACCTGGGCTCTCTGTGCTACACATCTCAGCCAGTCACTCAGCAGCTCTTGTGGGGGCTGCCTCCGGCATGCCTCCTGCCCCTCGGCTGGGCTGCAGGGACTTCAGGCTTTTCTGGTTTTCCTCCTAGATCAGGGCTGGGGCCTCAGGCTCGTCCGCACCCTTTCTTCCGGGATCCTGGGTAGAATGCCCTTGATAAGACACAGGTCTGGTTGTAGAGTTTCCTGCTCAGAGTATCTCTGAGACTCTTTGGCATTCACTTGGAAAATAAGAACATTGTTGGATTTCATAGAAGCCCAAAGTGTGGCATTTGGAGAGAGTATTTGATATCTAAGGGGAACACCAAGGAGAAGGATGAAGGCTACAAATCCAGGTACAGGAGTGGATCTGCTTATATACACGGTGGCTGAAATTATGAGAGAGAGAAGTGGAAGAGGAGTTACCCAAGAGGCACTAATATGCACTAAGATTAGAGGACTCCAGGAGGCAGTGGTGACTTTGACTGTGGAAGCCTTTGTTTTGCTTTTTTCCTGGATGAAAATGTGCATATACTAGACAGTTTGGAACCACTGGACTGTCAAGACATCATTGGTTTTTCTATTTTTTTTTTCTGGAGAAATCTTCCTCTCTGTATTCTGTTGGAACTTTGCCAAGAAGCCTAAATCTGATCCTTTAGTCAGTCAGCTTGCTGGAACAGAAGCCCAGAGCTTTGGTGCTGTGCAGTGAGATATCTTTTAGCTTGTGAAACAAGTTTTATTTTCAAAGCTGTAAGTAATGATTATTGTGGGGATTGTGCTCACGTTTGTAATATTGAAAAATGTTTTAACACGGAAAGACCAATAATTGATTTTATGGAGGAAAAGGTAATTGAAAATTTGTGAGGATTATCCAAAAAGTAGAATTTACTTGATATGAACATACCAGGTGTAGAATTTAATCCCAAGGTAGGTTTTCCTTTTTTTAAAAAAAAAAAGTTATCATTTTAAACTTAAGACAGTGATTTGAATTGTTAACTTCCTTGAGGTGTTTGGTTTAGTGGAGACTATCAATTGTGAAAATACTAAAGGCCATACACAGAATTGCAGGAAATTTAAACTCACCTACAGAGAATTACACTTTTCTGTTTTGAAACACGTTTTTGAGGAAGGGCATTTCCTGATGACGGACAGGTTGAGCTGGGATGTAGGGAGAGGGCTACCATTTTAAAAATGCAAACCATGTGTTTTATATAGACTGTAACATTTCTATTCTTTTTTTAAAAAGATTTATTCATTTTATTATAGCCAGATATACACAGAGGAGGAGAGACAGAGAGGAAGATCCTCCGTCCGATGATTCACTCCCCAAGTGAGCCGCAACGGCCTGTGCGCGCTGATCCGATGCCGGGAACCTGGAACCTCTTCCGGGTCTTCCACGTGGGTGCAGCGTCCCAATGCATTGGGCCATCCTCGACTGCTTTCCCAGGCCACAAGCAGGGAGATGGATGGGAAGTGGAGCTGCCGGGATTAGAACCGGCGCCCATATGGGATCCCGGGGCTTTTAAGGTGAGGACTTTAGCCGCTAGGCTACGCCGCCGGGCCCAACATTTCTATTCTATTGACCTTTTGTGAAATATAAAATGACTGCTTATTCTATTACATATTTTGGCTTTTGGGATAAGATTTTGGAGCACATAACTTTTTCTTTAAGTAATCAAAGAGGTAATTCTATTCGGACACTATAACTGATATTTTAATTCATTGTTGCAGCAGATTAAAAAAAAGGAGGTGGATTTTGGCATATTACTCCTATTGTCTCATACTAGTCACTGTATAAAGTAGAGAGGCAACTATTAAAATTTCCAGGGACTTTTAAAACCACAAATATCAGTTGGTCTTGACCATTTTGAAAGATAAATATTATTTTTGATTTTTTACATAGTTTTGATTTTTAGATAGTTTTTCAAAAAAAGATTTATTGGAAAGGCAGATCTGCAGAGAAAAGGAGAGACAGAAAAAAAGATCTATCCACTGGTTCATTCCCAAGTGATCACAACGGCTGGAGCTTGGCCAGAGCTAAGCTGGTCTGAAGTCAGGAACCATGAGTTTCTTTCGGGTCTCCCATGTGCGTGCAGGGTCCCAAGGCTTTGGGTCATCCTCTACTGCTTTCCCAGGCCACATACATGGAGTGGAGCAGCAGGGATAGGAACCAGTGCCCGTATGGGATCCCAGCTCATGCAAGGCTAGGATTTAGCCACTAGGCTATTGAACTGGACCCTATCTAGTTTTTAAAAAAACTTTTCCAGTGCTGGTTGAGGTTGTAAAAGTGGTAGGTAGCTGGAAAATTCTTTTGGAAGCAAGGAATGTGTGACTCTAACTCACGATTGAAATTTTGTTAGCTAATTGTTTGGTTGCATATTCTCAGTGAGTGGTAGAGTTGGGTTTCAGATCCAGGCTGTTTAAGGGTAAGGCTTTTTGATACTGTCTCTGTTTTTGTTACCTTCTGCTCAGTTTTGTAGCCTACAGGACTGGGCTTTAGTATTGCTAATTTTTTCACTTATCCATACCCTCATACCTTTGTGGATTGGTATACTTACTCTGACTTTTTAAAAATTTCTAAGGTAGTGAGACTGGGAACATCAAATAAGCCAGTGTGGTAGCCTAGTGGCTACAGTCCTCACCTTGTGTGTGCCAGGATCCCATATGGGCGCCAGTTCATGTCCCCACAGCCTCAGTTCCCATCCAGCTCCCTGCTTGTGGCGTGGGAAAGCAGTCAAAGATGGCCCAAAGCCTTGGAACCCTACACCCCCATTGGAGACCCAGAAGAATTTCCTTGCTCCTGGCTTTGAATCAGCTCAGCTCAGGCCAGTGCGGCCACTTATGGAGTAAAACAGCGGACAAAGCTCTTTCTCTCTGTCTCTCCTCCTCTCTGTATATCTGACTTCTCAATAAAAATAAATCTTTAAAAAATAAATAAGAGTGAGAAAACTCAGTTTTCAAGGAGGAAATGCTTTGCCAGTCAAAGGAATCTGTAGAGGTTAAGCTCCCGTGGTCTCTGTCCTATTGATAGATATTCAGAGCAAGAGAAAAGGGGCACAGGAAGTGGCAAGTGAAGTTCTGAGGGAACTGGGGAGGACATACCAGGAAGGCCACGCCGTTGGAATTCGCGGCTGCAGTGTCTGATTCAGTTCCAAAAGAAGCCGGAGTTCAGGATGCCTAAGCTTCAGGATGAGCCAGCTCTTTGGGGAACAAGAAAATGAGACTTTCCAAGGCAAGAGCACAGATGGAAATCACCCTCCTCCAGGCACCTCCAGGCTTTTGTCCGCTGGACCACTCTATACTTGATCTTAGCCAGAAGATGGAGAAGTGACCCGCTGGATCACTCTAAGATCAGAACTGCATGGGAACTGAGCCTGGCAAGATGAGAATTGGCAGTACCAGGAACTCACTGCATTTTTAAAAATGCTGGTTTAAATTTTAATTTTTGAACTTTTCATGATAGGACTCTTCAAGCCTAGGGAGAGAATATAATGGAGTGCCTGGAGCTCAACTGGCTAAAGCAAAGTCAAGTCTTAATGAATGGGGCGTGTCTGGTTCTCAAAGGAAAAGTTTTCATAATTAATAAATGCTTTATTATGAAAGAAAGTAGCACGTGGCAAAACCACAGCTAGCCCATGAGTCCTGGTTGATAAGTTCTCGCAGTGCCTCAAGTTTCCTGTGCCCACTGAGGCCACTTCCCTTCAGGCTGTCCCCTGGCCCCATCCCTCACCCCAAACACCACCTGAAGTCCCAGAATTCTAATGATTTCCCATGCTCTTGACATCATGTCTGCCTTTTCCTATTAAACAAGATTCCTAGTACCTGCCTTTCTAGGGATCCATGGATAATCATGGAACTTGCCTTTCTCAGTCTGTAACTATGTGATCTGATTGTAGAATTCCAGGCCCAGTGAGAGAGGAGGAGGGATTGTGCTGGAAAAAAAAAAAAAAACCTTTGGCAAAGATGAAGCCTTTTAACATCCGTCAGCATGAGCCCCCACATGTGACGTCAGTACCTGTAGAATTTACCTTGTGGCTAAGGAGCTGCAAACTTAGTTGAACCTGTGCACTGACCCTCATCTCTGACAGCCTTGTTGTCTTGGGGCTCTCCTAGCTCCCCCAACTGCTGCTTCTATTGCTGTGGGTACTGAGCTTGAATTTGAGACAGGAAGTGGGAGCAATGTCTGAATTTGATACTTCTGCATTTTTATGTCCTCCACCACCCCCAGAGGACAGTCAGAGGAGGGAGCCAGACATTGAAAGTGTTCTTCTGCACAGGTTATTTTTAGGTCCTGTCTTGCCAAGACTGCTTCTGCTTTTATTTTGACACAAAGCAGACCCTTACCTTCTCAGGTGAATTTCCAGAGTAACCCCCCAAAACTGATGGGGGTGGGGGACTTCACATACATGAAGATTCTGGGTCAGCTATTCTTTTACAAGACTTATTTTAACCTTAAAAGATGACAGTTGGTGTGAGCAGTAAGGCAGAGGCGCATTCCACTGGGCGTGTGTCAGTTTCCTGGTCTACATACCCATCTCCAGCTAGCTCCAACCCATTCTTGAATAAGGTGTGTCCATACCCTGACCATAGGCCAAGAGTAGCTCAATGTGACCAATATATGGCTTTTCCTGGGGTGGCAATTGTGAGAACCACTCCCATTGTGTGTTGTGTGTAAGCAAAACAACAGTGCCTATTCAGAGCGCTGGGCTGGCAGCGAATCAAGATAATTACTGAGGGCAAGAAGCCAGAACTCCAAGCCAGATATAAGTCCAACTGCGATGTGCTGAGTGGGAACTGCCTATGCCTCCCTAGTCCTGTAACGTGCTGTGCAGCTCCAGTCAGAAAGCCAGTAAGTGGAACTTCTTTCCGCTATGCTGTCTCTCTTGCATTGTAGTGTAAATCTCTGCAATGTACCTTGTCTGGGTTCTACGTTGGCCCGTTGTCAATTCCCGCTACAGGAAAATCAAAGAACCTGGTTTGGTAAAGCAGCACAGTATCCCCACCATTCTGGGCACATCACAGCCTCTCCCAGGATCTCTTTTCTTTATGAGATGAGGAAGGGAGGTGGATAAAATTCAGAGAGAGCGTGGACCCTACATTCCCGTTTGCCCAGAACAGTCTCAGTTTGTAGCTGGTGTCCCAGAGAAATTAAAAATAGCATCTCTTCTGACTCTCCCAAGATGCCCACTTTATACTACAAGCTATGACCACCATGTTTCAAAAAGCTGCACTAGTCAATCTCCTGGATGGGTAAAATGCTATTGGTACAAAATAACTTACATATGCCTGTGGCCTAGTTCTGAACTTTAAGCTTGTTGAACTCATTATTTAGTAGGACCATTAAGCTTTTGACTATAATGTATATTAAAAATATGCATTTCAGGGCCTGGTGCAATGGCTCAATTAGCTAAGCCCCCACCCCTTTTAGCACTGGCATCCCATATGGGTGCCAGTTCATGTCCTGGCTGCTCCACTTCCCAGCCAGCTCGCTGCTTGTGGCCTGGGAAAGCAGCAGAGGAAAGCTCCACTTCCCATCCAGTTCCTTGCTTGTGGCCTGGGAAAGCGTCTGAGGACGGCCCAAAGCCTTGGAACCCTGTACCCGTGTGGGAGACCCGGAAGAAGTTCCTGGCTCCTGGCTTCGGATCGGCAAAGCACTGGCCATTGTGGTCACTTGGGGAAGTGAATCATTGGATGGAAGATCTTCCTCTCTGTCTCTCCTCCTCTGTGTACATGCTCCTTTCCAATAAAACAAATAAATCTTTAAAAAAAAAAAAACCCCAAAATGAACATCTAAACAACATGATGATGAATCCTGTAAGATTTCTTAAATTTTGACAAATGTGTCTTCAGATGTCTGGTGATTTCTGAATATCCTAATTCATGAATCTTTCAGACCACTCACCTTGCTGGAGGCCTCATAAAGGCCAGATTGCCCTCTGTAATGCCATTAAACTTTGATGTTTTGTGTGCTATGTGTATGATTTTATAAATATTGCATACATTTACTTTTCAGACAACTTGATATTAAAAGGGCTATGTGTTTAAGGTTGTTTATATTGTATGTGTAAAAAATTAAGGGTTAAACATTATTTAATTATCTGAACCAATGATCAAAGTAGAGTCTCTGGGTCTACTCTTGTTATAGTGTGTCTTTTCTCAAAATTTTAAGGATTTACTTGTATGTTCACACACTGGAAAATCTGGTGATAATTGTATTTCTTTACTGTGTTTTAAAGTCATGTGTAATTTAAAATTTCCCTCACATCTCTAATGAGACATAGGTGGGACTCTTACCTTTCAAGTCTTTTAAGGACTTGGTAGGGATGCAGGAAAAACAGCGTCAGAAATACCTGGCATGTTACGGTGGCTTCTGTTGCTGCAGCTAGCTTGTGGGTAACTGGATATGAAGGACTCTAAAGGATTTCACTTCTGCCGTCCTAGAACTTGGACAATGTGTACCTTCTCCACTAGGGTTTCAAAATATGATGTCCAAATAGGGATTTCAATGTGGAACTTTAAAAAAATCTTAACATTGCATTTAATTAAGTGATTATGTCAGTCATCTAGTATTCCAGATTATGGTGTTATTCCTCTTACTTAGGAATATAGAGGGTTGATGAAATAAAGCCAAGTAGCATAATTACAGACAAACTGGGAAGGGCAAAGAAAATAGGTCATTCATCTAGCCTAACAACTTGTATATAATTTCCTGAATTATTTAATTTTTAATTTGAGAAGCAGAAAGTTGGAGGCGGAAGGCAGATGAAGAGAAAAAGACATTGTAACAGAAGCAGAGATCTTCTTTCCAGTGATTCACTCCCTAAATGCCCACAACACCTATGGCCCGGTCAGGCCAAAGCTTGAAATTCATTCTGGGTCTCCCATGTGGGTGACAAGGGCTTAAGTACCTGAGCTATCACCTGCTACCTCCCAAGGTATGCATTAGCAAGAAGCTGGAGTTGGTAGCACAGGTGGGACTTGAATCTCCAGTATGGAATGCAGGTGTCCCAAGATGCCAGCCCTCCAAATTACTTTTTTAAAACACATTTTTAAATGATTCATATAAAGAATACATGCTCATTGTTGGACGTGTAGGTAAGAAATAATGAAGTTACAGCCCGGAGACAGTGTTAGCTTTGTCTCATATTGCCTGCTAGTTTGTTTTATGTTGTAATAGGAGAGGACACATTTATGAGTTGCATGAGTAGTATCTGATTGCTTGAAATGGCTCAGAATGCAAAGCTTTTATTGTATCTTTATTATATGTTTTCTTTTTTGAGCAGGAGAGAGAGAGAGGGAGAGAAGGAAAGAGAGAGAGCGAGAGTGAGAGCTCTCCCATTCCCTGGTTGGCCCCCACACATCCACAATTGCTGAAGGTTGCATCTCAGAACTGGAAGCTGCACCCAGGTCTCTTTCTCCCAAGTGCGTAGCAGGAACCCAATACCTAAGCCATCACTGCTGCCTCCCAAAGTGCTTATTAGCAGGAAGCTGTAGTCCAACCCAGAGCACAGAGTCAAGCCTGCTCAACTTGGATGTGGGATATGAATGTCCTATCTGGTATCTTGACTGCTAGGCTCAATGCCTGCCCCTGTTACATATTTTCATGAACGTTTTCCAATCAATATGAGCAAGAGGGAAGAACTTGATGGAAGAGATCCCAGCTGGTTCCCTCTGGTCAGCAGGAAATTTGGAACTGCCTGGCTTCCTGGTTTTTTTCTTCCATATGTTAACTATAGCTCACACATATGTAGAGGAAAGCTATAGAGTGAGATACCAGTGCAGACAAGGAGGTGTGTTACAGAGAGCTGCTTCAGTTTACACCAATGCTTTCATCCCTATGTTTAGGCAGCCATTTATTTGGGTCCTTGAAAATAGTAACAGTATGGTGAACTTGAATATTTATTTTTGCTATCTGTGTGGGACAAGCTGCTTCCCCAGTTGCCGGATGGGCTAAGGAGGAAAAAGCATGGTGTTTTCCTTTAAGCTTGAGTTCCCCTTCAAGAAGAGAATGAGGAATTATGATAAGTGTTGCCATAGCTTAAAGCTAAGGAACACTGGGTATGCCCTGCCACAGAGCCCACACCTTGCACATAATTAGCCAGACTCCAAGGAAACAAGTTATTTCGGGCAGCATAGCTCAGGATCAATCATAGGCTGTTTGTTGGGAACCTTCCTGTGGTTGCTTGCCACAAAGTCCTCAAAGGAATTCTCCACATAGTTTGTGCCAGCTTAGGGGAGGTAGGTGCAACCCGGAGGAGCACCCAGCTTGTGACTTCCAGGCTCCTGGCTCTGAATGTCTTTAAGCTTGGATCTCTCAGGTGATTCTCTTACTGCTTTGAATATTTTTAAATGTATTTTTTTCTTTTTAATGTAAAAATAAATTAGACTTTGAAGATATTTGTTTTTGTTCATTTAACATATGCTTCCAACCCCAAAATAGTTTAAGAATCTGAATATTTTTAGTCTTAACTGCATTGGATTTGACAGTTAAATCAGGAAATTTCATCAAGATAATTTATTAACTCTGCTTTAGAAAAGAGAATGCTGTATTTTTTCAATAATAAAATTTTTGTCTCAGGAATTAAAAAGTCCTTCTTGGAAAAGAGAAAAGCTAGCTCAAGTTGCACAGTAGCCCAGGAATATTTGCTGTGCTGCCTGCATTGCTTAACTTGAACTTGAGGATTATGAAAAGGTAGAGTTGAGTAACTGTAGCTAACAAGTAAGAATGTGGAGAATGATAAAGACTCTGGTTTGTGGTAATAAAATATGTGTGGGGAATTTTCCTGAGCAGGGAGGAAATTAACAGATGGGGATTTGACTTTGACTTCATGATAAATGTAAGATATTTATAAAATAGAAAAATGTGCTAAGTAATTTGACCCATATCCAGGATTATTTATGGTGATCAGGACAAGAAGGAACATTGAGACACAAACAGTGTTAAATGGGGCGTTTGACGTGGAGATGGAATGCATTAAGCCTGGATTTAGGACAGTTGTCCATTTCACAGACAACAGAAGCACACTCTAAGATCAGCAAATGATGGACTTGGGTGAATTTGTTATCATTCTTACAAATTCCTATTTGTCTTCATGATATCAATGAAATTTTGATCAGAACAGTGAATGTTTTAACTTATTCAAATGTTGACTTCTTTTCAGAAGACTAAAAGTATGTACTGAAATGCAATTCTCAAATAGAAATCTCATAAGTATGCATGCTCTTCAGAAAGTTCATGGAAAAAAATCCTAATTTACGAAAAATTACAGACAGATCATACTTTTTTGGCACCAATATAAACTTATCTTTCAGATCCATTTTTCACCAAACTTTCTGAAGTCCCATTGTATAAAGATTGAATATGTGTTAGAAATGTGACTTAAACTCTTTAATGTGAAAATTGGTAAAGCAGCATCACTGTTCCAAAAGACAGTTCAAAGTATGCACACATTTGTTGATTAGGAATTTTGAAATAAATGTCCAAATGAAGACACACTTGTTCTGTGGGAAAATGGAGGTTGTCTCACTGGAGAGACTTCGTAGGCATGTGTGTGGACAGTCATTCTGCCTTGCTGTCAGTTGTCCGTGACTTCGAGTTGTAGAGGAGCCTAGAAAGAGTGCCATGAGCAGTGGCCAAGTTTCCCATGGGAGCACAGCTTTTTCCCTATGTAAAACAGCCCTATTAGCAATTTTCCCCTTTCCAAATGCCATAGCTTTAATCTGTTCCACCCTTTCAGGAAGTTATAGGGAAGATTATATGTAACAGGGAGATCAGTCCTCAAATTGAAATTAGCCTGAGGTAGCTTACTTAGATGAAAAACTGAAAGCATTTACTCTTTTCCTAGCACTTTCCGTTTTGTATTCTGAACAGCCTGTGGACTGAAGAGTTGTATTCTGAACAGTCCATAGAAGACAGTCTGTGAGCCTGAGAGAAAGGCATGGTTCAGAATTTCTGATTAAAACCAGACCTGGATAAGATTATCTTTGCAAGTGCTGAGAGAGCCAGCTTTAACCTATCCACTTAAATTGTCATCCATTTAGTTTGATGCTATTTTTAGACACCCTCCTCAGTGGGTTGCCTGTTATTTTTACAAGGTATCTCCCTCTCTCTTTCTCACTCTGTCTCTGGCAAGATTACCAAATCTTAACATTTAAGGATTCTATAGTTAGGTTTGACATGATAATAATTTTTAAAACTCTGGAACTTGAGCAGAGATCCATTTTTAGCCTCTCAGTCTTTTTAATTTTCCTATCAAGGAAAAAGCTATCTTCCTTACATCTATATCAGAAAGTCTGACACACTATCATATTCAATAGTTATTAAAAATATTTATTTCATTTATTTGAAAGACAGAGCTAGAGAGATCTTCCATTTGTTGATTGACTCCCCAGATAGCTGCAGTGGTTGGTTCTTGACCAGTCAAACCCAGAAAGCTGGAACTCCATCCAGCTCTCCTATGTGAGTAGCAGAGGACCAACCACTTGGGCCATTTCCCACTGCCCTCCCAGACACATTAGCAGGGAACTGGAATAGAAGTGAAACAGCCAGGATTTGAACTGGTACTCATAAAGGATGCCAGTATCACAGGAGTGGTTTAATCTACTGTACCTCAATGCCAGTCCCTAACAGATAGTTATTGAACACCCCTGTGTTCCAAGCACTGTCCAGAAGACCAAAAGTCCTGCTTTCCCTTATATTGCTTTTACCAGCATTTCTTAGAATTTTCAAGTAGTAGTGATAATGGTGCCTTGGAAAACCCTTGAGTTATCTGTGAGCTTTCCTTCTTCTTGAGATTCTTAGGGAGAGTACAGTGGCAGGTATTTCGGGATTTTGTTGGGTATTTATAAGTAGCCCTAGAACTCAAGTTAAAAGCAGTGTTTTATACAGTTGAGGAAGTTCCAGTTTATTTATGACTTAGATCAACACAGTTTAAACTTGGGAGTATTGATACTTTGAATGGATATTAGCTCTGTGTGTGAACGTAGATTCTTACATGCACAAGAATGCTTGTGGGTCCCTATAGAAGTGAAGAAGACAGGATTGGTGGGTATGGCATTTATTTTTGGATCATAATTTTTTATTCATAATGTGTATGTATGCCTGCAGGCACTTAAAGGCCTGAGAAAGCAGTTGTGGGCTTTATTTTACAGTGGAATGCAATGGACTTGCTTTTTTATAGTAGTAAGTTTTAAGATTCTTTACCTGTTGTGTTATGAACCAAGTCCTGGTCAAATGTAGCTCATTGCTTTGTTAGGTTTTAACCACCTTTTATCAATCAGTGTTTTTTGAAAATTGCATGGGTAAAATGTTTTTATACCTTGTTGACACAACCTAATGTTCCGAACACCTTCTACCCTGAGGTATGTAAGATATGCTAACGATGCTCTCCATGCTCTGAACTGTGTGTGAGCACTTGTGACTGACCTGGAAAAGATAAAGACTTCACAGCCCCTGGATTAATGGATCCCAACCCTTCTCACCACCCCTTTATTTCTGTGCAGCAACATGCTATGATTGTGCTAAGCAACAGCAGGTTTAACCTTGGTTATAGGAGGCGGACTATCTTCTGTGCTCCAGTAGGCTTAAACTGTGACCATGGGCTCTCCTTATTTTTCCTGAGCAATCTTGCCTTGAGTGAGCAAAGTTCTGGAATGACTTAATTATTTCCTTTTACACCTTTTTCAATGCTGAAGCCTTGGAATTTTTCAGATCAGATGGTTATTCAGTCCTCATTATCCTGAACAAGTAGCTACCAGGGTAGATGACTTTCCTGAGAACTTCCTTGATGCTAGTGTAGATGTCTGTGGAAAGACCTTGAAAATGTCTGCTGAGAAGGATCTGACTATTTAAATCAAAGGTCATACCACTGGTTTCTGACATGGTTCTGGAGTGGCCTGTTGGTTGGGATTTTGTGTTGTTTATGAGGGTCACCCAGTGTGGATCTTCACATGATGTGTGTGCCTTTAAGGCCTTCCTAGCTGGGATTGTAAAGCTTTGTAGTAAACTAGGCTTTTCTGCTTTTGCCAGATCCAATCCTATGGAATGCAGGAATGGAATTTTTCCCCTTCCAGAGAGCCAGGATACACTACTCTGAGGACAGAATTGCTTTTCTTTTTCTTCCTCTGTCTTCTTCCTTCTTTTCTGATTTGTTTTGTTTATTTGGAAGGCAGAATTAGAGAGAGAGAGAGAGAGAGAGATGGGGGTGGCGGGGAGGCTTCCGTCCGCAAGTTCATCCTCAAATGGCTGCGACAGCTGGATCTGGGCCAGGTCAGAGCCAGGAACCCAAACTTCATCTGGGTCTCTCCTGTAGATACAGGTGCCCAAAGATTTAGACCACCTTCCACTGCTTTCCCATACAGAGTTGGAAGTGGAGCAGCCAGGATTCAAACTGGCACCCTTTTGGGATGCCAACATCACAGGTGTTGCCTTTTCTTGCTATGCTGCAACACAGGCCTCAAATCTCTTCTTACTAAAGCTGAAAGTATTTTAACTTCAGAGAAATGGATCTGGCCTTCCTCTTACGTCAGTAACCTGAGATTGCAAAAAATATGCTGGAGCCATCTCCCAACCTGCTTTTCCAAAATCTAATAAAAACCAGGAAAGTGATTAGAAGTCATCCTGGCAAATTGAAAATTTGTGAAGTAGAAAACACTGTTACGGTGATTATTGTAAATAGAGAAATAAACAGAAAATCAGCTTAATGTAGCTGTGATTCTCAGTGGTTTTACACAAGTGCAACAGTTTAGGTGGTGTTGCTCAAAGAACTTTTGCATTTCTTCTCCACTTGATAACCTGTTGAACTATTTCATAAAGCTGTTTCCCACCATGTCAGTCATTTCTTTATAGCCAGCAGAGCATCAGGACATGAAGGACAAATAATTGCATGGTGTCAGAGGCAGAAATAGAACTTGAGTTCTGAGCCATGACTGCAGGCCAGACCAGGCGTGCATGTCCTCCCTGTTCCCTCCTGGGGAGTCAGTTGTCCCTCCCTGTAGGATCCAGGGCAGGACAAGTATCAGGGTAAGTTCAGTATCAACAGTATGGGCCTCTAAATGTCTTGATTCCCTGAACAGTAAGTGATATGCAACCTAAAAAATTGAAGGTCGCTGAGTGCTCCCGGTTGTTTCTGACCTGACCCATAGTGCCGTATTATAATTGATGGATGTAAACACCGTAGGTTTGTTGGACTGCCTCCTCTTGAGCTTCATCCTGCCACTCTGCCTCAAAGTCCCAGGCCTCCATACACCGCAGCCTGCTTCGTTCAGAGAGAGCCTTGTGTCAATCACGAGTTTCTGTTTTTAGGAAATGTGATCTGAAAGGAGGATATTTTTGTAATTTTTACAGAAAAGACTACTGTGAAAAAAAGCACAATGAAAATGTATTGATGTGTTGTCAACATTTTTGTTGAGAGAAAATGGAAAGGTAAAACTTGAGCTGAGAATCTTTCTGCAATCAGCCTGAACTTAGAACCTGACTGCTAAAGACTTTAGAAACTACATCATATACATAATTAATTTATTTTATTTACTATTGTATTTGTTTGTTTATTTTGGTTCTCATTTGTATACCCAGGTAACAGTCTATTTCCAGATAGATTTGTGCATGTGGTCAGAGAGGTATGATATGATCACAGAATCTTTTCCATCTTCACCCTGTGGGATAGTCTACAATGTAAGTTGCCAGGACTGTAGGCTTAATTGGTTTGTAAAGAAATCAAATAGAGATGTACAGCAGTTGAATAACACCAATTTCTCAATAATTCAGTAAGAACATACATAACTTTCTTTCTATTAAACACATTGTATTGCTTGTCCTATTAAAATACAATTTCACTCAGAAAAAGGCAGAAGTCTTACAGTTCCCATGGAACGTTTACTCTGCTAGTAAGTCATATTATGAAAGATGGGATGAGGCTAATTCCTGCTATTGCATGTTCCTGGGAAGCTCCTCCGAATGATGTTTTTCCCTCACTCATGTTTCATGGGTTGTGGAGAATTTGCCAGGCCTCTAGAGAACGTTCGGGAGTGTAACAGAGGCTGAGACTCCCAGGGGTTGGAGTTGTCTTCAGTTTCAACACATGAAAGTTACAAGTTGCTGGAACATGGACCTCTTCTCCACACCTTGCTTTTCTGCTTCCTCTGCATGGAGAGTTTCCATCTATATCCAGGGAAGGCCTGAACAGGCAAAAGACACCATCCAGTCTTTCTCATCCTGGCACTAGTAACTCAGAAGTTGGGATTTCTGTATTTGGGAAGATGATCCTAATGTTTGCTCTATTTGTCTAAAGAATGTATGTAGTAAGAAAGTGTCTTCCACTGCATTGCTGTCTTTTCTCTCGGCATCTTGAACACTCTTTTCGTTCACTTTATCTATACTTCTTTGGAGAGTGAAAAGGACTAGAGACATCAGTGTTTCCTTTCTGGGGGTGGATGATTTTGTGCTTGCTCACTTTGGTCCTCTTTGTGTGGCTCCGACAATTTGCATGCATGTGTCTTGTTGAGATTTAAACCATCAGAATCTGCCACTAGGTGCAGAGAGACAGAATCAACTGTCTCCCAGAAGTCAGGTAGATGGAGGTCTGCCTGGAAGCAGGAGAGGATACTGGAGGATGATCACGCACCAGATTTGGGGCCAGCTTGGCTTCTGTCCTCCATAGCATGTGTCTGGGTCACAGAGCACCATTGCCCTTTAGAAAGGCTATCTGGGTTGATCGTTTAGTTCTACCCAAGGAGTTTATGTCTAAAATCATGCAGGCCTGTATTCATTACCTTTTGAGTTCTCCAAGGTTTAGATCCTGTGGGCCTTAAAAATGCATGCTGTTCAACCAGCTAGGAAGTCCACAAATTGACCTTCTGATGAAAAGTGTGGGGTTTTGTCACTGCTGTTAGTGTTGTTTTATCTCCTCCAGAACTAGCAAGTGTTTCACAAAATCGGAGAGAAATGCACAGGAACAGTCTCCTTCAATCATAGTAATTAAATCTGTAAATAGAATGAGAATCAAACATTCCAATAAAGCTTAAAATTCCTGCTCAAAGTATACTGGCCTCTTTGCAAGCAGTCGTCATGCAACAGTTGGAGTCCTTCTCTGTGTTTAAGTCGATTATTCACCGCTCTTTTTGGCTCTAAGGAGTACTCGTTAAAGACAGAGAAACTTCATTAGACTTCACTCAGCTAAGTTAAACAGACCTTTTAAATTAAATTTGTTCCCTAGATTTGTACTACTAATTACCTATGGTAAATTGCCTTCATTGTATATATACCTACAAAAAAGTAGTATTAAATGGATCCACAGTATTTGAAAGCCAGGAACAGGAGGTGAGCAGTTTGGTGGCTAAACATAATAAAAAGAGATACTTTTATTAGAAGCGATTAAAATAAGATTGCAACATGTGATGACTTGTAGCAGCAATATATTCCCATTTAAAAATAGGATCTAAATAAAAATGAGTCTATAAAATCTTTATATCATTTTTCTGTCAATTACTTATTATCACAACTTGCTATTCTCTTATGCCTTTTTCAAATCTCAAGTATATAACGTCATGTGAAACAGTGAACAAATATCCCTAAAGTAGTTTTACTTACTGAAACCTGGAATTTTTTTTTACTATAAGAACTTAATTATCTGGAAACAATCTAAATGTCCGTCAATAGAAGATAGTTGCATAGAATAGAACATATAGAATACAATAGAATACTACGTAACTATAAAAGGTGTGATACATACAGGTATGGAATACTCTATGCTATAATTTTTTTAAAGATTTTTTTTTTATTGGAAAGTCAGGTATTCAGAGAGGAGGAGACACAGAGAGGAAGATCTTCCATCTTTTGATTCCCTCCCCAAGTGACCACAACAGCCAGAGCTGCGCTGGTCCAAAGCCAGGAGCCTGGAGCCTCTTCCTAGTCTCCCACGCAGGTGCAGGGTCCCAAGGCTTTGGACCATCCCTTACAGCTTTCCCAGACCACAAACAGTGAACTGGGTGGGAAGCGGGGCCGCTGGGATATGAACTGGTGCCCTTATGGGATCCTGGCACGTGCAAGGTGAGGACTTTAGCTGTTAGGCTACTGTGTCAGGCCCTATAATATTTAAAAGGTTTATTTGAAAGGCATAGTGACAGAGAGTGGGAGGAGTAAAAAAGTGAGAGACAATGAGAAAGCTTGATTTTTCATACTCTTTTTTTAAAAAGATTTATTTATTTTTATAATAAAGGCAGTTTTACAGAGAAAAGGAGAGATAGTGAGAAATATCTTCCATCCTCTGGGTCACTCCCCAAATGGCTTCAATGGCCAGAGTTGAGCCAATCTGAAACCAGGAGCCTCTTCCAGGTCTCCCATACAGGTGCGAGGTCTCAAGGTTTTGGGCTACTCTCCTCTACTTTTCTGGGCCACAGGCAGGAAGCTGGATGGGAAGTAGCGCAGCTGGGACACAAACTGACAGCCATATGAGATCTCGGTGCTTGAATGGGGAGGATTAACCCATCAAGCCATTGCACTGAGCCCCCATACTGTACTTTATGCAACAGCTGGGGCTGAGTCAGGGCCAGGTTGTAAGCCAGAGACCAGGACGTCCATCCAGGTCTTCCACGTGGGTTTAGGGGCCTAAGCACCTGGACCATTTCTGCTGCCTTCCCAGGCATATTAACAGGAAACTGGAATAGAAGCAGAGTAACTGGGTCTTGAACTGGTACTCTTCCATGGGATGCTGACATTTTAAGCAGTAGCTTAACCAGCTACTCCACAACACTGGCCCCTCTGGGTTATAATTTTTCAATAGGTTAAAAAAAATGATGTACAGAATAATGTGTATAGCATTTGTATTAAAAGGAACACCCCCAAAATCTGTGTCTCTGTGTTAATACATGTATGAAAGCTTTTGGAGGGATACATGATATACTGAAGCCCCTTGGTTCTTTCTGGGGCAAGACATTGGATAGATGGGAAACAAGGATAACAGGAAGGCTTTGCATTTTATATAGTTTTGTAAAGCCATTTGGATTTTTAACTGTTTGAACTATATTTTTCTCTTTTAAAAAGTAACTATGAATTTAACATTTAAGTAAATAAATAATAGAGTCCCAAAGGAATGTTACCTTCAGCAAAAAAAAAAAAAAAAAAAAAATCAAACGCAGTGATTTTAAATGGTTCTATCTGGAGCCAGCACAATGGCTCAATTTGCTAATCCTCTGCCTGCAAACACGGCATCCTATATGGGCACCAGCTCATGTCCAAGTTGCTCCACTTCCCGTCCAGCTCCCTGCTAATGCACCTGGAAAAGCAATGGAATATGGCCCAAAGCATTGGGACCTTGCACAGGCATGGAAGACCTAGAGGAGGCTCCTGGCTCCTGGCTTCAGATCAGCTCAGGTCAGGCCATTGTGGCCATTTGGGTAGTGAACTACCTGATGGAAGATCATTCTCTCTGTCTCTCCTTCTCTCTGTGATTTTGCCTTTACAATAAAAATAAATAAATAACACTTAAACACAGTAACCACAGGCACATGTGACTTCTGAGTGCCTGAATGATAGCTGGTACAACTGCAGAGCCAAAAGTTACATATCCTTTCATCTTAATTGATTCCAATAGTTGCTACCAATAGTTCAACAGGGGCTACCATCCATACTGA
The DNA here is from genome assembly GCF_030435755.1 of Ochotona princeps. Classification (NCBI taxonomy): domain Eukaryota; kingdom Metazoa; phylum Chordata; class Mammalia; order Lagomorpha; family Ochotonidae; genus Ochotona; species Ochotona princeps. Next base: position 44,823,340 of record NC_080841.1, read on the forward strand.
TTATTGATCCAAACTGTATAGAGTATCTTTTCTGTTTAGATCTGTTTTGGTTTAAAGAGTTTATTTCTTTTAGGAAAGACAATTATTATTAAGGCCCTCAGTTATTACTGCAGATACAAGAAAATGCTTGCATTTCCTGCTTGTCTTTAACTTTAATGCCATGACATACTTCTAAAAGTCAGTGACTATTAGTCAGACTTGACAAACCTCTTTATTACCCAGAAGAATCAATTGTTAAGGACACTTTGTCCTATTGTAGTCTTACGTGGGGGCAGTCTTCTCATTTTGAATGAGAATGGTTGGTCTTCTCATTTTGTACACAAACCCAGTTTCTCCAACCCCTGTCCCTCCACCCTGGAGTGTCACGTGACAGACACTTTGTTCTCAAGCCCAGCAGCTGTCGGAAGGCAAAGGGACAGTTTGCATTCTTAGCCAGCAGCTGCTAGAGTAATTTCTAATCTGGTGCTGGCAGGAAATAGTGCACAAGTGGAAGCTGAGTTAAAAGAAGCTTGAAAAATAAACAGAATGACTTTGAATGCCACTTAATATATCATCCATTTACCACTGAAGATTGCTCCCAGTAATTGGTTAACACTGTGTAATTGTGAGCTCTTCTAGGCTAGGACTCCATCTAGTCATGAAGTCCAGATTCCTGTTCAAGGCTTAGGAAATGTGAGTTAGGGTATTGGTGTCATTAAAAAAAAAATCGTGTATTTAAAAAATCAATTCAGTTACAAGTTTAAGGTTATTGATCATCTGAGGTAAACTAGTTGTAGATACTGTTACGTAATGTCAGCCTCCCTATGGTCTAAAGTAAGGCATTTTGAATAACATTCTTTAAATATTATCTATCCATAAGCTTATTTTTGTTGTATGCAGGAAATAAAACCCATGCTAATCTAAGTTTTACTTCCCCACAAGAAGAGAGGTTTTCAGAAATCTGTAGGTTATAGAAACAGTGCTGTTTTTCTTACAGAGCAGAAATTAGATTGGGATAGCAAATAAATGAGATTTGTCTCTACAGAGGAAATTTTGCTAAAATCTTATCTTTGGGTTTTTAGTTCTTCATTCCACCATATTCTGCTTTCTTTTGAAGGCCTGAGCAGCTGCAGACCCATGAAGTATGGTGTGTCAAGTGCCGAGTGTAAGAAAGTAGTTTGACCTCTCATCGGCCTGTGCTAAGTAGAATCTGGTTTTCATTGCAGACCTTCACTGCCTGGTGTAATTCACATCTAAGGAAAGCTGGCACCCAAATTGAAAATATCGAGGAAGACTTCAGGAATGGTCTTAAACTCATGCTACTGTTGGAAGTCATCTCAGGTTGGTGTTACACCCCAAGCACTTCTTTGTGTAATCAGTAGTAAGCCTCTATTCAAAAATGACTGTATAAACATTCCCTTTGAACTTAGCTGGGTGAGAACATGGTATAATTGGTAAAACAAACAAACAAACAAATAAATTTTAAAAAAACCTTTACAAAGAGCAGTTGGCCTGGAATTACCCTATTTAGAATTGACTTATTAAAATGATGTTTAGACCTCCCAACCTCAAGACAATATGAGACTTTTTTTTAAAAAGACGTGTGTATGATCACCAACCGGGCTACTGGCAGTTCAGCTAGTGTATATTCCAAAGTTATTGTGTATCCAAGATGCCACTATATTTTTCAGCAAGACCTGGAACATATGAATTAAAATCTGTTGAGGCTATGATTTACCCTGAGTTTCAGTTGGCTGGTTTAAACTTGGACTAGAGAATGGATCACTGTTGGAGAAGTGTGCCTGGGAAGGATGATAGCAAGTCTGCCCTGATCCATATATCTTCATAATCAGGTGTCTAAGATGAACCTTGGCAGCCAGCTTGGTGATTTGAACTAGGCCATCAAGACTTCCTCCAACAGCTAGTCAGCACCTCCAGGGAAACTAAACAGCTTCTCTCTTTTCATTGGTAAATTGGCCTGTGGGCCAAATCAGACTCTCTGAAGCATATGGCTTATACAGCATGGCTTCCTGTGTGGCCCATTTGATTGTTAGGTTTTTGTTGTTGTTATTGTTAATGTTACCTCCATGCTGTGATTGAGAGGAACTAGGACACAGCAGAAACAGGGAACTGTCTCTGTTTAAGGAGTGTGTGCTCTGAATATTGCTGCCTTTGGACTAACATTTTGTTATGTCTTTACTGTTTTCTTCTTATCCTGTAGGGGAGAGGCTGCCCAAACCTGACCGAGGGAAAATGCGGTTCCACAAAATTGCTAATGTCAACAAAGCTTTGGATTACATAGCAAGCAAAGGGGTGAAACTGGTGTCCATTGGGGCAGAAGGTGAGAAGTGTGAAGGGGTGGCTCTGTCTGTCATACCTGACTCCATATTGCAAGAATGAGGCCTGTAGCTTGAATTTTCTTCTTCCTCCCTCCCTTTCAGCAATACAGAGCTTACCTGGTGTTGGATTCTCTGTTAAAAATTAGAACCATGTTACTGTGACTAGAAAATCAGGTGTGAGAGTTACTTGTAAAAACAGAGTCATCGGGCCCGGCAGCATGGCCTAGCGGCTAAAGTCCTCGCCTTGAATGCCCCGGGATCCCATATGGGCGCCGGTTGTAATCCTGGCAGCTCCACTTCCCATCCAGCTCCCTGCTTGTGGCCTGGGAAAGCAGTCGAGGATGGCCCAAAGCTTTGGGACCCTGCACCCACGTGGGAGACCCGGAAGAGGTTCCAGGTTCCTGGCTTCGGATCAGTGCAGCACTGGCTGTTGTGGTCACTTAGGGAGTGACTCATCGGACGGCAGATCTTCCTCTCTGTCTCTCCTTCTCTCTGTATATCTGACTTTGTAATAAAATAAATAAATCTTTTAAAAAAAAAACCAGAGTCATCTACTACAGCAAGGAAGAATTTATACATTTCAGTGACTCTTAGCAAGAACCCGTTAATATGAAGGAAGTGGCCTCTTTGTTCTGTGTAGGAGGTTGGAATTCTGTCAAGGTTGGCAGGAACTAGGACTGCCTAAATCTGGTAATTCAGCCTTGCTGTCCCCACAGGGAGCGTGTTGAGAAAGACCAGGGCAAAGATGAGGCTGTTCTCCGAATTTTGTTCTTTTTTCTTTTCTGTTTATTTATTTATTATTTATTTTTATTGGAAAGTCAGATATACAGACAGAAGGAGGAACAGAGAAAGATTTTCCATCCTCTGGTTCACCTCCCAAGTGGCTGCAATGGCTGGAGCTAAGCTGATCCAAAGCCAGGAACCTGGAGCTTCTTCTGGGTCTTCCATGCAGGTGCAGGGTCCCTAAGCTTTAGGCCATCCTCTACTGTTTTCCCAGCCCACAAGCAGGAAGTTGGATAGGAAGTGGAGCAGCCTGGACATGAACAGTTGCCCATTATGGGATCCTGGTATATGCAAGGCGAGGACTTACCTACTAGGCTGTTATTTTAGGCCCTGTATTTCATTCTTTAAACACCTTAGTTGATACAGTCAGTCCTAAAGCTTTGGAAACTCTTTAGTAGATTTTCCTGGTAATGCATATGCAAGATTTGTGTTTATTATTAGCTCAGAATTAATTTAAACTGAAGACATTTGGTTATGAATATCATATTTATACTCAAATATACTGTGATGCTCATAAAATATAAACTTGTTTTTTCATATGTATAGTTTCCAGTAGCTTTGAAGTTAAAGTAATAGGAAAAAAATAGGGCAAAAGGCATATGCCAATGATGCTTTTTCTCCATTATCTCACCATTGTTTTTCTTACCTGTAGAAATTGTTGATGGCAACGTGAAAATGACTCTGGGTATGATCTGGACCATCATCCTTCGCTTTGCTATTCAGGATATTTCAGTTGAAGGTAAAACACATGGATAAGAATCTAATTGCATTGGTTTAAAATTTATCTGAAATTATGATTGAATAGCATATCATAAAGATGAACAACTCACCTAAATGATGGGATAAGAGGTATGTAAACCGTCTTTTCCTCAATTTTATATTGGTATGGAGAAAAGATTCCAGCAACGCTGTTTCATTCACGGGGGTGGAATCATTTTGAGAAAGATGAGCACATGTTCAGAACAGAAGTTGCTTTTCAAAATGAGCGTGCACTGAGCTTTGCTGCTTATTACACTAGTAAATTCACCAGGAGGACAGAACTCTAGACTTGCAATGGAAATATTTTCTTTCTTTCAGGTGCAAAAAATAATCCGTTGCCATCCAAGTTTGTTTTCTTTGCCCCCTTCTTCCTTCCCACCTTGCCCCACCTCTCACTCTCCCACCCCGCCTTCTCTTTGTGGTTGCTTTGCCTTCCAGCCTAGCAACAGTTTATCATTGCAATAGACTCATAATTTTTGGCACTGCTACCAAAGATAAAAATCTTTAGTCTCTTACGCCCACTGCAATCCCAAATATTTTGATAATTCAACACTATTGAAAAGTGTCAAACTAACATTTGTAAAATGTCTTTGCCTGGTTTGGCCCATGAGTCACAAAAGATGTAACTGCAGAATGTGTTTCACCCTGCTCTGAATTGTCCAACTAGTCATCCTGCCAACCAGGCATGCAAGTGTAGAGGAATGGGGTCGTTTTTTCTAAGTCTGCCCCCGGTCAGAGCACCCTCTGACTGGTCTTTGTGAGTGGTCTTTAGTTATTCATCAGTCAGCATTCAGAACCACTGTGGTGCCTGTTATTGTTCCAGGTGACACGAAGCCTGTGGTATTTACCCTTAAGAAACTTCTAATTCACTTAAGATTATTCCTTTTCAGCACTGAACACCCATTTATGTCATCTAAAAAGAAAGCTAAGATATGATGGCATTAAAACCTCAATAATTCAAACTCAAGAATGACAGCTTGAATTAAGAAATAGTCTGAATTTGAAAACTTTTATACATCATAATTTTCTTAAAATATATTCTCTATTGTTAATGAAGATGTTTCCTAAATTTTCCATTTCAAACAAATAATAATTTATGGCAACCTTATTCATTTTATAAATTGTTTTGTTTAAATATTACAACAGTATACATTTTCTCTAAAGAACAAATGCTGGGGTTGGTGTTTGGCATGGAACATTCACATCCCCCATCAGAGTGCCTGGGCTGAAGGCCTGGCTCTGCTGTCCAGGTCAGTTTCCTGCTAATGTGAGGACTCAGGTTCTTGAGTCCCTACCAGCCATGTGAGATACCCAGATTGAGTCCCTGGCTCCTGGCTTTGGCCTAGCTCAGCCCTTGCTATTGTGGGTTTTTGAGGAGTGAGCCAGCAAATGGGAGATTCCTCTGTCTCTGTGCCCGTCAAAAGAAATGACATCAAATAAAACAAAATTTAAAAATAAAACAGTTAAAAAGAAAAATGCTAGTTTAATAAAATATTTTCTTACTGTTGCATTTGCTGGAATAGCAAGTCTTTTTCTGCCAATATTATACAGACGAATTTGACTTCAGGCTTTTTTCTGATTGGTTAATTTTATTTTTCCTTTTGAAAGTTATTTATTAAGGAAGAAAAAGAATGTGCATGCATTCCAACATGCTGGTTTACTCCCCAAATGCCTACATTGGCTAGGACTGGACCAGGCTGAAACCAGGAGCTGAGAACTGGATCTAGGTCTCTCGTATGGGTAACAAGAACCCAGTTACTTGAGCCTGCTGCTTAAAGGGGCTTGTGCTAGCAGGAAAATGGAATCAGAAACAGAGCTGGAACTGAAATCCAGCCATCCTAGTGTGGCCTGTGAGTGTCTCAAGTGGAATGTTAATCTATGCCAAATACTTACCCAGTTACAAATTTTTAAAAAATGGTAATATGAATTAAAAATCTAATTGTATTTCAAATGCAGCTAAAAATAACATTGTTCATTGAAATTTACCTCCATATTATCATTGTTGTGCCCAAAATAAGGTGGTCTAATCAGTGTTTTGTAAAATGTTACAATGAAAGGATATATTGATCTACTCTTCAAAAGATTAAGAAATTCAAGATTACTGATTTCAATACAAACCTCCCAAACCTTTTAAAGCATTTATTCTTTAGTGTTTAGATGTTATTTTGCTAACATATTTTTACTTTGTTTTTATACCACTTAGTTTCTATATCCACAAAAAAAATCTTTGTTTTAACGATGTATATTATGCAGAAAAAGACTTCACTTAGAATCAAACTCTTTGAGGACCTTGTTTCCTTCAAAAGAATGATGGGTCCCCTACAGGCAAGAAACTGAGAGATTAATATGCCTGTTGAATGGACAGTTCAAATGTAGATGGGGTTCCTTGGAGTGCTGTGCAGTTTGTGTGATAGAATGACAAATGGCACTGCCAGTTTATAACATGCTTTTTATAAACATGCCAGGATTTTGTGTGAGGACATGAACATATCAGATGGTCACATTTCAGGCTCCCCTACACCTGCACTTGGTACAAACTTGTTAATCTCTTGCTGAAGGTCTAAAAACAAACTTGGGGTTGGAGGACTTGGGTTGCCATTATTGCTCAGATCAGCCCAGTAAGTCACTGAAGCCTCATTCAGTGTCCAGAACCTAGGAGTGTTCAGACATACTCCAGTCAAGACGAGGTGAAATTCATTGACATGTACATCTAAATTTCTGGAGCACTTTAGACATTCTCTCAATCTGCTTTACCTGTGTTTACTTTTCTAACCAAAATTTCATTTAAACTTTAAAAATAGCTCATTATATCTGCCAGATGCACTCTTGTTTATTAACTGCTTAGGTCCAGGCCATGAGGATAGATAGGCAGGCACATAGCTAGCAGAACAACCAGTTATAAGGTTCCATATTTTAGCATCTACATCAATTGATATTTTAATTTAATCTAAGAACTTTGAGTCTTTTTCCCTAACCTGTTTTTCCTAGATAAGACATATGAAGAGAAATCATTCTGGTTATTCCTAAAGCTCATGAAACGTTGGAGTAGTATATATTTCATACAGGTTTTAAGTCAAAGAAAAGTCTGAATTACAGTGAACAGATTAGGTGAATGATTACTTTGATTTGAAAAAAAAAATCAGCTCCACATCCTTCATATAATGGAAGGCTCGGCCGTTACAGCCATTTGGGGGGTGAACCGGACAATGAAAGAGCTTTCTCTATGTCTCTCCTTCTCTCTGTAAATCTGACTTTCTAATAAATAAATAGTAAATCCAAGGTCAGATTTCTGGCATGGTATGGTTCTGGTGAGCTACTTTGTTTTTACATGATGGGTTGCAGGGGTACAGAGAAAGCATTAGCAAGCACTCTGTTGTCTTTTTTAAGATTATGTGCATATCCCATCACAGGGCCCTTCCCTCAGGATCTCCTCTAATCATAATCACTCCCAAGGCTTCCTCTGCAATACCATCACACCAGGGTTTAGAACGTCAATACATGAATGTAGTGATGGTAGTAGAAAGGGAACAATAATATTTAACCCTTAGGAGAAGTATAGTAGATTTCTTGGCAAAAGACCCATAACAGGGTGAAGGGGAAGGAACAGAGGATGGCTGTAAAGTCTTTCAGACCCAAGCTCTAGGCTGATACTGGAACCGAGAAGGGGGCAGGGAGAGGTTTGGAGTACAGGTCTGAGAGGTTGATTCAGCTGTGCTGGTGAGGAGTCCTGTGTCAGCTGAGGCAGGAGAAGCCTCTAGAAGTGTGGCTTCAGTGGCAGCACTGGAGCAGGGATACACCAACGGGCAGCCCTGTACTCCCAGCTGCGGGACATCTCAGCAGCATCTTCATGGCTACCACAGGTTTCTTTTAACCTGCTCAGAGCTCAAATGGACAAATTTGAAGTTTATCGTAAAAATCTTTGGGGGTATTATATAATCACTGGGTATGGAAATAACTTCAGGATATTGTGACCCCCATGAATTCCACCTTGCTGAAAAATCTGGATTATATATGAATTAAGTGACAGGCTGTTGTAACTGCACACAGATGTTTTCTGGTGTGGATTGTACTCTGGACTGCTCTCATTTTTTTCGTGTTTGTGTATTTCATAATTATATGCAATCAACATTAAGCTAATGCAAAGGATGAAGCTGTGCCCAGTTCTAAGCTTTACTAACATGTTAATGATGCCAGAGAGATCCTACTAGTCTGCCAAGCACATCTTTTCACGCATCACAGTCACTGTTCTAGAAAAACAAATGTCCCCAATATTTTCTTACCTAGGAGTGAGCCCACACTTTTAAATTATTGCTTTCATTAAAAGAAAGAGAGAGTGAGAGAGAGGAAGGAAGGAAGAAAGGAAGGAAAGAAAGAAGGAAGGATAAGAAAAGAAGGGGAAGAAGGAAAGAAAGAAAATGGCCAAGTTGCCAGTCACTCTGAAGTCTGGTCTTGTTAGATTTTTGTTTGTTTGTTTAGATTTATTTTAATTGGAAAGACGGATTTACAAAGAAGAGACAGAGAAAGACCTTCCATCTGCTGTTTCACTCCACAATTAGCTGCAATGGCTGGACCTGAGCCGATACAAAGCCAGGAGCCAGAGGCTTCTTCCTGGTCTACTACATGGGTGCAGGACCCAAAAACTTGGACCATCATCCACTGCCTTACCAGGCCACAAGCAGGCAGCTGGATGGGAAATGGAGCAGCCAGGCCATGAACCAGTGCCCTTATGGGATCCTGGTGTGTGGAAGGGGAGGATTAGCCAATTGAGCCATCATGCAGGGCCCAGTACTTTTGTTTCTAAATGTGACTTTGGGCCGCTCCAGCATCATTCTTTTGTAGTCCTCTGAGTGGCTACAGAAGCTAATCAGGGTTGCAGCTCCCAGGCATTTGCAGAGGCCATGGGGAGAGGTGAAGCATTTGGTGCTCAATCTTTCTGGGAGGTCTGCGTGAAAAGCATTGAGGAGTTGGGTGACCTGAGCAGTAAGTATTGCCTATGGACACTGTTCTCGGCTGTCATTCCAGAAACGTCTGCCAAGGAAGGTCTGCTACTTTGGTGTCAGAGGAAGACCGCTCCTTATAGAAATGTGAACATTCAGAACTTCCACACCAGGTGAGCGTATGGGATTCTAGGGGACCTTTGGGTCTCCCTGGGACCAGGGTTGACTGGGAGAATGGTGTTAGTTGAGCACGGTGTTGGCTTCCTCCTGTCTCAGAGGCATTTTATATACACTGGAAAATAAAGGCTAGAGAATTCTAAGAGTCTCTCCAGGGCAAACATTTGACCCAGGCCTAGAATGCTGATGAAACAATTCTGACTGCCTATATGAGAGTGTGCAGGGACAGAGCATGGGGCTAGAGGACTGCACTTGGCCATGACTTTCATGTGGCACTGAGAGAGGATGCAAGAGTGGTCGCTGCTTCTCAGTGAAAGAGACAGGCCCAGTAGAGTCTGCACACTCTCATGGTAGCTACACCATAAGCCCTGGGTCCTGTGGAAAACAGGAGGACACTTAGTCCATCAGCCTTCCTCTGCTGGAGACCCAAGGGAGCTTAGGAAGTAAGATGGATGCAGACCAGGAATTGTGCAGAGGCATGGCGCTGTCACTTACTTCAGTGTTTTGTCCATCCCCAGTGTTTTTGTCACTATTCTAAGTAGCAGAATTGGTTCCATTTTTGTCCTTTGGAGGGGAAGGTGGGTCCCTTACTGGCTGTGGAGAATCAGGAGGAAAGGATGCACTACAGAGACAAATTGAGGAAGTTCTTCCTGTTAACAATATTTTTAAGGTGTTTTGCAAGTGTCAGGGCTCTGGACATGGCCTTTCTTGTCCATGTTACAGACTATTGGGCAGCTGAGAGGAGAGGGACAGCTGAGCCCTTCCACCAGTGTCAAGTCGGAGCTCCCAAACTGGCTTCCAACCTTCTTGCTTTTCTTCCTCTGGTCATGACTGGGCTCACAGCTCCAGCAGTGTGGCCCTGACACTCTCCCCAGGGTCCCTCTGTACCTCTGACTCCTTGAGGAACCTAGCTCACACTGCCGGCTTTCCTTGAAGCTGCTGTCAGGCCCTGGAGTATTGAGTGCTGGCCTCTGTGAAGAAGTAGGCTGGATCACAAGATGCCCTGCTTTTCGTGTGACCTCCCTCATCCTCATGCCTTTGCCTTTTAAAATAAAGAAATAAAGAACTTTAAAATAGAGGCAGGCATGGGAGCTAGCAGTGGTGGCTTTTAATGTGTCTGAAAGACTTTTGGAGAAAGCATGACCCTCACATGGTCAGTGTAGACAGTCACGTGCATGTTCACTGGGCAGACTCAGGACTAAGGGCCTGAATGGGAAACAGGTAGCTTGTCCCTGGGAAGCAAGGATAGCAAGAGAGGGATATCTCCTGGTGAGGCCAGGCATTGTGCTGGCTCTGGTAAGGGGAGAAGCAGAAGGTGGAAGTTCAGAGTAGACCCTAGGAAAACAGATGGGCATTCAAGGGATCACAGACTTTCTTGGGGTACCTGGGAGGGGGAGGGCTTGGGGAGAAGGGAGAAGATACATTCTTGGAGTCATACTGAAGAGAGACCAGCCCAGGCAGAGAGCATGGAGCCTGGCTGCTGCGTTCCTTCCACTAACCCATGTTCCTGTTCCTCTGTACGGCGGTGAAGCTGGAAAGATGGCCTTGGGCTCTGTGCCCTTATCCACAGACACCGGCCTGACCTCATCGACTACTCAAAGCTTAACAAGGTTATTCTGGGTAGCCCGGCATGCCCTATCCCCGCCTGTGTGCACCCCAGCATGCCACCCTGAGAATCAGCACATCAGCACCCAGTGACATAAACCTTGGCACTCCCAGCAGGAAAGACCACTGAGGATAGAAAACAAAAAGACAAAAACAAAATCCACCATGTTCTTCGAGCTCGCCTTTTCATGATGCACATGTGAAGGGTGGCCAGGAAAACACTTGCTTGATAACTTAGGGAGGACAGGAGCACAAGTCTTGCTCAGAATAAACTAGGTTTTTCATGTGGCTGGATTTCTCATGAAGGCTTTACATGTGATTCTGAAGACATTTGACGTTTCTGGATTGTAAATAAGAAAAGTGAAACCTAGGAGAGTGCTTGAAAAGATCCATGGAAACATGGAGTTAAAACTTTATTTTGTTATAGAGTTGTTTTTGGAATCCATGTGTGGTTTCTTCTTTCACATTTTCTGTGAATTTTTGAAGGACCCTTTGTCTTTGGGGGGAAAGGAAGAAAGGTTCAAACACTCCAAAAAGTTTTTAAATTTCTTTTAATCTTGGAAGTTGTAGTTGATAAACTTATTGCTTACATAAGGGATACTTCGTAACTGTTTCATTATTGATGTAAGATATTAGATGTCTATAGTGGGTTTGGTTTTGCTCTCCTTCCCACTGCCTCAGAAAATTCAACTTATACAGCTTATTCCTTTAAACCTAGGCTTTTGTGTGCATACATCTTAGATTGGTACTCAAATTCTTTGTTTTAAGATAGCTAACCTGGTGGCTACGGTACCCATGCCCATGATTAGAGTGCCTGCACATTTGATTCTTGGCTCTGGTTTTTGGCTCCAGCTTCCTGCTGCTGCAGGCAGCAGTGATGGACTCAAATAATTTTTTTATGTCTAGATTGTATTCCTTGCTGTTGGCTTTGGTCCCAGCCCAACCCTGGCTGAGTAATTGGCCTGTGGGAGCACTCTGTCTAGTTCCATCCTGCTTTCAAATATAAAAATGTAGTCAGTGATGGAAAAAAGAAATCAGTGCCCCATTTTAATCTTGTGGTGGATAGTATATGTTGCCTTTGGAGTAATAATGCAAAGCCTGAAGGATGAAGCATGACCCTCCTGTGGTGCCCATTGCCATGGTTCCACAGCATGTGATCTCCCAAGCGCTGGTGTGCTTAGCTGGCTGGTCACATTGTGTTGCTGTGTTTTGGTGAGGAACCTGGTCGTGCTGCATGCTGACTTCACCTGTGTGGCATGGATATCATAGAGAAAGTTCTGGCTTCTTCCACCTATTTAGTGCATCACCTACCCACCTCCCTCTTCCCTAGCCTGTCTCCTTGACTATGGAGCAGCACATGAAGGATTGACATGCATCCTAATGATTATAACATCATGCTATAAAGTTGCCTAAGAAGGTGGGGTGACTGGAGCTACTCAACTTTTCAATGCATGTACTTTCTTACGCTTCAGGTTTCTTTGGAATGTGTCAAACATAAAGACTGTATTTTTTTCCCAATTAATCCTTATTTGCAAAATGAGGATGTTATTCTGAATAAGCCTCGTTTCAACCACAGTTAATAGTGGTCAATTTTTTATAACCTTTGATAATTGGCCATCCAAGATAACTAGGAAAAATGTTAATAATATGATAAAAGCTGATACTCACATAGTACTACATCAGACACACTATTATATATCAACATGTATGTGTATATATGTGTGTGTATCTATGTATACATGTTCATTCACGCTTCACAATACTCAGGAACCCTAGAAAGTAGGTGTGTAATTTTGGTTCTACTTAGGAAGAAAGTAAAAAGCTCAGTAATGCCTCCAGGGTCACACAGCCAGTAGTAGAGCTAGGAAATACTTAATTGCCACATTTTATCTCTTCAAGTTACAATCTCTGTGAGATGGTTTCCACAAAGCCTCAGAATCACCACTCTATGTTTTAAATGTCACAGTCATTCTTGAATACTTAGTTGAGAAAAAAAGCTTCTACTGAGATATTTGGCTTCATAAACACTTGGTATAAAATGCACAGTAAGCTCAATGATATGCTGCTTTCAATCAAATGCAATTTATTAAAATGCTGTTTAAAGTGACTTTTGCTCGAGATAACTGTAGACTCTACAATGCCAGATGGCTTGGGTTTCCTAGTTGAGAGATATGAATGTATTTTTGATCCTGGCACTTTTCAGATATTTCAGTGTCAAGAAGAGTATACCCATTGCTGTTTCCAAAGTGTATCGATGGCTTTGCTATTAAAATCCATGAAAGTCTTCCCTAGATGAATGACACTTTTCCTTATGATTTTTCTGGTTTTTTAAGATTTATTTATTTTTATTGGAAAGGCAGATATACAGAGAGGAAGAGAGATAGAGAGAAAGATCTTCTGTCCGCCGATTCACTCCCCAAGCAGCCACAACAGCTAAAACTACTCCGATCCGAAGCCAGAAGACCAGAGCTTCTTCCAGGTCTCCTACATGGGTGCAGGGTTCCAAGGCTTTGGGCCGTCCTCTACTGCTTTTCCAGACCACAGGCAGGGAGCTGGATGGGAAGTGGGGCTGCCCGGATTAGAACCAGCGCGTTCGAGGCAAGGGCTTTAGTTACTAAGCTACTTCTCCGGGCCTGATATTTCTGTTTTAATTCCCATCCAATTACAGAGTCACAGTATTAAATTTCTGTAATCAAAGTAAAAAATGCTGAATATTTCAGTGTTATCTTTGATGAAATTTCAGAGCACGTGTATTTAGTCAGTTTTATAGGAAATAACTAATTGTGAAACAAAAATTCCTTAATAGTTTACTGAAAATGCTAAGATTAAAAAAAATTCTTCTAGCCTTTCATGATACAGGAACTTAATTGTTATTGTTTTTAGCCATCTCGTAACACCCTTTCATGAGCTACAAATTTCACGTATCTGCACATCTCTTTCATCTCTCTGTCCACCAGCTTTCTTGTACATAACACTCAGGTTTGGGAGTAAATATTCTCCACAATCAACTCCATCCAGACCTGGAAAGTTTTATTTTTAATGTTTTCTTTTAGAAGCATTTTGAGTTGTGTAAAAATAAACTCTGATGTGTCCTTTCTTGACAACAAGAAAATCTCTAACAACTTGCTTCCTGTGTGTAAAACATTTGTTCTGCTAAACCTTTTGCTTCGCTTTTGTGAATTAGAGTGTGCATGGATTGTGTGGCATCTGTGGTTTTGGTGATGGTCTAAACGTTTAAAAAGCACAAGGCCTGGGTCAAAGTATTTTTCTTTAAATTGGTTGTGTTTTTTAAATACAGGATGACCCCATAGGAAATATTAACCTGGCTATGGAAATTGCAGAGAAGCACCTGGATATTCCTAAAATGTTGGATGCTGAAGGTGAGATGAAAAATGTGTTTTTGGAGTTAGAGAAAAGTATGTAGACTATAAGTGCTACAGCTATGTGTGGAAAACTTTAGAGCTATAAAACTTTAGAGCTGGTTTTTTTAAATAGTATGATTTGTAACAAGTTTCTGTCACTGCCCACATGAGTAATAGAGAATTTCATGTGTACCTTGTTGATGCAAAGAAAAATATAAAATTCTGTTCAAAAGCAAGCCAGAAAAACTACAGGGAAAATTGGATTTGGCTAAAAGTTCATATTTGCTTGTAATTTTCAGAAACACTATGCATTGTTTTTACCGATGATAAACAAGTTCAGTAAATTCCTTTGTGACATGCTTAAGGAAAACAAAAATCCTTTCCAGCTAGTAAGTTATAGAATTGAAATCTAGATGGTGGACTAGTCAGCATATGTGTACCTCACAAACATCCACATTTCTTTTAAGTTTCTATTTGTTTTTATTTGAAAGGCAGAGTGACAGAAGCAAGCATAGATCTTCCACCTGCTGATCCATTTTCCAAATGCCAGCCCTGTCTGGGTCAGGCCAAGGCAGGAGCCTAGGTAGGACTCCATCTGGGTCTCCCACATAGGTGGCAGGGACCCAAGTCTTTGTGCCATCATCTTTGTATTCTGGGGTACCCGTTAGTAGGAAATTGAGGAATTGGAAGCAGAGCAGAAACACACACATTAGATATGCTGACATGACAGGTGAGAGCATCTCAAGTGGCATCTTGACCACTATGTTGCATGCCTGTCCCTGAGGTTTATTTTTAATTGCTCTAAATTAAAACTTTGGAAGTGTATTTTGTACTTTATCATTACACATTCTTAGGACTAATTTCAAGTATGTTATACCCTTTTTATGTAGTAAATTATTGTGAATCATCTGACACACCTTTTAAAGCATAGGTAAGACCATTTATTCATTTCACTTATTTCTGATTTACATATCCCTCCACAGAGATATTATATTAAGCACCTACCTATACAAAGCACCTTATTCTTATATGAATAAGACCCTCTGCCAGGTACTGCAGGAGACCTCGATATATATGAGGTGCACATCCTGTTCTCAGGGAACTTGAATTCATTGTATTGCTTCAAAGAACATGACTATCGTCAATCATTTCCCATTTCTCCTCTTCTTTTTTGGTGTCTGTTTAGGGTTACTGGAAGAAATAACCCCAAACGGGGTGGCTTAGAGAGACTGCATTTCTCCTGCATTTCGGGAGCTGCAAATGAAGGTGTTGGCAGGGCCTGCAGCCTCCAGGAGCCCTATTCATTAGCCTATGGCTGCATTAATCCAACTTCTGCCTTGATCTTCACACACCCTTCTTTTCTGTTTGCCAGTGTCTCTCCTCTTCTTTCTTATCAAGGATACCAGTCACATAGGCTTAAAGACCCTTCCTATTCCAACATATTCACATCTTCACTCGATTATATTTATTAAGACCTACCTTCCAAATGTGATCACGTCTACAGGTTAGAAGGACTTCTGCAAATCTTTTTGGAAGAGTTACAGTTCAAACTGTGATGGTGATTTTTTCATTAGGATTCTAATATCGACTATTTGTTCATGTAACCATTTTATTAAACACCTATATAATTGGGTGTTAACTCTTACATACTATTCAGGATTTCCAAAAGCTCTTTAAAAGGGGAAAGCAACAAAAAGAATGAAGTAGAAACATGGAACATTTATTTTCCCCTGTGTCCATCTGTCTTCTCTAAACTAAATTTGTATTTGTATGATCTTTTCTTTGACCTTTCCATACAATAAATAACTACTCAGTTTACCGATTGAATTAATAGCCAGAATTAAAGAGAGGCTAAGCAGCACTGAGTAAATTAATCTTCTGGTTCATTAGTACATTTTTAATATCCTAGACATAAAGATGAGTTTAGTATTCACACACTCATATATGATCTCATCATTGTCACTTTGACCTTGTTAGCATTCTTCTCAGTTCTTCAGTTTTTCTCTTGGTTTCTAAAGCTGGATCTAAGCTTACATTCACTCTTTTTATCCTTTGTGGCTGATGAAATCTGTTAGCAGTGTATTCATTTCCTCCTATCTTCTATTGCATTTCTTCTTGTTTCCTTTTGAATGCTCTTACACTGTGTTGTTGTCTTGGTGGAATCTTCTGGTGAGCAGTTAGAAACTTGGGTGTGGAGCATGATGTGATGTGACTGCCAAACAAGTGTACTGTGCATGTTGCCTTGTAGCTTTGCGACCCACATGTAGACATAGCATCAGTGAAGTATATGTAACCATGGCTCTGACTTCTGCTGTGCTTTCATTGTGATGTTAGGTTTATATCCCCTTCTGTCAGATTGTTACTGCCTCTTCGTGAATCCTTCCTTGCCTTCCTACCTGCTGCTGTTGACCTTAAAGTGGTTCACTGGCCTGTTCACCCAAGAACTGTCATCTGAAATAAAAACTGAGGAAACTTCCTCATCTCCACTGTCTACTGTGCTTTTAAAAGCCTGTAAGGGGAAAAAAAAATGTTTCTCCATGTTGTTTCGTGAACCTTTTCCGAGGTGAATGTTAGCCTTAAATCCGTGGGCTCATGTGTTCTACGTGGACTTGGAGAAAGGATCCTGTTAACCTCGGGATCTTCCCTATACATTGTAACAGAAAGTGCTGGAAATGTGCTGTTGTGTGCATTTTGGAGGCCTCCTTGTGGCCATCAGCATGCCATTCTTGTCGGGCTGTTGTGGGATGGCTGTGCACTCCTGTTTGCAATCCCTTTATGTCCCATGGTGGTGCTCAGAAGTGCACAGAGAGTGATGACATTTCAGGTGTGATTAAAAAAAATGAGACAAAAGTTTACAGCACAAGTGTATCGAGGTAGGGGTGGAGGATTCCTGCCTCTGACTTCTCTGAGGAAGCACTTAGCACAAGCCTGCTGGTAATAGGACATCCAAGCAGTTAACCTTCTTCTCTCCACACAGATTTAGTCTGCACTGCCAGACCTGATGAAAGAGCCATAATGACTTATGTTTCCTGTTACTATCATGCTTTTGCTGGGGCCCAGAAGGTGAGGAAGCAAAGTATGAGTCACTGCTCACCTTTCATATTCTGTGTCTTACTTTCTTTTTCAATGATTTTCCTCTTTATTTCCCTCTTCCCTGTGAGCGAGGAGATCCATCTGGTTCTAAAGAGGTAGCTGTTTGTCTTTCTAGTTTTCTTTGAAACTTCCTTTTCTGTCCATGCAGTGATATGTCATTCATGTTTGTCTTCCAGAAGATTCCATGCAGTTACATAAACCCACATCCTTTCTGTTTCTGGAACCCAGTGACTAGATTTTTACCATACGGAATTATAGTGTATTGTTTCACCTTCATTCTCTCTGTTGACTGACCCAAGAGTGTGAACAGGCTTCAAATAAATTCACCCAAAGTGATGTTACCAAGTTAGAGGGATAAAGGATACATTCCCTCAAGGTTGTATTCCTCTCTTACTCTTCCTAATTTCAACAGCTCAGACAAATGGTTGTAAGAGTCATGATAAGCAAAAAGGATGTAAGTGCTTCTCTGTAGATGTTTTGTTACTCTTTGTGATTTTTTAAGTGTCCTGGTAAGTATGTGTAGAAGGTATTAAGAGACATCTCCTTTAAGGGAAACTGCATTTCTGTACAGTGTAGGAATCCCCAACAGTTAGGAGAGTGGGGAAGGGGAAATAGCAGGACAGATGGTATAGTACATCCTGCTGGTATTTCTAGCATCTCCTAAAATGATACATCGAAAGTTCATGGAAAATACATATTTTAAAACTGTTTTATACCAAGATAAATGTACCTTTTAATTTCATTTTCCATGAACTTTTTGAAGACCCCCTGTATTTCTTATCGGAAAGCTAGGGTGGAGGGGGCAGGGCACCTGAAATAGTCAAAAACGTGGGCCTCATGAGTCACAAGGAAGAAGTTACAGCTCTGATATGAAGTAGTCAGGTTGCTTTATTAACGTATTGGATGCTATTTTAAAACTCATTGAAGGGGTGGGGAACAAAAAAAAGCCCTCAATTTGATTGGGAAAAAAAAAAAACCATGCTGGCTCCAACCATGCTGTTCAGGAATCATTTTAACGCCACAGAATCTCACTGAGGTGCAGGTCTGCGGGCCTTTGAAACACACGGAAGATTGGTCAGCACAAACCAGTGTGTTCTTCCCTTTGTTGACCCTGGTTTCTTCTCTTCATCTATGTGCGTGCATGTGTGTGTGTGTCTGTCCTGTGTTATTTTCCCCACCTCAGACATTGTGAATACTCCCAAACCCGATGAAAGAGCCATCATGACTTACGTATCTTGCTTCTACCACGCTTTTGCGGGAGCAGAGCAGGTATTCAACACTTGTCCATCCAGCTTGCCGTGCCACACTTCTGCACTGATTTTAGTTGCCTGTGCCTATGTGTACCTGGGTGTGTGTTTGTGCGCTTCACATCTTACTTTGAAATCTAAGTGTTTTATAATGATCTAATATGAAAAGTCCCAGATCGTGTGTTTAAAAACAAAAATGACATTAACTTTACACAGTTTTTTGAGAAGTTTTTAATCTACCTTCCTTCTAAAGTTATTTCCTTTATTATATTAGTGAATTACAAGAAACATTTAGGAAAAAACTGGGAGCATGAAAACTTGAAAACATGATGAGAAAAAAATGAATGCCTTTCCAATGCCTAGTTATTCACCTCTGCCTAGAAATTATCTTCATTATTAAGTAGTTTATTCTAACTTCTTTCAAAACTGATCTTACTTTAAGTGAAAGGGATAATAGGGTTATAACCTGCAGGTATTGCCATCCGTTGTGGGAAGATATCCTTAGCTTTCCGCATAGTTGCCTTGTTTCTATTATGTAAAGAATGCTGATAGGCTGGGGTGGACCGATGGGTTTTATCTGTGAGCTCTTTAAAAATCATCGTTAGAGAATGGTGAAAACTGGAAATTGACCTATAATCATGTCTATTACTGCTTTAAAAGTGAGGCTTTGGGACAAGCTATGGTCCCAGAGGTTTCTCTTCTTGATTCATCATATTGTGATTCAAATCACTTTGCTACTCCTGGCCCAAGTTTCCCCCAAAAAAACAATAACAGAAAAGAATTAATCACCTCAGGGACTTTATATGTAGATTAAACAAAGCACAGGCCTGTGGAAGGAATCATTCTAGAAAGCTCCACATATTGGTTGGGCTGCTAGGAGCAGCTCTCTCTCCCTTTCTCCCCCATTTCTCTAAATGCAAGAAGAAAAAAGGAGATTGGAAACAATTGTCTCATCTACTTATTCCCATTCCTCAAATGACTCCACCCTAATCAGTGGTCCACAGGGGCATATACCCTCCTAACTATGTAAACATTCTCAAAAATAAAATAAATTGTTATTTAAAAACAGGAAGCTCCACATATTCATTTCAGACGAGGTCTTTAGTGAATTAAAGTATAAGGATATTTATATAAGAGAAAAAAAGTCTTGGGAAAGTGGAATTAAAAGATGAGTTTATTTTGCTCCCCGCCCCCCAAAAAAATTGCAATCCATGCCTAGACGAGGTCTTCAGAAAGTTCATGAGAAGTATCCTATGAAAAAGCTATGCATGGGTTTCAGACTGATTTTCCATCAAAATAAACTCATTTTTTAAAATCCATTTTTCCATGAACTTTCTGAGGTCCCTTTGTATATTCAATTCCTCGATAATTTTTCATTGATTCTGAAAGGGCTAATGTTGGGATTTTTCACCTATAATCAGGAGATCCATGGACTATTCAAGTAGACCCAAGATATTGGTTTCCTTTACCCATATTTTTATGTTACTAACTTGCTTGATGTTTTCCAAAGCGTGTGTTTTAGACTAATGGTATCTCCGCATTATTCCCTACAGTATATTCAGCCTGCCGTGTAAGTCTGTGTGAAAACTGTAAAAAAGGTGTGAAATGATTCATAGTATTAAAAAGCCGTCCCCTCAATCTTCCACCTTGATCTGGAATTTGCACCATTTACAGCACGCCATCTCTCTCGTCACCTCATCCCCTGCCACGTTCAGTTTCGTGTGTGCACCTCCCCGTCGACAGAGCTGTCCTGTTTACCTATTGTGTTTTACAGGCCGAGACAGCAGCTAACAGGATATGTAAGGTTCTTGCTGTGAATCAAGAGAATGAGAGGCTGATGGAAGAATATGAGAGGCTAGCAAGTGAGGTAAAAGATATTGGTGACCCCAGTTCTGTCCATACTCACCCAGGGGGTGAAGCACAGAGGGTAAAAATGGATCTTTGGTGTTTTCTTTTTGCATTTCTCATCTCAGAGGAGGAAAGTAGGAAAACACACTTGATCTCAGAAGTTGTTCATCCTGTAGCAACAGAGGTATTGGTGCAAAGGTCATGCCCTTGGCCTTCCCAATGATCCCATAGCAGAGAGGTGTTTGTTTGTTTTAAGACTGCAGAATGGGATTCCATTCTCAGTTCTGCAGCCAGGCTGACTCCCCAAGATGGCGTGGCATTACTTGGTTTTTCTTTTCTTTTCTTTTCTTTTCTTTTTTTTTTTCCCGCTTCATTGGCCACCCATCCCACATGGGAACTGTGTCATGTTCAGAAACTTTGTTCCCCAGAGGGAGCCAACCTCATAAGAATGTGTGCAGCCTATTAGGGGAAAGTTGTTTAGCCTGGTGTTCCTGTAGTAGTGCCTTGGGCTAATGATGAGGAGGGTAGAGCACTCAACCTAAGTCATTTGTGTGTGGGTTTTTGTGATGCCTTTCCACAGAGCTTAAGCTAGGTACCTGGTTAAAGTACCAACTTTTCTGTTGCTCCTCTTTTTGTTCCGAGGTGGTCTCTTCATTGCCTCTGCACATTTTTTGCCTAATACAACAATGGACTGTGTAATGCTCACAGCCTCGTGCTTTCAAACACAGTGACACATGTTCAAAACCAAATGATTTTTCCTCTGAATCAGCTAAAATTTAGTCAATACTGGGAAAATATATCAGGTCACTTGGAATAAATCTTCCTAAAGAATGTTTTATTTTTTCAACTTTTGTTTATTTAATTTGAAAGAGACAAAGCTCACATTCCCAAATGCTTGCAGTGACCCAGGATGGGCCATGCTGGACCAGGCCAGGGCCAGGCCGAGGACAGGTGCTTGAAGTTCAAGCCAGGTCTCCATTGTGAGTGTCAGGGAGCCCAAAGGCATAAGCTATCAACGCTGTCTCCCAGAGTCCATATTAGCAGGAAGCTGGAACTGGGAACATAGCTGAGATAAAAAACCCAGGTAATACCATACGGGATGCAGGAATCCCAAGTAGCATCTTGGATATTATGCCAGACACCTTCCCTGAGCAATTTTATTTTAATTTAGTCTAATCATGTGGAATTTATGCTGTTATGCTGTTACCATGGAAAAATTTGATTTGATAGCAGTTATGTCTCTGGGAAATCCCAAGACTGTAGGGTGACCAGAAAAGAAGGACAGGTGATTCTCACTTATTATATCTTTCCTTTTCTTACTTGGTCCTTCATTTCCTCTCCTAAAACCCCGCAGATTATCACCATTTTCACTTTTTTTTTTCTGATTTTCTGTCATCTTCCATGTGATCAGAAGATGTCAGTGCAGGTGATAAAGCTTTTATCAGTTAATTTCTAAGATCTCTAGATAGTAATTCAAGAGAAGGGTATGCACTTTATCCCTAGGAATTCACCACCACCACTTTTGTTTAGGTCATATAGATTTATCTCAAAGCAAAATGAATCCCAGGTTTACCATATACCTGTTAAATAAACAAATTCTGTAGATTTAAACTTATATATACATATATTTTTAAAATGTATTTTAAGTTAAAATCAATTCTTTACTGAATGTACCACACTGCATTTCTGCCACGTCAGGTCTTTTTATTTTTTACTTTTGCATTTGAAAGCTCCATCCAGCATTTGTCTGCTAATGTCTGGTCCCTGAGTTTCTTGTAAATGTCATATTTTTTGTAAAACATGACTTGACGTGCTGACTTCAAGCTTTCTACCTGTGTATGGTATCATTGGGGTGATTGTGCTCATGGGTGGACAATGAAAATGCCATTTGTGCAATTATGTATAGAGGCACCATTCTGTTAAGTCATGGGCATGATAATCACACTTCTGTAATATTAGGAACATTGAGTTAATCCATTCCAAATTATCAAGTGCCTCTATCTTTTTTGTTTTTAACTGGGGACAGTTTGCTGGTATTGTTTAGCAATGTTTTTGTGTCTTGGGAGCAGCTTTTGGAATGGATTCGTCGCACGATCCCGTGGCTGGAGAACCGGACGCCTGAGAAGACCATGCAAGCCATGCAGAAAAAGCTGGAGGACTTCCGGGATTACCGTCGGAAGCACAAGCCTCCCAAGGTGCAGGAGAAATGCCAGCTGGAGATCAACTTCAACACCCTGCAGACCAAGCTGCGGATCAGCAACCGGCCAGCCTTCATGCCTTCCGAGGGCAAGATGGTGTCGGTGAGTAACCCGCTTTCTAAACTAAAGACTTTGATCTAGGTCCCTTCAAGCTGTTGAGAAGGAGGCACTGACTCCTGAATATTTTCAGTTATATGGATATGATTTTGGCTCTATAGCCAGTTTATCTTTGATGTTTTTCTCTTGACCTTCATGCTCTTCTAGATTCCAACAGCCATTGGCATGGTACCTCCCCAAGAGCAGACTTTTAGGAAATCCTGATGTGTAGCTCTTCCTCTCCTTTGCCTGCCCCCACTTCCTCCTGATCATGACCCTGCTCAGATATGTCAAGTGCCCAGATCACATGCCTTTTCCTCACAGCTCTCACTGCCCACCATTTCACATTCTCGGGGTCTGGATCTCACATTTACCTCCCTGTCCTTCGCATCATTATTCCCTCCCCTTTCTCAGTTATGAGCATTGGAATCCCAAAAGCATTCTAGAAGCTGCCAAAGAAAAATCACAGCCTCTCACTACTGGCTCCCTCCATGGCAAATCATCTAGGAATTCTGGCTGCCTTCTCTTTCTCTGTGTAGTCGCTGCTTTGATTCTTCAACCTGCAGGATCCTGGCTTTTGTCTCCTGATCAACCTGAATGTGTTCCCATCAGAATCACTGATGTCTATGTTGGCAAACTGATCAGCACATTTATTTTCACTTCGCTGCATGACTCAGTAGCTTTGACTCTGTTTCCTGTTAGTTCCTTTTTGAAATCCTTCCTAGCGTTCCCTTCTCTTACCCACAAAGTTTTCTCCATCACTACTCAAGGCCTCGATTCCTCTACATATATATCTGTAAATGTTGTGGGCTCCGCATCCTGGCACCTGTTAAGTGATCGAGGCCCTGTAAATACTAATTTTATTAGCACCTGTGATGCTTATGTTTCTGCACTTTTGTGCCTCCAGCTCTCGCTTTTTACCTACTCCAGACCTGTATGTCTCCCTGAATAGCTGAAAAAAGATTTCAAACCAACATATCCAAAAGAGTCCTCCTACAATTTCTTCTATCTCAGTAAATTGTTTGGCCCAAGTTGCCAAAACCCCATCATAATCAGCCTTCACTTTTTACTTTGCTTTTCTGTCACTTTCTCACATCCAGTTCCTTAGCCAGAATCACTGGCTATCCTTCCTGACTACACCTTGAAACAATACTCTGCTTCCACCACCGCTTCCCGAAGCAAAACCTTCCTACCCCTTTTTGGACCGCAAGTAACTCCTAAGTGGCTCCCTTTTTCTCTCTTTTGCCCTTAAAATGCAGCTCTAGAAGAGCAGCATCGTCATCTTTTATAATCCATCAAGTATTTTCTGCTTCCTTCTCCAAACCCAACAGGGACCTCCAAAAGTATTTAGTGTACAGTCCAGGCTCATGACCCTGACCCACAGGATCTGGGAGTCTGACCTTTGCCAACCTTGCTGTTGCACCTGTTTTCCCCTACCCGCAGTTCACTGTGGTGTGGCTGCCCTGATGCACCTTTGCTCTTGCAAGGCTGAGCACATCTGCTTCTCCGGGCTTCGAACCTGTTTCCTTTCCCAGAGTACTCGTTCCCCCACTTCTTTGTGATGGCTTCTTCCATCATTGGGGTTTTAGCCTAAGTGCCATCTCCTCAGACATGTCTCTGAAGAACCTACAGAAGCCACCTCATCTCAATACCATCAACCCCGATTTATTTTTTTCCTTCATGGCATCTATCACTATTTGAAACAAACTTGTTTGTTCCTGAAAATTGTGTAAGGAAACTTACGTGTGTTTTTTACCCTTACTCATTTTCTCACTAGTGGCAGCTGCATGCCAGATACCAAGTCATTATTTGCCTTGCCAACGACTAATGGACTGATTCTTCCAAGTCATTGAATCAGAGTTCTCTTGAATTGAGGGGTTTTGGCATTGTGTCTTTTTGTAGCCTTGAAGTTGTTAAAGTTTTTTTAAGATGTATTCTTACTTATTTGGAAGGTAGAGGTACACAGTGAAAGAGAGACAGACAGATTTTCCACCTGCTGGTTCATTATCGAAATGGCTGTAACAGCCAGGGCTGGGCCAGATGAAAGCTAGGAGCCTGAAGCTTCTTCCTGATCTCCGACATCTGTGCAGGGACTCAAGCCCTTTGACCATCCTCTGCTGCATTCCCAGGCACATTAGCAGGATATTAATCAGAAATAGAGTGGCAGGATCTCAAATCAATGCCCTTACACAATGCTGGTGTTGCGTGTGGCAGCATAACCTCATGTGCCAAAACACCAGCCCCAACAATAAAGTTGAACCTTTGCTCATCTTTGTCCACATCTGGAGAAGTGACAGATTAGCTGATGATCACAACTATGTGCTAAAAGATCCTAGTGATGATTAAGACATTTTAGAAGCCAAATTAGTTGAATGAATGCTTAGTGATGGTGGGGGGACACAGTGAAACACATTATGGAGGGGATTCATAGGAGAACCCAAGGACCTTTGTAGAAGGACTTGTGTGATGAATGTGCCTTAACTTGTCCTTGAACCATTCCAGGATATTGCTGGTGCCTGGCAGAGGCTGGAACAGGCAGAGAAGGGCTATGAGGAATGGCTGCTCAACGAGATACGGAGACTGGAGCGTTTGGAGCACCTGGCAGAGAAGTTCAGGCAGAAGGCCTCAACACATGAAACTTGGGCTTATGGTAAGTGGCCAAGACTTGGATTTGGTTTTTGAAAACTCAGAGTTGAATTGGATGCAGACGCAATGCATCATTATTATCATCTAGGGAGATGCCGTGGGCAGCTGTCTCACTTTTCTCTGCTGTCTTGCGTCAGTGTTAAATTTCTTCAAGAGGGAAGCATGAAGATTAAGGTTGTGCAGATCATGTGGTACTTAACATGTTCTCCATGTACTTACTGCATAAGGTCTGGCCTCCTCCTGTCTATATATACCTACATATAATCAAATATGTAAGTATATTTGATTATACAATTAACTGTTTATTTCTTAATTGTGAGTTAGATATCCCTGAGCCAGCTTCCAGTTTCTGCCAAGAGAATATGTATTAAATGCCACCGAGCAGCATAACATCCTACTTACAGCATCTGAGTTCAGGGGAAGAATGCAACATATTATTTTGTGGAATCTAACTTCCTTATCACACTTTGATTCACTTACTTCTTTCAGATCTTACATAATACCTGTTTTGGTAGTCATCACAATATGAACCCAATATATTTTTTCTTTTTTTCTTTTCGATGATGCTTACATAGTTGATCAGAGTGGAAAGGGTCAAGGATTAGGGGAGAATGGGTGAGACCATTGTTTCCAATTTTTTTCTTCCTCTTGTATCTATGGGAAAGAAGGAAGATAAGGAGAGAAGCCTCACCCAACCTCCCAAACGCCTTAGTACCTGGGGATGAGGAATGGCCACCCAGTATCATCCCAGGGTCCCTGATGTAGAGCATGCTCTCAGGATTCTACTTAAGTAGTTTTGGTAATTTGACCCAATATTCTGTGGCTTTCTACTACTCTAAGTAGCTCTTTTGCCAAGATAGAAGAGCAGAACATCCCCCCATCACATGACAATCTATTTGGAGAGGGATTGGACAATTGCCCTTCATTCTCTGGCTCTCTCTCGCTGTACTAATGCTTGACTTTGAATACTGTGTAGCAGGTAATTAAAGTGTAGGTGCTGGAACCAGGCAGCAGGGAGACCCAGTCTGATGCTTCAGAGCTGAAAGCTTTGGTCATGGTCTTGACCTCTCCTGCCTTCAGGGTCCTCTTCAAGATGGGACCACTCCTTGTAGGACTTAAGTGAAGATTTAATGAGTTCCTCAAGTTTTCAGTCAGTATCTGGCACATCAGTGCAGTGCTGTCATTGTCAAATATATGGACATTTGGTCTCCATTTCCAGCTTTAAAGAATTAAACTCTTATAAGGGGAGAAGCCAGAGATCCATGTGACTTCAGTTAGAACCATGGCAGTTGCTCAAGTGAGAACATTTGGTGGGGAAATACAAATATACATGGATTCCAATTTTTTGCATCAAAATATACTTTTTTGATTTTATTTTTCACAAGATATTTAAAATTAAGTAGAAGTTCAAGAAAGAAAATCCGTACTATTTATTATCAGGGAAGAAAACAATGCTTCTGCTACAATTAACAACAGAATTTTAGCAGCAAGAATTGGAGCCAGAATAGAACAGAGGAGTAGAGTGTTAGCTCACCACCCCAGGTGGCTTTTGGCAGTAATTACTAACCTCCCAGAGTACCCCACTGGGAAGGCAGACACTTCCTACTCGGAGTGATAGAAAGTACAGCTTTACTTTTCTGTGTGCTTTCTCCTCCTTATTTGAAGGCTTTAAACCCCTGGAGCACTGGGGCAGCCTTACAAGCAATTTCACAGAGATGCTTACTTGTGTCTTCAGGTCAGTGGTCCTTGGCCTCTTGCTTCACTGGGGTCTCGATCTTCCCTGCACACTTAGGTGGCACCAAGAAGCCGCTGCATGGCACAGACATATTTATCCTCCATTGCAGGCAAAGAGCAGATTTTGCTACAGAAGGATTACGAGTCGGCGTCCCTGACGGAGGTGCGAGCCCTGCTGAGGAAGCACGAGGCCTTTGAGAGCGACCTGGCGGCACACCAGGACCGCGTGGAGCAGATAGCAGCCATTGCGCAGGAGCTCAAGTATGTGCCACCACTAACCTCTTTCCTACCAGGAGCCTATGAGCCACAGCAGCCATGCGGGCACGGAATGTAGCGGGCAAGTGAAGCTGACCTGTCTGGCCATGCTAGCGTTCTGAATAAGATTCTTATTTCTCTAAATACAAAGACAGATTCTGCTTTGCTTCTCAGGTTTTAGGAGAATCCCCAACCCCAGCACAAGACAACTCTGCTTCCAAGCAGATGAGGCCTGAGGCTGGAAAAGCATGGAAAGGCATCCTCTCCCAGGCTAGGTTGTAGGACATGGAGCCTAAGGCCTTTCAGGAAAATAAAGCACAAAACTGAATTCACTGCCTCACTTCTAAAGGAAAAGATATGAAGACCCTGCTTTTGTTTATCACCCAATCAATAAGTGCTGCTTTACTTCCATGCATTTTGTTTCCTGTGAAGAACTGGCAGCAAGCTCTGCAGACGTCCTCTGGTCCCTGTTCTGTGCCCGGGAAGCCCAGGAGTGGCCACTCCCAGCAGAAACCCCTTAATTAATATGGTTTTCAACCTTGCTCATATAGAAACTGTTTATTATTTGTGATCTTTATATCCAGTTTGCACGCTGTATTGGTGATCTCTACACAGTTTCATTTTTCCTACTTCTTGCATATTGGCTGTTGAGTTCCTCATTAACAGTTATAAGTAAAGGGTTGAGGAAAAACTCAATTTTTTAGTGCTGTAGCATAGCTTCTTGAGTATGTGGAATGATTTTAGAGTGTTACTCATAAAATGTAAGTAATAACTTTGTATTCCTAGCATTGCTGGTACCCATGTATGTACACAGATCAGAGATGACCCACATATAGAATTTGAGGTCTGTGTTAATTCCTAAATACATTTTTGAATGTACAGTTCTCAAAATATAGACCATTGATGCAGTTAGGCCCACCTTATCTCCTGGCGAGCAGACATGTGCAGAACCATCGTGTGCAAGGTGGAGGAGGGGGAGAGGTGTCCTCCTCCACGCTGAGAATTACTGTCCAAGATGAGCATTTCTCTCCAGGACATATCAGTAAGGTTCCTAGAGGGGATTTTGTTTTTGCTTTTATTGAGAAAAAGCCCTTTTAAGCTCTTTTTTTTTTTCCTGTGAAGATTTATTTAGTTTTAGTTTTCTTTGAACAAGCAGGGTTACAGAAAGAAAGATGGGTGGCAGAGAGATCTTATATCCACTGATTCACTCCCGAAAGGGCTACAGCCACTGGGACTGGGGCTGGGTGAGGCTGAAGCCAGGAACCAGGAGCCAGAAGCTTCATTTGGATCTCCCCTGTAGTGCAGGCGCCCAAGGACTTGGGCCATCTTCCACTGCTTTTCCAGTCACATTAGCAGGGTGTTGTATGGGAAGTAGAATAGTTGAAGCTTGAACCAGCATCCATATGATATGCTGGTACTGCAGGCGGTAGCTTAATTTGCTGCAACGCAGTGACAGCCCCTAACTTTCTACTCTTTAATATTAGCATTTTGGAGATCCTGACCTTTTTGATTTTTTATTCTAGTATGTTTTGGTAGTTTGCATTTTTCCCTACTTAGAAAGACTTTTCAGTCTATTAGTGTCTAATATTATTTACATTCAATCTGTGCATATAAGGCAACCCGCTGTTTTGATTCATAGGGAAGTTTTAAGGAGGTGATGGGGAGCTCCTACCGAGAACCACTCATACCTCCTTTGTCTAGTTACAGAGCAAGAATACTTCATAAGCATTAACTAATATTATTCAAGAAAAGAACCAAAGCAATGAACCATCGCTGTCCTAATGTAAGAGAAACAAGCAGAAGCTTCCCAGGAATGGGGGTAGGAGGAGATGTCTTGAAAGTTTTCTTACCCTGGTCTAGTTTTGAACAAGTCCCCAGAAGATATCTTTATACCCTCAGCAGTCTACCTTTCATCTTCATTTCAAAGGTGATTAACTTTTTACGGGATTCAAAGTTTGGTTCCTGAAGATACTGAATTAACTTTCTAGTTACGAATTGGTTTAATGGTAAGTTCAAATTGATTCACAAAGATCACAGCAGGATACATAGATGGGTCTGATGAGGAAAAGTACTTAGCAAGAAATCATTGTATTCTTGCTTGTCACACTGGTGGCCAGAGGCAAGTCAGAGACCGTTGTTGTCCTTAAGCAGCTGAGCTGTGTTCTGCTGCCTTTTGGTGCTAGGCAAGGTCACTGCCTCCTTCTGGACGTGATGCACCACCCAGTGGCCAGATGGGTGCCTTTCCCGGGCAGCCAAGGACACTGTGTGTGCAAGCTGACACCTCCCTTCCCTTTTCACTCATTTTGCGACTCCAGTTGCCATGGTGCAGCCTGGCCCTGAGCACCGTCCTCAGGTCACATTGTTGGCTTCACTTTGCAAGGTTCATTGCCACTTAAACATCATGCCTGGGGGGCAGGGGATGGGGGTGGGATGGTTGAGAGCAGGAAGGTTCAGGGAGAAAAAGAATAGAGAATAAAGTCAGCCAAAATGTTGAGACATCTGGAGACCAGTGTGAGTTTTACTAATTCTCATTACTTATCTGACAAGAGTGATAGTGTTTATGATGGTAGGATAAGCAAAACACCAAAAAACCCTGCCAATCCTCTGATCAGATTTCTGTTTTTAAATCTACCAGTGTCTGCTGAGCCCGTGTGTCCATGTCCCTTGTGTAATCTGGAAAGGTTAATCTTTAATTTCTTGTCCCATTTGACAGTGAACTGGATTATCATGATGCTGTGAATGTCAACGATAGGTGCCAAAAAATCTGTGACCAGTGGGACCGACTGGGAACGCTCACCCAGAAGAGGAGAGAGGCCTTGGAGGTGAAGTCTTGAAGCCACCTTGGCATGATCTTTTTTAACAGAGGTTCTTAAATTAAGTCTTTGGCCCTTGGTATTAATTTTCTGTTGCTCTGTGACCGTTGGTCTATGAAATTACAGATTTTTTGGTTAAAAAAAAAACCTCTAAAGAGAGCTCAAAAAAGTGGAAGTAGATGGGAAATGGAAAATCGGTAGCTTTGTGCTATAATTTACTCATGTAGCGGTGAAACATTCTTTTGGATAAAAACAAAAGCCCAGGGGTAGTGAGATTATGGCATAAAGCCACTTTCCATCAAGTAATAACTACAAAGAGCTTCCCAAAGTCCCCCTGAATGAATACATTTGGTCAGAACAGCAGAAGAAGCCTGATTGAGATGTGCTAATGAAAAAGAGCAACAGATATTGCAGGACATCGTGATATGAAAAAGGATTGGGATGAATTTGGCCTTACCCAAGGGAAAGACTTGGGTAGATGGCGGTAGGTAGCTGGTGTTTAACTGTACCTAGTTTAACTGTCTCTCACCTGTGAAACAGTCATGGGATAGCAAAGAAAGAAACTGTGTTTTAGTTTTTGGAGTCTTTTCACCTTGTTTGTGATCTATCAATTAAAATACATGATCTCAGGCTTCCTAGATGGCCACTGACTGTGACGTAACTACCTAAAGAAAGAAATGTTGAGAGATAGACAAAGGACCAAATGTGTACCAGAAGCAGCATGAGCCTTTTAGAATGGGAGGAAACGTGCATCTAATGGAGGCAAACATAGAGATATGGAATGCTTTCCCTGGCCGCTCCCCTTTGTGCTCACCCTGGGAGACAAGCACAGTATGCTAGTTACTGAAGCCTTGTGCTGTCGTGGAACAGAGAGGTGAGAGAGTGTGTTAAATCCTGAAAAAGATGAAAGGAAATTTACCAATAGGTCCTCCTGTGTTCACCAAATGGATGACTTTGGGGAAGGCATGCAACTTCTCCCTGTACCATTGACTGTAAAATGGCAGAAGATGCCCAGGTGGGGAATCATTTCTCTAGTTACTGTATATTTGAAAAATGTAGTTGCTTTGGCTGTTGTTTAATCCTTTCTTTTTTTTTTTAATTATTTATTATTTAACTTCATTAATTACATTGTATTATGTGACACAGTTACATAGATACTTGGGTTCTCCCCACCCCTCCCCAAACCCTCCCACCATGGTGGATTCCTCCACCTTGTTGCATAACCACAGCTCAAGTTCAGTTGAGATTCTCCCATTGCAAGCGTATACCAAACATAGAGTCCAACATCTTATTGTCCAGTCAAGTTCAACGGCTTCTTAGTTATACCCTCTCTGGTCTGAAGACAGAGCCAGCAGAGTATCATCCCAGTCAATTGAAAGCTCCAACATACCATCAGCAAAAATTTACATCATTATGGAATTAATTGACATAGTAATGAGTAACCAATATGTTAAAAGTAAATGCGAGTTCCCAGCCACCTTCTGTGACCACCTCACCTAAACTTCAATTTTAGTTTATACACAACATATAAGATTCAAAACATGACATGTTATACATAACATCATATCATCTTAAATTAAGGCAAACATGTGGTATTTAACCTTTTGGGATTGGCTCATTTCCCTTAGCATTATGGTTTCCAGTTTGGCCCATTTGGCCACAAAGAACTGCATTTTGTTTTTTTTAATAGCTGAGTAGTATTCCATGGAGTAGATGAACCATAGCTTTCTTATCCAATCCTCTGTTGATGGGCATTTTGGTTGCTTCCATGTTTTTGCAATTACTGATTGTGCTGCTATGAACATAGGAGTGCATGTTGGTTTCTCATAAAACAAGTGTTCTGGATATATTCCTAGGAGTGCTATTGCTGGATCATACGGTATGTTGAATTTGAATTTAATCCTTTCTTAATCCTTAATCCTTTCTTAATCCTGTTTAATCCTTTCTTAATTCAGACGGTACCTCAGAGGCCTGCAGAGCTCAATCTGATCTTCTTGTAAGCATCACACAATCTTTTGCAGGCATCTCCTAAATGTCAGATGCTAGTTTATTATTCCAGAGTACCTGTTTCCATTTGGATATGTTTCAGAGAATTTACTTAATCCATGAAACATCTGTTTCCATTTAACTTCATAATCTTCAGAGAACCGAGAAATTGCTAGAAACCATTGATCAGCTTCACCTGGAGTTTGCCAAGAGAGCTGCTCCTTTTAACAACTGGATGGAAGGTGCTATGGAGGATCTGCAAGATATGTTCATTGTTCACAGCATTGAGGAAATCCAGGTAAACCTGCACTCATGTGGTTTATTTATTTGAAAGGTAGAGAGAGAAAGAGATTGATCTTCAGTCTACTGACTCACTCCCCAAATTACAACAACCACTGGATTGGGCCAGGGTGAAGCTAGAAGGCAGGATGTCCATGCAGGTCCCCATATGGATGTTAGAGCCCAAACACTTAGTGCATCTTCTGATCCTTTCTGAGGCACATTATCAGGAAGCTAGATGAGAAGCATAGTATCTGGGACTCAGATCTGCAGTGCAGTATGGGATGTGGCTATTCCAAGTGGTGGCTTAGCCTGCTGGACCACAGTGCCCACCCCAAACTACTAGTACAACGTTAGAGATTGTTACTTAAACTTAGAATTCTATTTAGGTTTTTGTCATACTTTACATCTGCTTTTATAAGAAAATGTGGTTAGAAAGCCCAAAATTAATCTTTGAATCTTAACTTAAAAATGTATGTGTTGCTCTTGGTTACAACTAAGTTAGTTGCTGAGTTTGAATTGATTATCAATTAATTGTTGGTTTTCAATATGTGTGAAAAGATCTGCTCTTTAAAGACAAGTACTGAATCACTCAGTAAAATCTCCACATATAACATTGAAATTATCCATGCAAAGTTAAGAGTTTGTTGTCTGCTAAGTTAACCACTTTGCAAAGGGTGTGACTATTACTGTTCATTTTTCTACACAAAGTATTGCCAGAGGAAAAATCCTAAGACACCTCAAATTAGTCTAAAATGTCCAGCCTGTAACTTCTGACACTTTACGATTGTAAATAAGGTTTTCATGGGGTGAGGAAAGAGAGAAGAGCCTTTCTTACATAGCATGATTCGATTTATATAGAGACCATCATCCGGGGAATTTGATGTATAAAATGACATAAAGAGAAAATACTTGCAACTTTAATAGATATGCCATCAGTAAGAATCTAGCAAGAAATACTGAAGCCCTACCTTACTGCAAAGGAATTGTCTAGATGGGTTTGTGCCTGGATTGTTGGGGTGGAAGGAGCCATTACTTCCTTGATCATTGCAGTATCAATGAAAGAGGCTTAGGCCATGTTTCTTGGATGGGCCCAGGCTAATACTCTGATTTGTTTCTTTCTTTTTTCTTTTTTTTTTTTTAATAAGTGAAACTTCTAGTTGTGCCTTGAAAGTCACTCTTTGTTTCACAAAGGTCTGTTGGGAGCTGATCTGTTGTAGCATCCAAACTGAACAGTCCAGTTGTACTTAGGGTGGTATACAAAGCAGGGGGCTTATTTGAGCAGCTGGTCCCACAAGGCTGCTATTTTAGACATGAAGGTCAAAAATAGGGTCAGTAAGTACAGATCTTATGAAGCCTTCTAGATAAAGGGAGTTGGTTTCCTTGGCTGTTTGTTTGGTTGTTTTTGAGTAGGAAAGTACTGCCTGCTTTCCCTTGGTACAAAGGCAGCAGATGTCAGATACTCTTTTGTAGGATTACAAAGATAACACTGATTATTTAGAAAGGCAGCTAAGTTCTGTTCATCAGCAGAAAGTGAGACCCGAACAAAGCTGAGGATTGCAAATAATAAAAGAAACATATTTTTTAAAAAAAAATAATTATTTGAAGACTCTGGATGAATAGTTACCAGATAGTCATCATGACACTGGTTTTCTTCCATTTTCAAGGAATATTTTTGTAAACCAGAAAGCTTTTTCTAAAATATACTTTATTTCCCCCTGAGATTCCTGCTACTATAAACCCATTTGCATTTATGAGGAAAGGAACACCAAAACCAGCAAAAGTAACACTAAAATTTACCAGGTTGGATTTTCTTCACTTGTGTCTCTGGTGTAGAGTTTGATCACTGCTCATGAGCAGTTCAAGGCCACACTCCCCGAGGCAGATGGGGAACGCCAGTCCATCATGGCCATCCAGAACGAGGTGGAAAAGGTGATTCAGAGCTACAGCATCAGGATCAGCTCGAGCAACCCGTACAGCACTGTCACCATGGACGAGCTCCGTTCCAAGTGGGACAAGGTGGGTAGTGGGGACCACGTGTGTGAGGAAGGGGGCATCTTTGAAGCAGGGCTCAGAACAGAGGTTAGCAAATTGGGGACCTGGAGTCACTGCCCAATTTGGCATCATGACCAGCATTTACCTGTATCCCAAATGTCACAGGCAAAATGGATTAGATTCTTTAAAAAAAAAAAAAAAAAAAACAACTTATTTATTTGAAAGGTAAAGTGACATAGAGACAGAGGGAGAGAGATCTTCATCCACTCTCCAAAATGGCCACAGTGACCAGGCCAAATCCAGGACCCAGGAATTCCGTTCAGGTCTCCCAAAGTGGGTGACAGGGGTCTAAGCACTTGGGTCATCTTCCTTTGCTTTCTGAGGCATGCTATCAGGAAGCTGAATGAAAAGTGAAGCAGTCAAGACTCGAACACATGCTCCGATATGGGTTGCCAATGCTGCTCAGTAGTAGCTTAACCTAGTGCTCCACAGCTGGACCCTTTGTTACGTTGTTTTCTTAATGTTTTATTTCATTTTCCTTTGAAAGGCAGTTATAGAACAGAGAGGAAACAAAAGAGATCTTCCACCCACTGACTCACTCCCCAAATGGTTGTAGTGGCCAGTAGTAGGCTAGTTCAAAGCCAGGAACCAGGATCAGATTATACTGGGTCTTTCTTGTGGGTGTGAGCCCAAGGGGTTGGGTTCTCCTTTGCTGCCTCCCTGGGAATATTATTAGCTGGGATGTGTGTCAGAAGTGAAACAATTGGTATTCAAGCTGATGTTTTGATATAGGATGCCCATGTTACAAATGGTGACTTAACGTGATACACCATGATGGTAGCCCCAAAGATTGTCTTTAAGCAAAATCTTAACAGATGTTAGCAAAAGCAATGCAAATTATGATACTTGTAAGGGAAACAGTTTTTAAAACCTGAGCTGAAGATTTGAGAAACCAATTTGCTTATAGTACTTCTTAAAAGAATTTTAGGATATAGGATAGACATCTCATCAGTGTGAGTTAGTTGTGTTTTTTTTTGGTTTTTTTTTTTTTTTGGTTTTTTTTTTTGAGTTTGAGACATACATAGAGAAACACAGAGGGTTGGTAGAGGAAGGATGGTCTGCTGGTTCGATCCCCAAATGCCCAGGAGACAAATATAATCCAGGACTTCCCTTTGGGAGACAGGAATTGAATCCCAAGGTCCGTATTAGCCAGAAGCCAGAGCTGGGTATAGGAACCAAGCATTCCAGCGTGGGATGGAGACATTTCAACTCCAGACAAAAATGCCCGCTCCCTATATGAATTGGAAATGCAGAAAAGTCGCTTAGAAAAAATAAATATATCTGGGAAACAAAATGTTTCTACTAACTTTCTGCCGCTTAAATTTTGGGAACTACCCACAAGTTTCATTTTGAATCAAGCAGGATTATTTGTACCCTTTGTCTCATTCTGAAAAGATCATTATTTTCATGTATTAAATTATAGCATAATTCATCATCCCAGTGTGCACATTGAGACTTGAGGTAGCTTTCCATAAAAATATACACATAGTACATTAGTAACAAGCCATAAGCAGAGGAAGAGCTCATTTGGGAAGAAGAATGTTCATCCAGAGATAGTAGTTAGCTAGTGAATTATGGCTTTACATTTAGCTCTGGTCTTCCTGACAGCCAGAGTGATAATGGAAACACACCAGGTTAACGGGTTTTCCTGAAAATGTGGCAGGGAAAGGGAAATAGATAATTTTTTAAAATGAGACAAGCTTTTCTCCCTTGTAGTACATTAGAAAGCAAATTGACTTTTTATTAGGCTTTTATAAAACAGATACTGAATATTTTTTAGCAGCAGCTTTTCAGACGATCAAAAAATAAGGATTTGTGAAATAGTTTTTGTTGTTGTTGTTGAATCAAAGAAAACTAACACATAATATGCAAAGGTAATTGACAAACAGAATTGGAAACATGCAGGGCCAGGCAGAGTATTTCTGAGTGACTCGACACTGTGTAGAGTCAAACTGAAGAAACCAACAAGGCTTCCTCAGTTTTGTGTATCCTGGAGCCCCCAGCAGTCCAGCAAAGCGCACAGTTCCGCAGATCTTTTCTTATAGTGTTTGTGAATGCAAAAGTATGTTGAAGATGGTGAAAGAAACACGTTAGAGTAATATGTAGTGATCAATAGTTTAAATTTTGAGTGTAAGTGTTGAAAACACATGCTACTGGAAAATGCACTTGCTGAACTGGTGCCTAGAATGCCTTGATTGCTGTTGTGAGAAAGTCCCAGATATAGGGCCCGGCGGCGTGGCCTAGCAGCTAAAGTCCTCGCCTTGAAAGCCCCCGGATCCCATATGGGATGAGAAGCTCCACTTCCCATCCAGCTCCCTGCTTGTCGGCCTGGGAAAGCAGTTGAGGACGGCCCAATACATTGGGACCCTGCACCCGTGTGGGAGACCTGGAAGAGGTTCCAGGTTCCCGGCTTCGGATCGGCGCGCACAGGCCGTTGCGGCTCACTTGGGGAGTGAATCATGGGACAGAAGATCTTCCTCTCTGTCTCTCCTCCTCTGTGTATATCTGGCTGTAATAAAATGAATAAATCTTTAAAAAAAAAAAAAGAAAGTCCCAGGTATAGCTAAAATATTCCTGTGTGTTTGCACATTCATGATCAAAAGAAATGCTAACTTATAACCAAACTCATCCAAGTTCATAAATCCATTGCACTTAGGACCCAGCCCCCATGGGTCTGGTAATTAATATAGGCCAAGAGACTCTGGCTGGAAGAATGACCAATGTCCCTAAAGTGGGCTCTTAAATACCCTTCAACTCATCCAGCCTTTCAGCGGAGAATTAGTTGCACTGGGTGGCAATCAAAGCTACACCGAGCTGTCCCCGTAGTTCCTGGGGTAGGGATTCCTTTGCTCTCCTCCCCCACTCCCTGCCCTGCAGTCATTTCTTAGGCCAAAGCTGGCCTCTAACCTTGGTTGTCCTTGGGCCCTGACAGGTGAAACAGCTGGTGCCCATCCGAGATCAGTCCCTGCAGGAAGAGCTGGCTCGCCAGCACACTAATGAGCGACTGCGGCGCCAGTTTGCCGCACAGGCCAATGCCATCGGACCCTGGATCCAGAACAAGATGGAGGTAGGTCGGCACCTGCCAGGACCTTTTCAGAAGCCTTGAATATGATGCAGCAGCGATCTCTTTTGTGCTGTAGTTTCTGCTCTCCCCACTCAGTGCTGTGGTGACACCTTGTACACCTATCATCTGGACTGTTGTGGATGCATGTGCTCAGGCCTTGCATGATGTGTGTGTGTGTGTGTGTACACGCACGTGCAGGACAGGGGACACTATTCAGGCTGGGATGGAGTGGGGGTATTCTTGCTGCAGTCTGCTTGGTTTGTCCTTAGAGGCTATGGCAGGGATCTTTATTGGTGTTCAGCCTCTATAGTACCTACATTTTAATCCATCTGTCCCTTGGAAGTACATGTGAAGGCTTACAACGGATTTGCTTTTTGAGAATATTTATGTATAATGGTCTTTGAATGGGATCTGGGTTCATTTTATCCCTAAGAACAGCCAGGACACTTTTGTTGGCTCACTTATCTCTCCCCTCATCTCTCTTTTAGTGATAAAATGTTTAAAAGGGGGGAGGGGGGAAGGAGTGGACATTTAAAATGACAAGAAATCTTGTGGTGAAGGAAGTCCCCAGGGACGGTGAATGTGCCTGGCTGCTCTGCCAGAACAGGAGGACAGGGCAGTTCTCCCCAAAGGGGTTTCCTCTGCTGGGCAAGAAGGCCGAAAGGACTAATTTCTTACTGCTCTGGCCTTTCTGATTTCCATCTGCATCTCTTCCCATTCCCCATTCTCTAGATGTGTTACAGATAGACCATGTTTCTTGAGTCTGCCCATTTCCCAGTGCTTTGGCTGTTGCCTAGATGCTGGCGTAGCACCTAACGCACAATTAGAAATTGTGCACCCCATGTAGCTATCTTGGAGGCTAGTTCCATTCCATTCCCATTGTGTTCCCCTTTGCCTGCACCAGGAGATTGCCCGCAGCTCCATCCAGATCACAGGAGCCCTGGAAGACCAGATGAATCAGCTGAAACAGTACGAACACAACATCATCAACTACAAGAACAACATCGACAAGCTCGAGGGAGACCATCAGCTCATCCAGGAGGCCCTGGTCTTCGACAACAAGCACACGAATTACACCATGGAGGTGCGGCAGCCTGACAGGCCCATGTGGCCCTTGTTTCCAATGGTGACTTTGTCACCATCCTGGAGTATTTGCTGCATATACTTGTCTTCATTTGTTTATTGAGTTCTACAAGTATAAAAGTTAGGCCTCTGTAAGTAATTGTAGTTGCTAGTGTGGCAAAACCTTGTGAATTCTGTAAACAGTTGTTATCGAGGTTAACATCAGTATTGTTCCTACCACAAAGAATTCATCCCCCTTCATCAGAGACTGTATCAGAAACTGGACTGTTGTATTTCTCCTAGTTTGAGCAACTGGATCTCCTTGGGAGCCAGCAGGGCCCATTCTGCTATTTGGTAAATTGAGAAGCTATTTTTAGTCACAGACTATGTTTAATCTGCAAAGTGCCAGTTGACACTGTTAGAACCCTGGTGTTACTTCAGAGTACTTCTCACCATTGGATCTTGCTAAATAAACAAACAGTGGAGGGACATCTGTAATAGTAAGCCCAACTTCTCTCCTTTGGGGTGAGCTCCCCTATTAGGAAGATGAAGAAGCAAGGCCGACATGCTGGGAGAACCTGGGGCTGATCATTCCCGTTGTTTCCTTGCAGCACATCCGTGTTGGGTGGGAGCTGCTGCTGACAACCATCGCTAGAACCATCAACGAGGTGGAGACCCAGATCCTGACGAGAGATGCAAAGGGCATCACCCAGGAGCAGATGAATGAGTTCAGAGCCTCCTTCAACCACTTCGACAGGGTATGACTGGGGATGGTAAATGGTGCTCCTGAAATGGTGCTGCCCACCTGTGATGTCTGAGTGTCACCAAAAGTTCACTGGGAAGAATGATTAGTACAAAGGAAAATAGTCACCAAGGCAGAGTGGACTAAGCTCTGCCATGGCTCTTGGTTGCTGTTCCCTGCAGTTCATTGAATGAAGGCATTTGCAGTTGTTATCAAAGCTTGATTTGTTCTCTGTGAAAGTGCATCCTTAACAAAATGTGGTTGTTGTTCATTTTCTAAAGACTGAAATGCAAAATTCTATGTACTTTCCCTAAGTAACTATTTAGCTAAACACTAATGAAAACTTTAAGCTATTGTCTCAACATAAAACTCAATTTTCATTTTGTGAAATTGGTTCATTTTGAAAATCAGAATTACAGAGAGAAGGAGAGATGGGAAGAGAAAGAGAGATTCCCAGCTTGCTAATTCGCTCCCCAGATGGCCACAATGGTCAGCACTTGGCCAGATTGAAGTCAAGCGCTTCATTGCAGGTGATAGGAGCCCATACACTTGACCATAATCCACTACCTTTACCAGGCTGTTAGCAGGAAGCTTGATTGGGAGTGGAACAGCAGGGACACAAACCAGCACTAATGGAATGCAAATGTCACAGGCAGTGGCTCTACCTGTTATGCAACAGTTCCAGCCTCTGTTTTTAGTTTCAATGAACCAAGATAGACTCATGAAATAACAGCAGAAAGCTGATACAAAATTTCATAGTATTGTTTTTAGAGTGTTATCTAGTATTCTGATTTGAATAATACTGAAAAATAATTTTTTATGAAAGTTCACAGTTTATTAATGACTTGGCCAAAAGAGACCTTTAAGGCCATAATCTTATCATTAAATAACATTAGAAAAAGAGTATTCCATTGCTTTGCACAGTATTACGACTTACGAGTACCAGCAAGGAGTTTCTGAAATGCCCCTGGACTCAGCCCACAAAGGCGGACCCACTACAGAGTCTAGATGATCTATTCGTAACAGGCCTAAGTGAAAAATTATATACAGAGATGGATATTAACATTTGCATGGTTACTTCCCAACTTTATTATTTAGAAACATGCTATAATGCTGGCCTGACTTTATCCTCTGAATACCAAGTCAGTTTCCTCTAAAGCAAGGAAATAATCATTGTCCCTGCACAAATCCACCTTTGTCTGTTGAAGGACATTCTGTCTCATTTAGGCTATCTTATAGGAAAAAGGACATTGATTTGATTTCAAGGTGATGAGGCAGTCTTTTGCAGCACAAATGCAAAGGAAGACAATGGAGAACCTGAAAGTTTAAGAATTAGTAAGTTGATGGCTTGTAGGGAAACGGAATTTGGGGAGAAAGGGAGAGGTGGCAGGAATGCAGATCTCTTTGGCTTCATCTCATTCAGCAATGAAGTCGGAAGTGGAAAGAACGGGCAGATCTGAGATGGAGACAGACATCTGTGCACAGAATGTGACAGGTGATGGGGAGCTAAAAAACCTGAAGTGAAATGGTGAAAGCTCCAAGTCGTGAGGACACAGGAGGGCCAAGGCCTGGAGGAGGGAAGAACTCGGGTCTAGAGCTTAGGGCTTCAAGCTGCAGGATGCTGCATGTCATGGGCTTCTGTGATGAGAGAACTTGGAGAGCAAGAAGAGAAAGAATGCTAGGGAGTGTCACACGGAGCCAGAGAGGGAACTCTAGGGGGTCGTGGCAGGCCCAAACAGCGGCTGAGGGCTAAACACAGGACTAAGAACCAACACAAGGAGCTTCCATCCACAGAAGCAACCTGCATCATTGGCTTTCCGGGTTGGCCATGTTGTGAGTAAATGAAAACATCAGATAATAACGTGTTAGTAATTGGCTCGGCCAGTACAAGTTATTTCTTTAAATCTATGCTAACGCTTCAATGCTAGCCATCTCCACAAAACCCTCAAGAACATCTTCAGCCAGCTTTATGCCTCCTGTCATGCCCAGGGCTCTGTTGACAACCCTGTTTCTATGGAGTTTGGGTCCCGGTCTTAAGCTGGCCTTTTTTCATCTTGCTGACCTGCCCCTTGGAAAAGTCATTGCAGCCTGGTCCAAAGGCCTTAGAGTTGTTATAGGGTAACTCTTGAGTGATTCAGTTCTGTGGAGATGGATTTTGCAACTAATGCTTGTAATATATCATATCACCAGTAGGCGGCGGAAGTGGGCTCCTGGCAAATGCCTTCTGCTACTTGGTTGAATGTGGTCTTCTTTCGTTTTTTGTCTGGTCTTTATAAACCACCCTCACTCCTTTTTCCTTTGAAAAAAATATTTTGTAACATCTTTCTGTTTGTCTGTGAATCTCAGGTGACCTTGACAATCTTGGCAGAGCCTCAAATGCTCTTTTCTTACCAGATGTGCACTTGGTCAAATGGAGCTGCTCAACTTGCCTCTAATTCTTACCGTATCCAATTCTTTGTATTTGCCAACAGAGGAAGAATGGCCTGATGGATCATGAGGACTTCAGAGCCTGCCTGATTTCCATGGGTTACGACTTGGTAAGACAGATATGAAGATGTTACTAAGA
Organism: Ochotona princeps; assembly: GCF_030435755.1. Classification (NCBI taxonomy): domain Eukaryota; kingdom Metazoa; phylum Chordata; class Mammalia; order Lagomorpha; family Ochotonidae; genus Ochotona; species Ochotona princeps. The sequence goes on from NC_080841.1 coordinate 44,864,965, forward strand.
TATTTTATTGATCTTGGGTCTATAACATAGATGACTGGTTTAAACTAAGGTATCAAATTTGGTATTGGTAATTTTTTTTGAAAGTACACTTGTTGGTATATAAAAATAAGTGTACTGCATCAAAGCATTTTTTCCCATATTTTGTTAAATAACGTTTTCTGGAGAAGGAATCAAGAACATGGGTTATCATGATGTCTATATATTTTTTAAAGGCTTACTTATTTTATTTGAAAGTCAGAGTTACAGAGAGAGGAAGATCATCCATCCGCTGGTTCATTATCCAAATAGCTGCAGTGGCCAGAACTGAGCCAGTTCAAAGCCGGGAGCCAGGAGCTTCTTCAGGGTCTTGCACATGGGTACAGGGTCCTAAGCACTTGGACCATCCTCTGCTGTTTTCCCGGGCCACAAGCAGATTGTCAGATCAGAAGTGAAAGAGCCAGGTCACGAACCAGCACACACAGGGAATGTCAGCACCTCAGGATGGGGGATTAATGTGCTAAGCCACCACACCAGTTCCCAGCCTGATGGTTTTTAAGCAGCTGAAGATTGAATTCACATACTAGCATTCTCCCTTTTAAAGCATACACTTCACTGGCATTAGTAACCTGATGATTTTTAAGGTCCTTTTTCTTTCATATGTTTCAAGGTAAATTGTTTTTAGTAATAACTCAGCTAAGAAAAACAGCTTTCGGGCCCGGCGGCATGGCCTAGCGGCTAAAGTCCTTGCCTTGAAAGCCCCGGGATCCCATATGGGCACCGGTTCTAATCCCGGCAGCTCCACTTCCCATCCAGCTCCCTGCTTGTGGCCTGGGAAAGCAGTTGAGGACGGCCCAAAGCTTTGGGACCCTGCACCCACGTGGGAGACCTGGAAGAGGTTCCTGGTTCCTGGCTTCGGATCGGCGCATACTGGCCCGTTGCGGCTCACTTGGGGAGTGAAACATCGGATGGAAGATCTTCCTCTCTGTCTCTCCTCCTCTCTGTATATCCAGCTTTCCAATAATAATAAAATCTTAAAAAAAAAAAAAAAAAAAAAGAAAAACAGCTTTCCCTGTGGGCTGTGGTAGTTCTAATGTGCCTGTGTTTGTCTGTTACCCAGTTATACATATTTGGACTTGACCTGCCTTGATTTCCTACAGAACTCTAAAATCAAAAGTGTCTTCTCTGAACTTCCTTTTGATTTAGCTGTATCACTTTGCTCTGTGACAATCTGAGGCAAGACCCAATTCTCACTGTGTGTTACTCTTCCCTAAGTGGGCTGTGTGAGCTAGGCAAGCAGCATGTCACAGGGAAGCAGGAATCTGACGTCAGGAGTGCCTGACTGCGGCAAGTGCCCCACTGCGATGGGGGTGTCTCCTGGAAAGGCGCTGACAGGAAATACAGGGAACACTAAAGTTCACAAACTCAAAGCAACTTGCCGCCAGTAGGGGAAAGAGCGAGATTAGCATTGAGAAGGAGGTACTGTGGAAGTGACTGTTTGTTTGCCACCTCCTGGCAGGGCGAAGCTGAATTTGCCCGCATCATGACCCTGGTTGATCCCAACGGACAAGGCACTGTCACCTTCCAGTCCTTCATTGACTTCATGACTAGAGAGACGGCCGACACGGACACCGCCGAGCAGGTCATCGCCTCCTTCCGAATCCTGGCTTCTGACAAGGTCTGCTCTGCTGGAATTTCCTCTCCTTCAGCAGTAGGCCACTGCATTGTGCTAACAAAACAAACAAATAAATAATAGAAAGGAAGAAAGAAACAAGCAGCATTGCAGATAGCAAAAACTGCTTTCATGCTGGTGTCTCACACAATACCAGCACTGAATCTGGACAGGAATGAGCAGGGTTAAAGGTAGGGTCCCCAGGACATAGCAAACAGACATTCACTCCTGACATTTGCGCTTGAGACACATACTGAGGTTCCCAGAAGAAGGACCAACAGTGTGTATTGTGTGTGTGTACATTGCACATGGATAGATCTGACTCTGCAAGAAGAAAGCACAGAATTCAGATTCAGCTGTGATGATCCTGGGAACCTTTCCCTGAGTGTCAGCAACCCTGACTTGGTTCCCAGCCACTGGAGCAAAGTTAAAGATAGCCATTCAGTCACTTAGCTCATTGGCAAGGCATTCAACACACTTAGCCAAGAAATTTGGAATTTAATGCTAAGCCCTGGACTTCTGTTACCCCTTAAATGACAAAAACATCCCAGGAAAGAGAAATTCAGTTCGAGCTGATACTGTTTTAGTCTGTGTTTTGGCTGAGAAGGTAAAGACTGGTAACACCAAGAGAAGTCTGAGTGCTGAAACTTGCGAGTACAGCCTTGTTTGACCTTAAACGTCCAACAAGGTCAACTAGCTGAAAAAGCATAGCAGGTGTGTTTTGAAAAAGAATCTTTTGCCCTGGGGATAAAGGTGGAGGAGAGAAAGCCCAAATGACTGAGAAAGTAACTAAGCCATGTCTCATCCAACCGCCGAGACTCCTGCCTGTATTATGGCGAAATGTTTGTGATTTACTTACCTTGACTCTTTCCAGCCAGCATTGTCTTATTTCCCATTGGATGTGTGACATTAAGAAACAAAACAAAATGAAAACCCACCATAGTTAAATGTCAGTTTTATTTTATCTCAGAGACAGTGAGCTTCTCTAGTAGTCACATACTTCTGGTTTTTAATAAGCCAAACAGGAAAATGGTTTCTTTCTCCCCTTCTGTTTTGAAATAAATATACCAATGATGTTAAGTTAAATATCCCTATTTAATATTCCTCAGTGTATGATATGAAACAAATGTCCTTTGTTTTTCTAGTGAGAAATTTCAAGCACAGTATGTATCACTTGCATTATGGTGCATGAGAAATACTGAGGACAATATATTAATAAATACTGCTCCTTTTGCCTTTTGGGTCATACTAAATTTCTTGCTGACCAGAAAGGGGAGATTACCTTTTAGACAAGTTTTTATCAATAAAACTGTGCATTTTGTTGTTTGCCTGGTACCATGCTCTGTAGAGTCTGCCTTTAATCATTTTTAAAAGTGAAGCCAATGCAAAAAAATGTGTAAGGATCAAAGTTGGTTCTGCTCCTATGTTTTCGACTCCTGACTGTGTGAACCCTCCTGTGTTTCTTGCAGCCATACATCCTGGCAGAGGAGCTGCGTCGAGAGCTGCCCCCTGATCAGGCCCAGTACTGCATCAAGAGAATGCCTGCCTACTCAGGCCCAGGCAGCGTGCCTGGCGCCCTGGATTACACCGCCTTCTCCTCTGCGCTCTACGGGGAGAGCGATCTGTGATGGCTGAGTTTCTGTAATTGTTGATCCCAGCAGAACACAATAAAGGCTAAAGTCACAGTTTGTTTCCCGGAAACTTTGACAAGCTTTGTTATGAGGGAAAGCATTTTGCAGCAGCTCAGTAATTGCTAGTAATGTAACAAGGTTGAAATGAAATTTCTACAGTAGATGATAGAGTGTGCTACATAAATAGGGTCCTTTATTCTGAACTTGTAGTTAAATGAAACGACAGCTTGACTTCCTTCCTTGAATCAAGCCAATCACTCAAGTAATTTGAAATTTGGAGGCTCTGGGAAAAAAAGGAAAGTGAAAAATACAAATCCAAATTACCGAAGATTCAAGACCAGAACAGGAGGGCAAACCACAAATTGGTAATTTATATTTTTCAAATACATACTTCCTATTGAATATACTTACATGGGTATTGCGAAAGGAATGCATTTGAGATTCTTATGTTTCATGTTTTTGCTTATCCGAAGCTGGGCTCAATTTCAGGATCAATGGCACAATCTTTTCTTCAGCTGAAGGCATTGTGACGAGATGGGACGTCCAGAGAAGAGAAGCCTCAAAGTTCTTTAGTACTTAAAAGAAAGTTTAAATAGAGTGTGTAGTCAGCTCTGCATCATTTAAGACTGGATGGTCCCATTATTGGATTTTGAGTTCATGCCTTACTTATCTTCTGGAGGATACTCTGAGGAATTGTGGGAAGTTGAATGAGGAAATGTGGGAGTTAGCTGAAACTGCCAGAGAGGAAGATGGGGTCAGCGGGTAATGTGAATTTTTAAGGGTTGTCTATTGATTCCAGTTCCCCATGCTTTTTCTAAAATGTGTTAGTAGAGGCTCCCAGGAGATGGCCAGTTTAAGTGATCTGTTTTGAAATAAACTGGCTTCTTAGTAGTCACTTCTAAGAAGAGACAACTGGTATACCAGTAGCTCTCCAGAAAGGACTTTCTTATGCTTTTAGTATTAGGACCTGTTAAGGAGAAGCCAGAATTTGTAGAAAAGGGCTGATTCTCAACCATGGTAGAGGTAAGTGCTCTCCCTTGCAGAATCCTTCCATGTCTTTTGGGTGCCATCCTATGGTGTGCTAGAAGTTGCGGGGTAGTTTTGCCAGCGGCCCCTTGGATTGGATGATGTACCCTATCAAGTCCAGAGTCTGGCTCTGTGTGTGTGGGTAGAGCTGTGCTCTGGGGCAGAAGAGGCCACATGTGCTCCTGTCATCACAGCCTCATCTATCGAGTGTGCATTTTTTCTGCTTGTGCTTAATGTGCGCTGTAATCCCCCCACCTGTATTTCCATCTTGTTGACAGCTTGTAAAGAATAAAGCAGGACTTCTTTTTATATTCGAGTCATTAATGACCAGGAAAAACAATTGTAAACAAAGATTAAAGTGTTCCATGAGAAGCAGGAATGTGCTGTTAACCACAGTGTGTTTCCTCAGACTTTTAGAAATTTCCACCAACAGCTGGAAATGTGATACTTTCCATCCGTGACTGGTAACCTGTTCCTTTACTACTTTGGCCTCTTTAGAACTTTAAGCCTTTATTGGCTTTATCAGTAAATAGATTGTGGTTTCTAAATTACTGGAATATATGAATCCTTGAGTTTTATGCCAGACACTTTGGGGCTGGTGTTTAGATGAATTGTGGTTTGTTTGTTTGTTTCCAAGCAGGTGCTATATTCCCATCCACAAATATTAAGGATAAGGCATTTGGTGGATTTGTGGTATTTTAGGATGAGTAACTCATCTACCTACATTTTTAACTTCTTTACAACACTCAATGACAGATTGGATCATTACTGACTGCTAATAAATGAAGAAAAGAAATAAACTTTGAAAAATAACAAATGTGTTTATATTCTTATTTTAGAACTTGTTTTTTTATTTCTGAAGCAGAATTATCAATTAAACTTAATTTATGAAAGAAAAAGATCCCTGTTTTTATTTTAAAAGAACAATTGCATGCTTTGATTAACTGCCACTAAAGCTGTCATAGCTTTAGTACTTACCTCCTTGAATGAAAGAGACTGGTTTGTTGGGTAGAGAGTGAATTTGAAACAGGGAGCTAGGATTAGCTGAACTAGAGATGAGTGATGAATGGGTTAGAAAAAAAGTGTTTAACTAGCAGATCATTTCAGAATCCCTAATTTGATTTTTAAATGCATGTGAACCCAGCCATAACCCCAGAGATCCAAGTTGCGAGGATCTGGATTAAGACCTGGACATTTGTTGTTGTTTAAAGTTCCTTGGAGATTCTAATAACTCGCGATTGAGAACCACTAGGTTAGAGGTAAAGGAAAATCCTTACTCATCAAAATGACCAAAGCCAGGAGACAACAACTTCCTGGAAAACTTGGTTTAAAGTTGGAAAATACAAATGGGCAGATGACAGCTTGGGCTGTCTGGCTAGTACTACAGGAATGGTTAAGTTTTAGAATGGAACATTTTGGTTTGGTTCATGAAATAAGCAGCTGGGTGTGCACACTATAGCCCTTCTGTGAAAGAAAATAAGCCTAAATGATACACAGGAAGAAGTCTTCATGAAGAAGTTGCTAATTAATATTTAAATGACAAAGAGCACAGTTTTGTAGGATTATTTGGGAAGACAGTACTTGAGTGTCATCACAATTTCCTTGAGCTTTCCTAAGTACCTCATTGCTTCAGAATGCCTAAATTGCCATCAGAGACATATTTTTAAAGTTTTTTTTTGAAAGGCAGATTTACAGAGAGAGGAGACACATACACAGAGAGAGAGAGAGAGAGAGAGAAAGGTCTTTGATCTCCTGGTTCAGTCTCCAAATGGCCTGAACAACAGGAGCTGAGCCCATCTGATGCCAGAAGCTTCCCCACCCAATCTTCCACGTGGTTGCAAGGGCCCAAGAACTTGAGCCATCTTTCTCTGCTTTCCTAGATTATTTGTAGGGAGCTGGATGAGAAGTGAAGTATGGGATACCAGTGTCACAGGTAGAAGATTAGCATGCTACACCACTGTGCAGACCCCATCTGAGGCATTCTCATTTTACATGTGAGATCGGCAGAGATAGAGTTTGTTTTTCACTTTGGGATTCATTCATTCATATTTCAATGCTTAAGCAACTGACAAGCCATCGTTTTTTCTAAGCTTGGAGCTGGGAAGAGTGATTTGGCAGAGTCCTTAGCTATAAATTGCCATGGACTGCAAGTCTTTTTAGAAGTTAGCTCTGCAGTAGTACAGATGTCCCATTGGTAAAACAGAAGGGTAGAAGCAACGCTTGGGAGCCAGCAGGGTCTACTCACAAATTCTTTTGCCAAAGCCAAGAACTCCTGGAATATCCAAGTGACAGATATTCATAAAACCAATCATGATAGATCTTCATAGATCTCCTCCAGAAAGCTCCTAGAGAAGGAGAAAGATTGACTCTGTAAATAGAAGTTGTAGAGCACAGCAGGGAAAAGGCCCCAGAATACCTAGTATTCTCAGTGAAGTGGTATAATGGGGGCCAGTGTCTGGCCTAGCAATTAAGGTGATTGCAAACTAAATCAGAGTACCCACGTACCCATGTTCAATCCTCAGCTCCAGCTCCTCACTCTAGCTTTCTGCTACTATACAGCCTGGCAGGCAGTTATACCTGCCATGCGTGTGAGACCCAGATTAAGTTCCCAACTCCCAGTTTTGCCTCCACCCTCAGGAATTGAGGACATTTGTGGGGTAAACCCAAAAGTGGGAGTTCTCAGCTCCCCCAAGTCTTGACCCACCCGGAGTAAATTTCCCTAATGGTAGTATGATTAGAATTTAATTACATAATTGCAAAACCAGAAAGTTGGCCTAAACAAAGGATAACTCTGATCACATTTAGAGCAAAAGAACTGAATGGACATTTCTCCAAGGAAGACACAAAAAAGCAACTGAAAAGGTGATCACCATCATTAATTCCCAGAAAATACAAATTAGAACAAGTAAAAGATGACACTTCATACTCCTTAGGATGACTATCATTAAAAAAATGTAAAGATAGCATGTTGGTGAGGGTATGGAAAAAAGAAAACATGGTACAGCCACTAACTACAGCCATAATCAAAAATTGCAAATAGAGCTACCCTGTGACCCAGCAGACCCTCTTCTGGGTGTATACCCAAAGCAAATCACCACCTCATCAAGATCTCAGCAGTGCCATTTACAGTAGCCAAGATGCTGAGACAACCTAGGTGTTACCGGTAGATGGATGACATAGATACAATGAAATGCTGTGCATCCCTGGAATAGAAAATTCTTGCCATTTGCTACAATGTAGGTGATTCTGGAAAGAATTATGCTAAGTAAAATAAACACAGACATAGAAAATTGTGTGGCCTCACTTGGGGAATCTCAGCAGTCAGATATGTGTTAACAGAACAAAACTAGCTACCAGAGGAGGCAGGGAGAAAGGGGAGGTCAGAGGCTACCAAGGAGCAGGTAGCTAAGAGAAACCATCCAAGAGGTCTCCTATACAACCAAAGGACTATGGCAATCAAACTGCAGTAGGTGGATTCATGCTCAGTGAGGAGTAGTAACTGCTCTCGCAATGGAAGCAAAGGGGTGAGTTCATGCATGTGTTCATTGACTTCACTGTAGTATTAGTCTTACTATCTATATACAAGATATGAATCAGATTAAAATAGTTTAATTATCCTTCCGAGCACACTCCTTGTACCACGTGCCCCTGTCAGCATGTCCCAAGAGCCAAAAGGATTTTTTTAAATGCAGACATATTTTACTTATTTTTAAAGCAGAGATAGAGTTACCAGCTGGTTCACTAGTTCACTTCCCAAATGGTTTTCACCACCAGGTCTAGGCCAATCTGAAACTAGGGGCCAGGAACTTCCCACATGGGTACCCAGGTCTCCTGCATGGGTGCAGAGGCCCAAGTGCTTGGGCCATCTCCCGCTGCTTTCCCAGGAGTGTTAGCAGGGAACAGGATTGGAAGTGGGAAGGACCCAGAATTGCAAAACTTGAAACAGCACGTAAATGTGTTATAGTGTTACAGGCAGCAATTTAACCTGTTACACCAAAACGCTAGACTATACTTTTACTTTTTTATTTTAAAGGCTGAGATGGAAGCAGACAGAGGTCTTTCATTGGCTAGTTCACTTTCTAAGTACGCACAACAGGGCTGGACCTGGCTGAAACCAGGAGCCCAGAACCCAATGTGTGTCTCCTGTGTGAGAGGCAAGGACTCAAGTCCTTGCGTTATCCCTGCTGCATGCCAGGATGTACATTAGGGCTGAGATTTACACTGTCCACTGTGATGTGGGATGTAAACATTCCCAGAGGCACCTTAGCTGCTGCACCAATGCCTGCCTCCAAAGGGCCTTTTCATGGAGCATTGGCCAAAGCACTTCCTCCCTAAATCATGTTTCTGCCCTAATGTGTTCCTCTCTGGAGTCTCCACTCTGGGTGTGCATGATATTCACTAAAATGGTTTTGTCAAAACCCCAAACCACTTAAATGAAGTACTAGGAAGCAGTGGGAGTCAAGTGGGAATACCGCATCATCTGTATTAGTCTGTCCAGATAAGCCTAAAAAAAACTGTCCCATCAAATGTAAACTTTGCTCTGTGCCTCAGGACTCAGCTGTCTGTTTTGTGACCTGTTAATGAGATAAGCAAACAGATGGAAGGACATCACTGTATTAATGCTTTGGTTTAACCTTCTCCATGAGGGAATATGTGGGTATCCCCTCAGGCCTGTTTCCTCTTTGGCGAGACCTTTGTAGCCTCACCAAGTCTTCACAGGCTTCCCTCTCCTGCTGGAGTTGCTACTCCTTGCTCTGGCTTGCAGCTGGTCCCATGCTGTCCTGGGTTAGTGATGTGCAGCACCAGCCCCTTTGCCCCCTGCTGGAATGATATCACCTGCATCCTGGACCTGGCACCTGAGAAGTAACATCTGGAAGGTAGGGAGCAAGCACTGAACCATGTTGCAAGCTGATGTGAGCTTGAGCAGTAGTGAACAACACCCACAGGAATGAGAATGGGCAAAACAATCAGGCCAATGGGTTGTCCTGAGGTGGGAGGGAGAAGATTTCTGGCTGATGAAAGACAGGCTAGAGGTCTTCCAACTGGATTGCCTGTGCCCAGGGAGTATGTGAGGATGTGCAAATGCTTTGAGACAACAGGTGCTTTTCATGCATTTCTAGATCTTCAACTTCTATGTGTACTTTTTTCTAATGTCTCACAGTTTCTCTGTCACCTTTATTTGCACCCTCACCTTCCTCAGATCTTTTTTTTTTTCCTTTCTCACCTTCTTTTCTTCTTTTTAAGACTTTGCTCATTTATTTGAAAGAGTTACCGAAAGAAAAGCAAAGAGTGATGTTCCATCAATTGCTTCACTCCCCAGGTGGCTACAATGGCCTGGGCTGAACTAGGCTGAAGCCAGGAGCTTCCTATGGCTTTCTTGTGGTTGAGAGCTCCAACCACTTAAAAGACCTCTTCTGTTCCTTCCCCCAGGCATTAGCAGAGCATTGGGTTGAAAATGGAGCAGCTGGCACACAATCTGGCATCCGTATGAGATGGTACATTGCAGAAGGTGGCTTTACCCACTATTGTAACCTCACTAGTCACCCATCTCGTACTTTTTTTTAAAGTAATTTTTTTATTCATTAATTGCATTGTATTATGTGACACAGTTTCATAGGTACTGGGATTCTCCCCACCCCTCCCCAACATCTCGTACTTTTAAAAAACAAAATGGGGAGAATCAAGATGGCGGAATAGGGTAAGGACACATTTTTGCGGACGGAAAACATTTAAACAGGATGAAGCAGAGAGGACATATTTCATGAACTAGAAAGGGACAGAACAACAGCAGAGGGGTACAGGAAAGCAGCGGACACAGCGGTGTGGTGTTGCAGAGACTAATACTCCAGCACGGCAATCTAAACTCCAACAGCATCCAGAACGCCACCAGGAACCAGGTGGGAAGGGACTTTCACTGGGAGCTCGGGTGGTGAACCCAGACAAAGAACTGTCCGTTCTGCTGGTCCATTTGATTTGACCAGGTGCAGAGACAGAGCAACAGGTCTCAGACAGGCAGTGCGAGAACAGAGTGGATTTCACAGCCCAGTCAGCTCCTTAGAGCTGAATTGGGCGCCATTTTGCATAAGGAGGCAAAGGGCAAGGGAAGGGGCGGAGCATACGCTGAGCTGGGAGTGAGCTCATTTCTGTCTCAGTGAACTGCAGGGACTTGGCATTCTACGGATTCCACCTAGGACAGGTCTGGGTAGCTCTCAGATCTGATGGGCAGCAGATCAAGAACTGTAGTGGTTGTGTGTCCGGCGCCATTTTGGGCACTGTGGCAATAGCTTTGGGACTGCAGGGGACAATAGTGAACTGCGCATGTGCTGATCTCGCGAGAACTTGCTGAGGTCTGTGATTGCACAGGTCGCACGGGAAATTAATACTGATTCTGGCAGTGTAACGGTCAAAATAGGTCCATGTGGCACCCAGACCTAAAGTCCTACAGGTTCTGACAAGATCAGCACCACCAACAACCTAATTATATAGGACACCTGGTGTCTCTCTAATCCTGGGACCTGCTCCAACCGGAAGTGGGAGAAAGGTTGCAGTGACAACAGTGCAGCCTCAGCACAGTATCACAGGAGGTAGAGAGTGGTGAGCCAAGAGCTGGGGCTGTGGAGACCACGGTGGAAATCTGACATAAAAACCCAGACCTGGAACTCGCTGGAGGTTGTGGCACAAGTGGCTGCAAGCAAAAAGTTGTGTACCAACCGCAATAAGTAAAATTGCATTGTAGACCTGTGGGTGACAAAGCTTAGAAACCTGCCCCAAGGAATTCAAGACTCTGCTAACCAGAAGTACAATGAACAAGAGCAAAAGAAGAGACAAAGGCACAATGAATATTACCGAATACTTCCCTGCAAAGGAGCAAAACCCTTTGCCAACCTCAGAGTTAACTGAGGAAGACATCGAGAACATGGGGCACACAGAATCCATAAGACTCATATTAAAGATTCTGATCAACAATGAGAAGCTCATGCAAGAGTTCAAAGAATTTAAGGAAGCAATAAAGCAAATCAAGGCTGGTATATCAGAAATTAAGAACACAGTAGAGCAAATTAAGAGTACAGTGGAGAGTCTCCAAAATAGAATGAAGAAAGCAGAAGAAAGAATCTCAGAATTGGAAGGTATTTCCTGTCATCAGGGGGAAGCAAACAAAAAGCTGGAAGCAGAGCTGGATCAGGCCAAAAAAAGTATTCAAGAATTGAAAGACACTATTAAGAGGCCAAATGTAAGAGTTATGGGAGTCCCAGAAGGTGCAGAAAGAGAAGCTGAGTTTGCAAATGTATTTAATGAAATAATAAAGGAAAATTTTCCTAATCTGGAGAAAGAATTGGGAAACAAGTTCCAGGAGGGGCACAGAACTCCCACCAGGCTTGATCAAAAGCGGTCTTCACCACGACATATGATAATCAAGCTCTCTTCAATTGAACATAAGGAAAAGATCCTGAAATGTGCACGTGAAAAAAATCAACTGACATATAAAGGAAAGCCAATTAAGCTCACAGGAGATCTCTCACAGGAAACTCTACAGGCAAGAAGAGAATGGAGTGACATATTCCAGATTCCAAAAGAAAAAAATTGTCGGCCTTGGAGAACATATCCAGCAAAGCTTTCTTTTGTCTTTGAAAATGAAATAAAATTCTTCCACAGTAAAGAAAAGCTAAAAGCATTTGCCTCTTCCAAACCTGCCCTACAAATGACACTTCAAGAAGTTCTCTTGACAGAAAAGAGGAATAGCACCCACCAAAACCAAAGGCAAACAGGAAGAACATCCCAGTAAAATGACAACAGAAGACTAAACCAATGAACAACCCATTCCTAAAATGACAGGACCAAAGTAACACCCATGTATACTAAACTCTGAATGTAAATGGCTTAAGCTTAATCAAACGTCATAGATTAGTAGAATGGATTAAAAAACAAAACCCATCTGCTTATTTTCTGGAGGAGACACACTTCAACAAAGATCAGCGGGAACTATATCACATGGGTTTTGTTTTCTGTTGTTTTCATCTCTTAAAAATACTTCCTTCTGATTAAATCATTCAATGACTCGTAGATCATGCAGTGGCATCATTTTCTTCAAGAAGGTTCTTGATTTTCATTTCTTCAGCTACACATTAGTCAATTAATAGCATGTTATTCAACTTCTTGATGTTGTTAACTTCTTTTTTCTTCCAGATGTTGATTTTGTTTTGTGGCTCTTCATTTAAGGGGATGTATAGTAGCCGTGTAATGGAAACTGCCATATCTACTAACATGTCATTTAACTTCATGGCATTGTAAATTTATTCTTTCTATTGTTGATTTTGAATCATGACTTTTCATTTAAGGAGATGTACAGTAGCTGTGAAATTGAGACTAACATTCAGATGTGAGGATATAGTGTGGTATGCGTTTCTACTTTCAGACAAAGATGGACTTACAATGAAACTGTTCACTATATCTTGACAATAGGATTCTGGACTCTCTGCCAGTGTCTATGCCCGCAATGATGGACATATGACTGAGTATGAAGAACTATATGTTAGTAATGATATAGAGGAACTTGGGGGGAGGGAACTGGGGAGGGGATAAGGGAATATGAAACTGTATTATAAAATAATAACAATAATAAAAAAATGTATTAAAAAACAAAATGCCCCCGCAATCACAATCATGTCTGAATCTTGCTTAAAATAACTTAAGATGCGCTGACCAAGGCTGGAAACAAAGAGATCATTTGAAATATTATTTTGGGGAGTTCCTTTTCGAGATGTTTAAATCACCATAGACCCACTCTGAAACTTTGTTTTTCTATCTTAGCAGAAAATTTAAGTCAGATTCTTGAATGTATTGTTTATTCATTGTTTATTTGAGAGCCACACAGAGCTAGATCTCTCATCTGCTGGCCCACTCCCCAAATGCCTGCAAAGGAGGGAACTGGAGACAGGGGCTGGTAACTCAGTGCAGGCTTCCCCTTTGAATGAGCATAGTCACTTGGGACAGCACCTTGGCCTCCCAGGGTTTGCATTAGCAGGAAGTTAAATCTGCAGTCTGAGTTGGGAATCAGACTCCCATGTAGGACAGTGGCATTTTAACAGGTACATAAAATGCTCACTCCAGATTTTTCTTTAATGACTGAAAATGTGATCTAGTTCATTTAGACCAACTGATAAATAGACCACAAGAGGGATGTTTCCCAGTTTTTCAGTGACTTAACTCTTCAATTCCAATGTTTTGATGAAAACATCATGATATAAAAACATTTTATGTTTTCAAAATATTGATAAAGGTACTTTGAAATACAAATTTCCTCCTAACCCTTCCTGAGTTCATGGAATTCAAGAGAAGAACAGTGGGTACAGTGAGTATTTGGGAAGCACAAAGGACTGGCACTGGCTACAGCTCCCAAGAGCCCTGAGCTCCTGTTTGGTTCATGGAGCAGACTGAACCCGATTGGCTCAGCCTGAGACTGTCACGTGGAGAAATCTGAGCGCTTGTTCTCCACAGCGTCTGTTACAGACGCCTGGCTGTTACAGCAGCCTGGCTCTATCCTAAACAAGGCAAAAGGAACTTGGACAGCCTGCTGACCAGGCTCAGCACTTAGCCTGCTCTGGGTAGACAGGTACACTTACGATTTGCTTTTACTAAACATTCACTTTTTTTTTTCTCAGTTGTTCTTTATGTGCATTTTCATGATGGAAGACAAAATCTTGTACCAAATTGGGCTCATTCAGTCATTCGTTCATTTGTCAAACACGGCAGAGCATTTCATTTTAAACAGTTTTCCCACACCTGGTTTTTCTCTTCCCAGGTTTGTCCCCCCCCCCCCCCCTTCTCTGACTCTTTCCCATTGAGGTAAGTATGAGAGTTTGTTTACAGTTATCGTATCCCTGGAGTGGAGATTCTTTGTCCCTTCCTTTTCCCCACCCACGCATATTATCCTCAAGATATATTTAATCAGCTTCTGTGGGAGTCCACTTTTGATTCCGGAGTAGAGATGCATACTGCAACTTTCTTATCAGCAGACCAACAGATAACATCAATGAGGAAGACCTTTGGCCAGTCATGCCTCACTCCTTGTCATTTCATTTTTTGATCCCTAATCATCCTATGTGTTTGGGACGCTCGATATATTGACACAGCCTAGCAAACATACTCAGCCTGTTAGGCTTGGCTGCATTCAGCCTAAGATGAATGATGGTAGAGCCCTGGTGAAGCAACATGTTCCCGTCTTCCTTGGAAAATAGCCTTTAGCTGTATGCAGGGACTGCACCTGGAAAAGTCAGACTCCTTGCTTTCCAAGGCTTGACTTCTGCCTCATCACTCAGTGGAGATACCAAGAACACATGTGAATTCCTTTCTGCTAAAGAGAGTATTGACGAGGCTACTATCAAATTATAGGTGGGATGGTAGGAGGCATCAAAGTTGCTCTAAAGCCAGGCCTGGTACAGTAGCCTGGCAGCTCAAGTTCTATCCTTGTATGCGCCTGGATCCCATATGGGCACCAGTTCTAATCCCAGCAGCTCTGCTTCCCATCCAGCTCCCTGCTTGTGGCCTGGAAAAGCAATTGAGGACGGCCCAAAGCCTTGAGACCCTGCACCCACGTGGGAGACCTGGAAGAAGTTCCTGGCTCCTTGCTTCGGATTGGCATGACTCTTGTTGCAGTCTCTTGGGGAGTGAATCATCAGACAGAAGATCCTCCTCTCTATCTCTGCTCCTCTCTGTACATCTGACTTTCCAATAAAAAGAAATAATTTTTTTTAAAATTGCTCTAAAGCCAAACTTTCCATCCGTCATAAACTCCTACACAGTTTCCTACACTTAAACATAGTGATGTTTGTTTTGTTTTCCATGAGCTACACCAAAAAATGGGTTTACATTTCACCTTTTCAAATGCTCCATTCTGTCCCTCTAGAATAACATCCTCTTTCCTTGAGCTGCCCTGGCTGAACTGGCATTCTTGCTTGACAAACAGTAACTGAGCATCTAAGAAGATTTATGGACGAACCCAGCTATCAACGCCGGCAAGTCCCGTGGTTCTTCAGGCCTGGTTTGCCAGGGCCTTTGATTTCCCTCTTGACTATGTATTTCTTTCTTCCGTCACAGATTGAATTTTATTCTCCTTTCATGGCTTCCACCTCCTTCTTGGCTTGGTTCTGAATAAGCTAGACTACTTCCCCTGTTTGTTTTGGTATTTTGTTTATTTTCTCATCTCTCTACTGCACAGAGATCCTCCATTAATCTATTCTTTCTCAACAGATTTTCCCAATTAATATTCAATCCAATTGTAGTCTGGTGTAGTTTTAACCCAATGTTATTTACTTATTACTTTCATCTTAAAACAACACACTTATCTAAAAGAACAGATTATATTGCCAAAAACTATATGGGAAATCAACATCACTTTATCATAAATGTAAGGTAATTAAATATAAATATAAATATAAATATAAATATAAATAATTTATTTTGTTAATTAATAATAAATACAAAGGTACCTGCTAATAATTCACCATTTTCTGGACAATGTTGCCACTACTGCAGAGTGTTCTTGGTCCCAGAGTACAGCATCATCCTATCACTACGCATCTTTTGCAATTAGAAATCGATCATGAAGTTTAAGGCTACTACCTTTTTCCTCCGTACCTTGCCATACAATGGGCCATGAGGTAGACCCAGCAGTCCCAGGGCTCAGAGGAGGGGTCTGTCCATAGGGTTTTCATGCAACCTCCTGTTGGTCACCAACATGTCACCATGCATTAAACTTTTATGTCTTCTTCCTACATAGGGAAGCTCCCAAATAGTAGTCAGAATATTAGCTGTTCATTACCTTGCTTCATTTGAGCAAATCTGGAAGGGACCACAGTAAAGGCTGTACCATGCCAGCCTCTAAAAGAGTCCTACTAAGGTCTCTGCTGAGAGTACCACCTACTGGGTTGCCAATCCCAAACTCTCTCTCAAGCAATCTGCACATCAATGGCAGAATGACTGGTAAGTGAGAACTCAAACTCCCTATTTTGATGGGCCATTTGAGGCCCAGAAGAGAGAGCCAGAGCAAGACGAAGAATCCATTTGTCACATATCTATATAATTATTAAATTACTCACGTCTTGAGCATCTAGAATCAATCCAAAATGAATCACACAATTAAATCTAGGCTGTATTGCTATGGTGATGCATTTTCTATGTCTGGGATCTTAGCTAATTTTCAATAGCTTTTTTGTTTTGTTTTGTTTTGTTTTGTTTTTTAGAATACCTAATCTTTCTTTTTTAAAGATTTATTTATTTTATTGGAAAGGCAGATGTACAGAGAAGAGGAGAGACAGAGAGGAAGATCTTCCGTCTGATGATTCATTCCCCAAGTGGCCGCAATAGCCGGTGCTGCGCCGATCTGAAGCCAGGAGCCAGGAACTTCTTTCCTCCAGTTCTCCCACGTGGATGCAGGATCCCAATGCTCTGGGCCGTCCTCGACTGCTTTCCCAGGCCACAGGCAGGGAGCTGGATGGGAAGTGGAGCTGCTGGGATTAGAACCGGCGGTGATATGGGATCCCGGGGTGTTCAAGGCAAGGACCTTAACCATCACGCTATCGCGCCGGGACCTTCAATAGCTTTTGTTATTCAATAGCCAATCTTTTATTATCATTCTCTTTTAAATTATTTAAGCATAGATTTGTAAAATTTTTAAGGTCAGTTTTATCCTTGAATGGCCAGCTAGTATTAACAACTTTTATATAAAACTCATTGTAATGTTGAGGATGGTTGACTTGTGCTATCAGTAGTGGACCACTTAGTTCTGAAATATTATATGTTAGATAAGCCCATTTCTGTGTCTAAGCGTTCTCCTTCATTTTGTTTGCTTTTTGCTGCATTAGTGTTGTTTATGCCAAATTTACATAGTTAGAGCTAATAAGAAACAGGCTCTGATTTGCACCTATACAAGCCTGTTTCTGAAAAGGAACGTCTTTCTGATATTATAATACCTCCCACTAAAACACTGTAAATGAGTGAACAAAATAAAGCTTGTGAAAAGACATGGCAATTAAAGAGAATGTAATCCTGATAGTTCAGCAGGAGGTCACCATTCAGCAGAAATTATGCATCCAGTTTCTAATTTATAATCCAATTTTGATTGGATTGGATTTTGCGTTTTAAAATCTTTGCAATTTGAATGCATCTTATAATTGTTGGCATCTTACACTTGCTGTTTTTCAGGTGGCAGTCATAATGTAATTATGTGAAACCTTCTATTGATACCTTTGATAAGATATTTTAAAAAGCACATATGAAAGTGTTTCAAATTCAATGCAAGGTATTATGTAGGAATCACAGAAAAAATGAATTGTAAGTTAAACAATCAATCCATGGCAGAGGAGGAGAAATTGCTTTTGAAAAAGAATCAGGTATTGAGAAAAGATAAAAAACCACATATTATTAAAAATATTTATTCATAATTTTTTTAAAAAAGTGTTTACTTATTTTTATTGGAAAGTCAGATTAACAGAGAGAAGGAGAAACAAAGATCTTTCATCTGCTGGCTCTCTCCCTAAGTGGCTGCACCGGCCAGAGCTAAGTTGAGTGTGTGTGTGAGAGAGAGGGGGAGAGAGTATGTGTGTGTAGGAATTCACTTCCCCTTTAAGCATTGTATATAATTTAAGCTTTTTATTATCATTTTATGATCACAATGCTGAAATTAGTCAGCTTGTTTATTTTTAAAAGATGTATTTCTTTGGAGAGCAGGGAGAGAGAGGAAAAGAGAGAAGCGAAGCAATCCATTTTCAAATGTCCACAACAGCTGCGGCTGGGCCAGGCTGAAGCCAGGAGCCCTAGAATTTCATCTCAGTCTCCCATATGGGTTACAGGGATGTAGGTATTGGGCTATTAGAAGAAAGCTGGATCAGAGGCTTAGATGGGAGTTCATCCAGGGCATTTGATATGGGACACTAGTGCTGCAGGTTGTGGCTTGACCTGCTGTAGCACAGCACCTGCCCCGTGGCTTTGGTCAGTTGTAGTGAGAAAGTAAACTTTGATGAGTTGCTAAAAGCAGAGTCTGATACACAATTCCTATAGTTTGTGTCCAATAATAGATGAAGAGGTACCAGAAATATAATTTTCCAGAAAACTAGTGCTTATAATTTTAACATCTTCAGCTATTTAGGGCATTTCATCCCTCACAAGCTTTTCCTTGCCTCATTCTCTCACTTTTACTTCTTATCAACCCTCCCAAGTATGCCTATTTTTGGTTAAGATGCTATAGGCATTAAAAGCTTTTTTTGGATTTTGAAAATTGCAGGCCATGTGGTTCACCTAAAAGGTAGGATGCCTGTACTCAGCTCCCACCTTGGGCGCTGGGAGCCAGCAGTGATGGCTGAAGTCATTGGCAACCTGCAGGTGACTTGGATTAAGTTCCATCTTCCGGCTTCACCCTCAAGTTCAGCCCCAGTTATGGGGGGAAATTTGGGGACTGAATCAAAGACATGCTGTCTTTCAGATTAAAAGAAAGAAGTAAAGAAATTGAAGTTTAGTGACATGGAGTAATGAATGCAAGTTTGTGTCTTTGAAAAAGACTCATAAACTTCTTTATTTGGTCTGAATTTGATTATTTTTAAGATTCGTTTACTTGTCCTCTCTCATCTACCACCCTCAGCCTTACAGGGCTGCCTTGAATTGTCAAATTCTTTGATACTGCTCTATTTTACCCAATGAGCTTCTTCTGATTGGAAAAGTCTTGAAACATACCTACTTTAAAATCCTACCCTCAACCCCAGCATGCTTAGAAGCCAAAGTTCTTTTGGAACATGTTGAATTTTTTTGTTTCCTGTTCAATTATAAATCTATATTGTGAATTCCTCCTCTAAGATATTGGGACTGTGTTGTAACTTTTTTCTTTGCAGTCCAAATGCACAGCATAGTGTTTGACACTGTCAAGAAGTGACCATTAACATTCAAAGAAACATCCATTAGCATTCCATAGCTCATTCACAAATAAACACAATTTCATTTAATCTACCATACTCCTATAAAATAGTCATCTTGCCATCTATCATTTCCTGCATGGCATGTGGCATGATGACTGATATAGAAGTATCTGGTCCATCATGATTCAACAGCAAGGCAGAACTAGAATTGGTCTTATAATCAATTAATTAAAGATTTCATTTTTATTTGAAAGGCAGTTACAGAGGGGAGAGATACTGAGAGGTCTTGCATTAACTGGTTCACTCCCCAGATGGGACTAGGCTGAAACTAGGTTGAGCTGAAGCCAGAGTTACAGAGAATTTGAAATCAACACAAAAGTGACTGGTTCTTGTCTCACACAAAAGGATTTTCATGCAGACAATTTCAGTGAGGAAAGATGGAAACCTCGAGTCTCAACATCAGGAAGGGGTTTTCAACAAAAACTTAGGAAAGTGGTGGCCCTGCTGTCTTCTAAGCACAGTTCCGGTGAGCAGACCAGGGCTAACAATCAGCGAGAGGGACAAAGCCCATACAAGGTCACAACTGAATCCCGTCTAGCTAGCTCATGATGAAACAAAAGTCAGGTTGACTTGTGACTTTTTCCCATTCTTATAAGCTAAAAATTGAGAGGGTGGAAGCATTTGGTCTTACTAAAAACAGCTTCTGGGCAGACGCAAGAGCACTGATCTTTTGGGGAGGGGTGGTATAATATTTATTTTGTGTACTTTTAAAAAGACTCCCTCTTTCCTCTTTCCAAAAGGGACGGGACCATAACATCCTATTAGCCCATTCAACTGTCACACCAGAAGCTTGGAGCTTCTTGCAGGTCTCCCATGTGGGTTCGAGGGCTCAAGGAGAGGACCCATTTTCCGCTGATTTCTGAGGCACATTAGCGGGGAACTGGATGGGAAGAGGAGCAGCAGGGGCTAGAAGGAGCTTACTGTGGAGTGCTGGGGTAGCAGGTGAAAGCCTAGCCTAACACACCGTGACTACAGGTCCCCGGCTCAGTCACCACATAGCTTGTTAAAGACAGCGCGAGGGCTTGGCAGCGTGGCCTGGTGGCTAAGGTCCTTGCCTTGATCCCATGTGGCCGCTGGTTCTAATCCCGGCAGCTCCACTTCCTCTCTGTCTCTCCTCCTCTCAGTATGTCTGACTTAGTAATAAAAAAAAATAAATAAAAAATAAAGACAGCGCGAATCTGGTCCCGACCCTAACTTGAAGGGGACACTCAGGTCACACTCTGGAAACTCCGAGCTAAAAATCTCAAGACTTCACATGGGGAACTTCCGACCCAGGACTACGTTTCCCAGAGAGCTTAGGGATAAATCCTAAGGTGATTGGTTGACACTGATAACCAATACAGGTGCGAGGAGTGGTGACGACCAATCACAGTCTGGAGGGGGTGGGCACTCCCGCGCCGAGGCCAGATTGAGCGAAGAAGTAACGGCGTTCTGAGCCAGCTGAACCTCTAGGGGCCTGAAGGCCGCGCCCGGGCGTGGACACCGCGTCGGCCTCCGCTGTGAGCCCGCTCCGGAGCCTTCTCAGTAATCCCGCCTGACTCTCGCCGCGCTCCCGGCCGCTAGGTGACCGGAAAGGAAGCACGTGCCGGAACAGTGGGCGCGTGGTGTCCGCGTGGCCTCGCGCCCGGCTGGACGGAGAGTGCCTGCCGTGGCGGGCCCTCTGCTCCCTCAGGGATCCTAGGCGGACGGGCCTCCCCTTGCCGACTTGACCTGGCGCGTGGCCGGCACCTGTGCAGAGCACGTGTTCCCTGCCGCGCCCCCGGCGGGAGGAGCCCCAGCAACAAGTCAGCCGCGTTGCAAGAGCTGTCAGGATCCGGTAACGCTGCGGCCCCTCTGCTCGGTTGGGTTGTGTGTGTAGTGACCCGTGCTGTGGCGTCTTGACCCCTGCGGCCGTCCTGCCAGACACCAGCCGGGATGTCCCCGTGGGCGGGTGGCACCTTTTGAACTTGGCCCAGTATCTCCCTACTGCCACGTTTTCTTCTGGCTCCATTTGTTATCTTAGTAACTTAGGTCCTTTTCTCAAACAAATCAGGAAAACCTGAAAAGCATCCCGCTCGCCATTCGCTGGAAGCACAGAGGTGACGTCAAAGTCAATAAATATTGCAGTTCTGTGTGAAATATTCCAGCAGGAGCTATGCAGGTTTTTACGTGATGTAACTTGTTGTTGTTGTTTTTTCTTTTAATTCCGTAAACGTTTGCAGGATACTTTCTACTGAAAAAAAGTTCAAGTGGTGAGAGACAGATAGGGAAACCAAGACAACTGTTTTAAAATTGCCTGGAACCTTGATTTTCTGTGCATTCACACACTTCAGTGTGCTTAAAATCAGTGTTACTAATCCCTAGCTGCAGATGTCTCGTAGCTTGGGATGATCTGATGTTCATGGCTCTGGGATCAACTCTAGAGAGTGAAATTTAGCTAAGAATGGAATAATCTAATTTTTATAATGAGCTCTGCTCCTTGATAACGTCAAATCCTGATTATGACCTATGCACAAACACACAAATGCTATCACACCCGTGAGGCTCTGCACAGTGGAGCAGTTGCTGCCCTGTGGTAGAGGGAGAGGTCCTGTCTCTCGGAGACAGCTCACTGGGCTCATCTTGGGAGTGAACCTGCCTTTCAAGTACATCAACATAGATGAACTTTAAAAAAACAAATCAAGTGTGGTTCCTCTTGGAGGATGATTTATTTATTCTATGGGAAAGGCAGATTTATAGAGAGAAAGAGATAGAGAAATCTTCCGTCTGGTATTTTTCTCCCCATATGGATCCAAAGTCAGGAGCTTCTTCTGGGTCTCTCTTGCAGGTGCAGGGTCTCAAGGCTTTGTGCCATAATTTACTGCTTTCCCAGACCATAGCTGGGAACTGGATGGGAAATGGAGCAGCTGGGACCTGAACCGGTGCCCGTATGGGATGCTGTTGCTTGCAGGGGAAGGATTAGCCAGTTGAAGCATAGCACTGACCCTGATTCTAGGTATTTCTTTCGGCAGCAAAATGCCTCTGAATATTTAGAACACTTTGAATGGAGAAAATGAAAGATCATCTGGTGTTTGTGTCTAGGTAAATTTAAATCCCAAATATGTCAGAGGTTGATTGGTGACCCATGAGGTTTCTGGAGTCCTGATATGTGAGTCTTGAAACTAGTACAACTGTGATTGAGAATCACATCATTGTTCTCTGAAAGCTTTATCCTCACAGAGTCATCATAGAAGAAGGGGATGTTGGTGCTTGTATTGTAGTGCAGCAGATTAAACCATTGCTTGACCACCTGCAACCCATATGGGAGTGCCTGGGATCTAGTTCTGCCCCTGCTGCTGTTCCAGCTCTGCTGATGTGCACTGGAGAGGCAGCAGGTTCTGGTTCAGATACTTGGATTTGTGCCACTCACCCAGAAGGTCTGGGTGGAGTTCCTGGCTTCAGCCTGGCTCTGGTTGCTGGTGTGTTGTTAGTGAGTACATCAGCTGGCTCACTAAGAAGTAACCATAATGGCCAGGGCTGGACCAAGCTAAAGCCAGGAGCACAGAGCTTCTTCCAGGTCTCTAAGTGGGTAGAGACCCAGTCACTTGGGCCACTCTGCTGCTTTCCTAGAAAGATAATCAGGGAGTTGGATTGGAAGTGGAGCAGCCAGGGCATGGACTGGTTCTGATATGGGATGCTGGCATCGCAGGATATGGCTTAACCCCGTGCCATGGTGTTGACCCCTTAATGGAGTTGTAAACGAATTGGGAATTCTTGAATCTTTAGGTTGGGTTTTAAGGCTGAATGTTCGTGATCTTAGACAACATGTTTGTGTTCCCTTGCAGAAGGCTGATGGGATAGCAAATATATTTTTGTGTGTGTCATGAAGTTTTTATGAGTAACTTTTTTAAAATTTTATTTTTTTGACAATCTTTACATAGTTAATTAGGGTAAAAAGGGTCAAGGGCTACAGGAAAGTGGGTAAGACTATTCCGCATTGTTTCTTTCACGTATCTGAGGTAAAGGTGGATATTAAGGGAGAAGCCCCACCCAGTATCCCACCCACCCCATGTTCCTGATGTGGGGCATGCTCTGAGGGTCTTGCTCAAGTGGTTTTGATAGTTCAACGTTTATGAATTGCTGCCAATTTCGCCACTCCGAGCACGATGGGATCGTTGAAGAATCCACTGATTGACATAGTACATCATAGAGTCTCTATTTGCCCAGTTTTTCACTGCCAACATAAAGCTGAGGTGGTTGATTGACTTGTTCTGTCCTTTGTCTTTTCTTGGCATGACCTGTGCTCCATCCTGATTTCTCATTTTGCTTGTGGGCTAAGGATTGCTCATTCCTGCCCGGTCTACCCCGTTCCATTACCAATTCACACATTAGCCAGCCATTGGAGCTACTCTGCCCAGCTTGTCTGGACCATGTGTTCACCAGCGGGTGCTATGGCCCACCAGGGGAGTTTCCCAAGTTCCTCCAGTTGATCCACTCCCAGACCCAGTTCTCATACATGCCATTGGGTTTTAGGCGAGTGTCCGGCATAGTCCTGCCTTCCATTTGGCCGTATATGAGCTGTTGAACCTTGCAGCCCATCCCACCCCCACACCCTATTTAGGATGCACATTTGGGTGCTGCTGCCTTGACCAGTCCAGACTGTTGTGGGCTCCTTTACCCGTGAGTGATGGCAGGCTCCTTGGTCACACCTAGCTTAAACTATCACCACCTCAACTCTTGAGCTAACCAGTGGGGCTAGAATTTCCATGGGGTTTGGCCCACTCATCCACCAAAGAATCTACCCTTGGATATGGTTCTCTCGTGTGCTAGTTAATGTCATGGCTCTACCTAATGTGACCTGTTTCCTGATCCATCATCATGTCAGGTAATAGGATATGATCCGGCTAGACAAGCCCAGAGCCTTAGCTTTTGAATGGACTGGTGTTCAGTGGTTAGTATTGTTCAGTGATTACAAGTATTACAGAAGATTTAAAGGTGTTTGGTATATTAGTCTTCTCCATGCTCGTAGCCCTGATTCCAGCCACTGTGTACACATGGTGACCTGTCCCTGGGCCTGCCTGAACTCTAAAGTCTGCTCCCTTCATGGTGAATACACTGAAGGGGGAAGTTCGGAGAGCTGGGCGGGTCCAGGGGGCCCCACCCGCTGCCATCATTGTGTGGAGGATGGGACTGGGGAAGGGGCGAACTTGGAGTCTGGGGATTAAAACTTCCAGCAGCCTGTTGGCTGGTGGTGGGTGCCAGGCCGGGATCGTCTCCATGCTCGGAGCCCCGATTGTAGCCATCACGTACACGCTGTGAGCTGTCCCTGGGTGCCAGACTCTGCCTGCTGGCCGTCTGGCAGCCAGCTATGGGGTTTTGGGGCTTTGAGTTGCTGCTTAGGTGACTCCATGTTAAGTCCACTGTGCTCTGGCATGTCGATCAATCCTAAAGACTCCCAATGACAGAGTAACTTTTCCTTTGAAGGTAAGCGTGGGTAATGAGACCTGGTAAGTTGGAGGAGAGGGAGCAAATAAGTCTTATGCGAAAATTTTAGCTATAGATTCTGAAAGTTTTGTCTTAGATTATACTATACGTGTTATCTATAATTCAGTAAATAAATGGTTGATGACAGAATGAATAAAGGATTCAGTGTGTTAATACCAGCCCAGGGAATATGGTATTTAAAAAAATCGGAGTAATACTCAAAGAGATGGCTACAAAATGTTAGCAAACTAGTACAGACTAGAAATCAGATATCTAAAGAAGTAGGAAGTATCTTGCCAGGGGCTTAGCGGGCAGTAATAAGGTCTTTCTTAATAGAGTGAAAGCAGGCAACTGCTGAGAAAGCAGCAGGGAACATTTGATTACAATCTGTAAAATAACAATGTCTTTCCCTTTCTGTATGTGTTCCCCATTTAGCATGGAGGAAAGGGGAGACCTAGGTAAAGTGAACCAACATAGTGTCACTATGTCTCCAGAGATGTGTTCCTGACACCATACTCTATTACTTAACCCCATTTTCCAGGCATTTTTGGCTTCTGCCTTCATCTTGTCATTCTTTAGGAGATTTCCTCAATGTGATGGTACCATCTGATTTCAGCATCTGATCGCTGCTTTACCTAGTTAATTGCATATTTATTCGTTTTTCTAATTTTTATTTATTCAGTTTAGAGGCAGAGACAGAAAGGAGAAGGAAGGAAGAGTTCCCATTCCTTGGTTCACTCTCCAAAAGTCTGCAGTGGCTGGGCCTGAAGCAGGAAGCTGGGAACTCAACGCAGGGCTCCTGTGGGGGTGACCAGAACCCGGTTACTTGAGCAGCACTCTACCTCCTCAGGCCTGAATTAGCAGGCAGCTGGAGTCAGGTGCTGGGTGTGCAGCTCAGGTACTCCATTATGGGATGCAGACATCTTGACTGCTGGGCCAGACACCCATACCTGTTTATTTTTTGCAACGCTTACTGTGAATCAAAATATTCACCAGAAAATTAAGTGCTAATGACAAGGAGCAAATTCAACAAAATATGTTGGCTATGATTCACTCCAACTGGAGAAAATGTCATAGACCCAGTGCCCTGAACAAGTTAAATGTGGTGTTTTGTTGCATGTTCTACATGGAAAACCGGTATTTCAGTGAGTGCCCATTCTTTCAAGGCGATTTACTCTGATGGTAACTAGAAGCCAGTGAAAGCATCCTGCTGGAAACGCTGAGAGAATACAGACGCATGAGTGCACTGAGCACTTGATCCCACAAGTCTCCTGGAGGAAGCTTTCTTGATTTCCATAAAGGAGAAAAAATACAAGAATAATGTAGAAGTAATGGATTTTAAAGGACCTCAGTTGTAGTGGAGTTTTATATTCAATCCACATAATTCCTATGCATTTTTTTATTGTATGTTCTCTTATATCTATATTTCCCATTCATGATTTTCTTGCTTCCTCAGACAGCCTATTTTACAAATGTCTGCATACCATATGTTTTCTTGCAGCCTCTAGTCTGTGTAAGTATCTTTAATTTATATAAGTGTTATTTTGGTAGTTAACCATTTCCAACTTTTTATTTTATTTATTTGAGAGGCAGACTCTCTCTCACACACACACATACACACACACACGTATACAGAGAGAGAGAGAGAGAGAGAGAGTCAGCCACACAGATAGAGACAGAGAAAGTAGTCTCTTCCATCTGCTGGTTTACTGCTAAAAAGCCTGAAATGACTGGGGCTAAACCAGGCTAACGCCAGGAGTTTGGAACTCAATCCATGTCTCCCAAGTAGGTGTGGCAAGCATTGAATTGCTTGAGCCATCACTACTGTCTCTCAGGTTTACACTGGGAGAAGCTGGAGTCAGGAGGCGGAGTTGTGTATGGAACCCAGGTACTCTGA
Organism: Ochotona princeps; assembly: GCF_030435755.1. NCBI lineage: Eukaryota > Metazoa > Chordata > Mammalia > Lagomorpha > Ochotonidae > Ochotona > Ochotona princeps. The sequence continues at coordinate 44,891,572 of NC_080841.1, forward strand.
GGTTTGGGTACCTCTTTTAAAAAAAAATTTATTTTTTGGGCCCAGCGGCATGGCCTAGCGGCTAATGTCCTCACCTCGAATGCCCCGGGATCCCATATGGGCGCCGGTTCTAATCCTGGCAGCTCCACTTCCCATCCAGCTCCCTGCTTGTGGCCTGGGAAAGCAGTTGAGGACGGCCCAATGCTTTGGGACACTGCACCCACGTGGGAGACCCGGAAGAGGTTCCTGGTTCCTGGCTTCGGATTGGCGCGTACCGGCCGTTGCGGCTCACTTGGGGAGTGAATCATCGGATGGAAGATCTTCCTCTCTCTCTCCATCTCTCTGTATATCTGACTTTGTAATAAAATAAATAAATCTTTAAAAAAATATTTATTTTGAAAGTCAGAGTTAGAGGGAGAATGAGATCTTATATGCTTTTGGTTACTCTCCAGGTAATTGCAAAGGCTAGGGCTGGGCCAGGCTGAAGCCAGGGCCCCGGGGGTTCCTTTGTGATCTCCCATGTGGGTAGCCATCTCCCTCTGCTTCTCCCAGACCATTAGCAAGGAGCTCAGTCAGAAGTGGAGCAGCTGGACATGAATCGGTGCCCATACGGGGTGCTGGTGTTGCAAGTGGCGACTTTACTTGCTATGCCTCAGCACTGGCCAGCATGTCTTCACCAGTGTCTTAGCTATTGGGCTGGACATTCATTAGAGCCAGCTGTGGTATATCTGGTTATCTGTAGTATTCCATAGTGAACTTTGTATCTCTCATGCAGTAGATGTTAACAGATTGATGTCATTGAGGTTTGTTTTAAGTAACTTGTATTGACTTTGGTAGGCAGTTGGGAGCTGTTGAAGGTGTTAAATTTGTTTCTGTCAAGAGTAATCTGATAGTAGTGCATTAGATGGGTTTGGAACACAGGGTGATCAGGTATGGTAGTGATGTCTTATCAAAGGCAGGACATTTGATAGCTTACTTGTATATTATTTGCACCCTGAAGCTCCAAGAGGGCTTCTGATAATTGTCATGTGCCTGAAGAAAGGGGTTTACACTTAGGTTAGAAAGTGGGTCCAGTGTGAATGTGGCATTTTGATGGCCAAATGTGTAAGGCTTGGAATGTGGGTGGATGTTGGTTATGAGGGAGAGTAAAGGAGTGAGATAATATTGAGATTTCAAGGTTAGACTTCAGGGAAGGATTTTACTGTTCACGGAAGCAGGAAGATCAAAGGAATTTAGCAAGTTTGTTCCTTTGAAATCTGTATTTAAGGGTCAGGTGTTCTGGAAATTAAGCATTTATGGATTACAAATTAATGGTAGTGGTGGAGTAGGGCACTACATTAGGGAGATAAGGAATCAGTGGGTGGTGTGGTATAATAACTGGAGCGGGGGAGCTGAGGGAGGATTGGGAGCTGGGATGGTGGTGATCATGTGTTCTTCCCTAAGCAGAGGGTAAGAGTGGGCTGAGCTGCAAGAGCATTTTGGGATTAAGGTGGGTTGAATCTGGGGAGCTCCCAATGGAAGATTTCCTTACAGGATTAGGCTAAATCACTTGCAGAGTGAAAAGGATGAGAAGGATTTGGTTGTTAAAAAAAAAAAAGAGGTTATTTAAAGTGTTTAGGACAGTCAAGGGTTAGGTTTGGAGGTGTTTAGGGCAGTCAAGAAAACCTGAAGAGGCTCAACATTGTGAATTTTCAGTGACTGCAGCCAACAGTGTTTTTTGCTTTCCATAGTTCCTGGAGCCCAGAGAGTAGATCTGGAAGGGTTAGAAAGTGGGGCATTTTTAGGACCAAGAATTAGAAGTCAAGAGCATGAGGAGAACTGAAAAGTTTGAGGGTGTTACTCAAACTGGTTACTACTTCACAGATGGAGCAGAAACCCTGCTTTCTGGCTCTTGTTATTCCTGACAGTTGGTGAAGGAGATAGCCAAATCTGACACTTTCAATGATTGTTTGGAATTACTGATGGTTTTTAGGTATCTGTTAAATTCTTCTATTAAGGGAATAGTTAACAAAAAAGAGTCTCAAAGTCTTTGTTATTTTGCTCATTGCTCTCTTGTTTTTATCATCTCTGAAATAGGAATAGCCAAGTCCGCTTTCATCGTGGTTTGGTGCTTCATTAGTGATTTTGTACCGTGTACATGTTTTGTTTTATTAGGTACTGTCAGTACTTAATGCACACCATTTTGGGGAGGCCATTTGTAATGTATCTTTTATGAGTTCCACCTACTCCCTATTGTCAATAACTATGTTGCTCTAAAACCCCTCCCCACCACAAAGCTTTTTCATGTTGCTTTATTAAGCACTCACTTTCTTTAAAGCAGGTATGAAGAATACTGTACGGGATGATATTGAAGCCATTTTGCAGAAGAGGATTATGGTGCTGGATGGAGGGATGGGGACCATGATTCAGCGGTACAAGCTCAGTGAAGAACACTTCCGAGACGAGGAGTTTAAAGATCATGCCGGGTCCCTGAAAGGCAACAATGATATTTTAAGTATAACTCAACCTGACATCGTTTACCAAATCCATAAGGTGCAGTATTCTTAACATTCAGGTTATTCCTGCGTCCAAGGTCAGACTGCTGTGGTGGGTGTTTCTAGAAGAAAGAGGGAGTTATTCAGAAAGCAGCTCTTAGGCACCAAATAAAAGTTTTGTTTTCTAGTGGGCATTTGGTTTTTCTGACCTTAAGGTGTTTTAAGCTTCAGTGAAGAACAAAAAAATTTATGGACAAATTCAATATTTTACATTTAGTGTCTTATTTAAGTAACTGAAATAGCCTTATGAAGAACTATGAAAAGGTGGTGTCTTGGCTCAGGCTCCCATGAAACCACAGATTGAGCGGCTTAAATAGCAGACATTTATTTCTCACCGTTTTGAAGGAAGGCCACGCCTGAGACCCAGCAGACATGGTGTCTGGTGAAGGCCTGCTTCCTGATTTACAGACAGCCATTTTCTCTTGTTTCCTCACACTGTGGAGAGCAAACAGAGAACTCAAGATGTGGAAAGATGTGTTAGTCAGCTCTTTGTGGGAGGAAGAAGGTTCATTTCAACTTCCAGTTTGATAAGAGCTTCACAAGCCAAGATTGGGTGTCCCCATAGTTCAGCTGGTCCGGAGGGAGCGCATGTGGATGGTTTCACATGAGGAGCCAGGGACATGACGCAGCGGGCACATAAAGTAACCCCCATACAGTCTCTGCTTTTGGTGTTAGCATGGTTTGGCTTTCTGAGGCACATAGGGAGTTGGAGCAGCCAGGACTTGAACCAGCATCCAGATGGGATGCCAGTGCCACGGGCAGAGGCTTAATTTACTGTGCCATGGCCCCATTCCCAGATTTTGGAATTTAAATGTCTGCATGAGTTTGGGGTGCCAAGTTTCGTTCAAGCCCTAACAAAGGGATGCTGCTATGGTCTCTGTCAGCGTTTCCCAAGATTCCTTTTTACCCAGTACAGTATCAGATGTGTTACGAGAGGCCCTTATCAAAGAAGCCCAGAGGAGCTTGTTAACCGCTCCCACTATGAGAGAACACAGAAGCAGCCATGTCTGACGCAGGAAGCCGGCTCTCACCTGTCAGAAAATGCTAAGCCATAACTGTCATTCACATTGTTAATATTATTTAATTTATATTTTGATCTGATTTCCTATACTTTGTATTTTTTTAAAAAATTTTTATCTGAAAAGCGTTTTCTAATTACTTGAATAGCCATGGCTGAATGAAGTGGAAATTGGTAGCCCAGAACTGCATTTGAGCTTCCTACGTTGGTGAAATTTAAAAAAAAGTTATCTTGGGTCCAAAATTTTTTTAAAAATCCATTATAGTAAGCATTTTCCATCAAATTTTTAAAGTATCTTTTATTGTTTTGTGATTTGTATTTTGTAACTTATATTAGCATTGAATAATCTGAAACATGGCTTTGTGATTTTAGTAAATTTTAAATGTATCTACATGTCTATGTATCTTTATATCACCATTTACTTAACAGCTTATTCCTTGGTATTAAGATTGTTTTTAATGTCTTTTTTATCTTTTGAAGAATATTACATTTTAATTAATTCATTTGTAAAAAACAAACCCATAGTGCCCAGTGTGATAGCCTAGTGGCTAAATCATTGCTTTATGTGCACCAGAATCTCATATGGGTGCCATTTCATATTCTGGCTGTTCCACTTCCCATCCAGCTCCCTGCTTGTGGCCTGGGAAAGCAGTTGAGGACAACCCAAAGCCTTGGGACCCTGAAACTGTGTGGGAGACCTGGAAGAAGCTCCCGGCTCCTGGCTTCGGTTCGGCTAAGCTCTGGCCATTATGGCCATGTGGAGAGTGAACCAGGAGATGAAAGATTTTCTTCTCTGTATCTCCTTCTGTATATCTGCCGTTCCAACAAAAAATAAATATGTCTTAAAAAAAAACCATAAATAAGAATAAATTCTGATTTGATTGCCCACTCCAAATTGCTATTTTCTTTGCCAGAGGTAACTACTATTACTAGTTAGTACAGTCTTTCCAGATCCTTTTAAAGATGTTTTTGTGAGTATATACACTTGTGTGGGTAGAAAGCTTGTAGAACTGTTCATGTGTAAACTTAAAGATTTCATGCTTTCCGTTTTTTCTATTTTATTTTTAATTCATTATCTTCCAGCATCAGCATATATAAATGTATGTATTATACTGTCTGTGACATGTAACAAAATAGATATGTTAAAGTTTTTCCCTGTTAAAAGGTATTTGGAATGTTTGTGACTTACAGTTTATTAAAAACACACACACATATATATATATATATATATATATGTGTATAGTTTTTCATTTCCTAGTTCTTATGCAAGCATTGTTCATCAGCTTAGGGACACTTGTATTTATTTGCAATTGTTAAATCAAGAGAGTCAGATTGAGATTAAATTAATTCATCAGGTAGTGCATCTAAAGTGAAACCAGGAAAACTGATTTCTAACAGCAGGGCACAAAATGTCCGGGGTTTTGTAAAGGTACGATAAGTGAAGGTCTGGATCACTGGGGAGTGAAAAAGATGTGATCAGGATTTAAGATGTTAGAGACAGTACACTTCTCAGTGTGCATACTGACAGGGTAGGGGCCCAGAAGTAATGTTTGTTGCATGCCCCTGAAATGGCAGACACTTGTGTCATCTTGAGCAGCCTGCCTATTTTTTTTTTTTAAGATTTATTATTATTGGAAAGCCGGATATACAGAGAGGAGGAGAGACAGAGAGGAAGATCTTCCTTCCGATGATTCACTCCCCAAGTGAGCCGCAACGGCTGGTACGTGCCAATCCGAAGCTGGGAACCAGGAATCTCTTCCAGGTCTCCCACGTGGGTGCAGAGTCCCAAGGCTTTGGGCCGTCCTCGACTGCTTTCCCAGGCCACAGGCAGGGAGCTGGATGGGAAGTGGAGCTGCTGGGATTAGAACCGGTGCCCATATGGGATCCTGGGGCGTTCAAGGCGAGGACTTTAGCCGCTAGGCCACGCCGCCGGGCTCTGAGCAGGCTGCCTATTTGTACATACTTACACATATGGAGGTTGAGGCTCGGTTTAGGGAACTTTACTCAGTGTGTAAAACCTTAGTTGTGGTAACTGTGCCTGAATTCAGGTTCTGTGCTGTTATTAACCCCATGTCTTTCTGTGAAATACCTTGTGTGTCTCTTGCTGCTCTAAAGTTGACTTTTCCATTCCATGTTGTAGGATTATTTGCTGGCTGGAGCAGATATTATTGAGACAAATACTTTCAGCAGCACTAGCATTGCCCAAGCTGACTATGGCCTTGAACATTTGGTAAGAATTATGTTTTTCTTCATATGTAAGAAGTTTGTGAGCATTTACTGCATTGGTAATGGCCAGTAAGAAAACCACCTGGAGCTGCAGAGGCAAACTAATGCCTCATTATCTTTATTTTTGTTGTTGTTGTTGTTGTTGTTGTTGAGACAGGGAGAATAGTTTTAATTCTTTCTTATGAACAGCTCATTTATTTCCTAACAGGCTGCTTCTATGGGCAAGAAGTAATCAAATAAAATTACTTATTATACAGTTACTTGCTAAAGATATAATCTTTGAGTGCATGGTTTTCTGAGGCCTATTAAAATATTGGTTGGCAGATTGTTTTGAACTGGAGTAAAATACGTATAATATTTATTTTCTCAACTATTTTTAAGTGGAATTCAGTGACATTACATTGTTTTGCTATCATCACTGACTTCCATTTGTAAAACTTTTTATTTTGTAAAATGGAAACTTTATTTTTAAAATTTTTATTTTGTTAATATTATTTACACAGATGGGGAATGCCTGCCTATGTGGTCTTCACATCAGCGTGGGGGAGAATAGGGTGGAGGAAGATGGGTGGGATAAATATTTCGTTTTTTTTTAATTTGTGGGAGGGAGGAGGAGAGAGTATCACACATTGCTATCAAAACTGCGTCATTCAGTGATGCCTTAAAGACCTTGATTGGGAAAAAATATTCTGAGGGTACTACCTGAGTGGATTTGGTAGTTCTGAGACGTCAGTTTCATTGCTCCAGGGTTGGGAAAATCTTGTCAAAGTCTGTTGGTTGACAGTATCTACCTTAGTGCCTTCACAGTCCCAGATACTTGTTGCAAAGCTTGACAGGAGAGCTGTCTGTCCTGCTTGTATTCTGTCCTAGGATGTGGCATTTGGTGTCCTCTGCTGGCCTAGATGAGCTAGCTGTCATGTCTCCCGAGTACTTAGGGGCATACTGTTCACTGCATGTTCCCTCGGTTGCATGGCCAACCGAGGATGGCTCAGCCCTGATACGTGAATTCCAAAGTCATACCACAAATCATGTAATTTTCTCTGTAGCCAGGGTTGAGTTCAGTGATCTAGTTGTGGAATGCCCCAAGAAACCTCACCTGGGATGACTTCTAACTTGACTGTTGTGTGCACCAGGCAGTGCAGGGTCAGGTGAGGTCCTGCACCAGCCAATGCACATACTGGTGGATGCACTGCCTAGTTAGATCTGTCCCCACACCCCATCTCGACATGAACTAGAGGATACTGTGGCCTGGCCTACCCACCACAGTCTAGTCTTCACTCACATTAGCAAGTTTCCGTAACCAAGTTGGGGCGACCTGGACCAGGGGACATTTCCCCACCAGGTTCACCCCCAGCCCTGGTTTTTGCATGTACAGACATGTGCTACAGTTTAGCCTGCTCCATCCTGTGTGCCATGTGGCTCTTGACACACCCATGGATGTTGTGGCTTAGATCAGTCTGCCCCACCTCCAGACCCAGCTCACATGTATGCTGATGGCACTGCTGTCTTGTCCAGCCTGGTCTGCCCCCAACGCTTGCAGTGAGAGCTGCAGCCCACCAGGGGAGTCAAAACAGCAACTTTAAATACATTGAACAGTAACTCCCTTTTTTTTCAAGTTCACTATCCTTGGCAACCACCATTCTAACTTCTGTCTCTTTAAGATTTATTTTGTTTTTATTTGAAAGCAGAGTCATAGAGAGAAGGAGAAAGACGGAGAGGTTGGTCTTCCATCTGTTGGTTCATTCCCTGAATGGCTGCAAAGGCTGAAGCTGAGCTAGTCTGAAGCCAGGAGCCAAGAGCTTAGTTTGGGTCAACCACGTGGGTGTGAGGGCCCAAAGACTTGAATCTCATCTTCCGCTTCTTTCCTAGGCAATAAGTAGGGAGCTGGATCAGAAGTGGATAAGCCGGAACTTGAACTGGTGCTCAAATGGGATGTTGGTGCCACAGGCTGAGGCTTTACGATAACATCATGTTGGCCTGGTTTCTATGAATTTGAATGTCTTTGTACTTCATATAATTTAATCATGTATATTTGTCTTTTTATCTGGTTTATTTTACTTAGAATAATGTTATGATTTATCCATTTTGTAGAACATATGAGAATTTCCTTTTTGAAGACTGAATAATGTTCCCTTATACATGCATACCACATTTTCTTTATGTATCTATTTTTGCCAGTGGGCATTTGTTTTGCCTCTGATCATTTACTAATGTAAACGATGGTACTACTATAAATATGTGTATGCAGGTGTCTGCTTGAGTCTCTGCTTTCAGTTTTTTTGCATACACACACAAATAGAATTATTAAATCATATACTTTTATTTATAGTTTTTGAGAGGCTATCACGCTTTTTTTCTTTTGCAGTAGCTGTACTATTGCAAATCCCACCAACAGTATACAGAATTCGAATACACACATTTACACATTATTACTGCTTGTTATTTCCTGTTTTGACAATAACTATCCTAATGGATTTGGTTGGCAGATATGGTTTCCTCTTGGTCAACATGATGCTTCCATATTAAAATTTTGTGAATTTTTAAATAAAGATGTATTTATTTTTATTGGAAATACAGATATGCAGAGAGGAGAGACAGAGAAAGATCATCTCTCTGCTGGTTCATCCCCAAATGGCCATAGTGGCTAGAGCTGAGCTGATCCAAAGTCAGGAGCCAGGAGCTTCTTTTAGGTCTCCCACATGGGTGCACGGTGCCAAGGCTTTGTGCTGTCCTGACCTGTTTTCCCAGGTCACAAGCAGGGAGCTGGGTTTTCAGCACATGAACCAGTACCCCGATGGGATGCCAGTGCTTTGGAGGCAGAGGATTAGCCATTTTTGCCATTGTACTGGCCCCAAACTGTAAAATGTTAAGGATAGAAATACCTTGTAGACACTAAAGGCCCTATTTCTGTGCTGGATTTTTATAGAAACCTGCATCTGTTTCCTTGTAAATTTCCTGAGTACTGTGACACTGATTTCTCTCATATTATTGGGATCTTGTGAGATCAGGTGTTTCTTGAGTTACCAAAAGAAAATGAAGTTGTGTTTTAGTTACTTCTACAATATTTCAAGGCAGCGGTTTTTTTAAAGGACTGGGAGTAAATACCTTAGGATTTCTTAACTGCGTATGCGGTCTCGTGTAACTGCTTACATCTGTGATATGTAAATAATGGCTAGGACTGTGTTTTGGTTAAGCAGAACCAAAGATACAACAGCAAAAATCTACAGGTACTTGATATGTAAATAATGGTCATAGCCGTGTACCAGTAAAACAAAATTAAAGATATAATAACAATAAAAGAAAACAGAAAATTAATACTTTGATGAACACAGAGGCAAAATTTCTTGATGAAATAATAGCAAATCTAGCAGCACATGAAATTCATATACCATGATAGAGTGGGATTTATCCAAGGAAAGCAAGGATGGTTAAACATTTGTAAATCAATAAATGCCGTAAGTCACATCAGCATAATGAAGAACACAATCCATAGGATCTTCATTATAAAAACTGAACAAATTAGGTATAAAAACAATGTGCTGGGGTTGGTACGGTGGCAAAGCATTCTGCCTGCATTGTGTTGCTGGCATCCACAGGGACACCAGTTTATATCCTGGCTGATCCACTTCCAGTGTAGTTCTCTGCTTATGACCGAGCAAAACAGCAGAGAATGGCTAAGTCTTTGGGCCCTTGCATCCATGTGGGAGATTCAGAAGAATCTCTTGGCCCTGGCTTCAGATTGGCTCAGCTCTGGCTGTGTGGCTATTTGGTGCGTGAACCAGTATGTAGAAGATCTTCCTCTCATTCCTTATCTCTCTTTCTCCGTTATTCTGATTTCAAGCAGAATAAGAAAATCCTTATTAAAAAAAAAAGAAGAAATTTTCCTCATGCTGTAGTGTAATGAGTGAAGCCACTGCCTGCAGTGCCGCATCCCATTTGAGTGTTGGCAGTTCAAGTCCTTGCTGCTCTGCTTGATTCAGCTCCTTGCTAATGCACCTGGGAAAGCAGCAGAAGATGGCTCAGGTGCTTGGGCCCTTGCAAATTCTGAGCTTCTGACTTTGGCTTGGCATAGCCCTAGCTGTTATGACCAGAGAGTAAACCAGCAGATTTACTTCTAGCAGTTTGAAGACCTTTCTGTCTCTCTGTCTCCCTGTCTCTCTCTTTCTCTCTCTCTCTGTAAAACTCTGCATCTCAAATAAGCAAATAAATATTTAAAAAATAATGCACTCCCAAATAATAAAACTATATATGACAGGCCACTATTATACTGAATGGGAAAAAGCTCAAATTTCTTCTAGGATCTGAAACAAGACAAGGACGTCCACTTGCAATACTGTTACTTTTGGCACTTAATCAAGTTTTTGGGAGGATAGTAATCTATGAAATGTTCAAAATCCCTGATTCTAACCATTGTGCAGTGAAGGAAATCAAGACCAGAGGAAGTTGCTATGAGAGCCACTGAGTCAGCACAGTGGCATGACTGCGGTTCACAGTAACCTATTACATATTTTCTAAGGAAATAGAAGAGAGGATCTTAAAGGCTTCAAACACAAGTAATGAGAACGCAAAGAAACATTAATTACCTTGACAGTATCAGACATATTTTAGACATTGGAACATCACATACATAGTTAATTATAATTATAAAGTGTTAGTAAGTTTTTTAAAAGAAAAGCTCAAGGGAATAAAAGTGGTATCTACCCTGATTTGATCACACATTAAATACATGTAATGAATTGTCACACTGTAGCCAAGAAATATGTACAGTTAAAATAATTACACTTTAAACATAGGCAGTGGTGTAGATTTGCCTTCTCCCCATTTAGGGGGTTCTCATTTGTTAGATCCCTGACAGTAGGATACAAGGCACATAGGGTTGGAAGGACTTGTGAAGATCACAAGTCCAGGAGCTTTTGATCTAGTCTGTCAAAGATTTTTCAAAGGTCCATGAGCCTGCTTCAATTCAAGACAATATTTGTTGCAGTGAGAGGTTTCTTTATCAAATTGTGGAAAGGTTACCAAATTACAAAAAGTTGAGCATCACTGATTCCAGCCATTATATAGGGAAGGAAATCAAGTCCTGGAGGAACTTTTGGTAGAGCTGCCCAGGAAGGCAGTGACAGAGCCAGTCTTAGAGCTCGGGTCTCCTGCTCATTTTTTCTGCATTATTCTGCTTTCTCCTTGATCACCTCAGTTCACTGTGGTGAGAGAAAAGAGTCTAAAAGTGCTTTCCAAAAACTTTGGTCTTTCCTTCCTCCCTTTGAAGACTACAGCAGCTGATTTCAGATTAATTCTTTTTTTTCCCCTTGTTTTAGTGAATAAAACTGGGTAATAGATGGGCATATGTTTCTTACTGTTTTTATGGAGGGCTGAAGCATCAGCTGATGTTGGTGGTTGATATTCTCAGGCCTACAGGATGAACAGGTGCTCCGCGAGATTGGCCCGGAAAGCTGCTGAGGAGGTGACTCTCCAGACAGGTCGGCAATGTTCCTTCTGTTTGCGTGGGCAAATCCTTTCATTTCTCCCCAGTCACCAGTGTGCTAGAGTTATTGCAGGCTTTCCTTATGCGATCTTTGGCTACCAGTAATGCCACAGACAGAGCATTTTGCTCATTGATGGGTTACCTTTGCAGTCCTGTCACCAGGCCCCCATTGTGTCTGTGAATTGATGCAGCTCTGGGGCCCTGGCCTCCAGCTGTGCTCTTGCACCGAGCTGCTGGCTGTGACTTGACTTTGCAGTGAGATGTCCAGTTTCCCTGTGTGTTCAGAGCTAAAGTAATATGTATTTCTCTGGAAGCATATTATCAAGCTACTAAAGTAGCAATAGGCTCTTTTGATTATAGTCATGGTTTTTAGTCTTCCTTTTAAAGGTGCCTTTCTTGCTATGATTGGCTTAGTCAGATAGAAAGCATGTCCTTGGGCCTGGTGTGGTAGCCTAGCTGCTGAAGTCCTAACCTTGCATGTGCCAGGATCCCATATGGGCACTGGTTCTAATCCTGGAAGCCCTACTTCCCATCCAGCTCCCTGCTTGTAGCCTGGGAAAGCAGTCGAGGACGGCCCAAAGCCTGGGGACCCTGTACCTGCGTGGGAGACCTGAAAGAGGCTCCTGGCTCCTGGCTTTGGATCAGCTGAGCTCTGGTTGTTGAGGTTACTTGGGGAGTGAATCATCGGAAGGAAGATCTTCCCCTCACCTCTCTGTATGTCTGACTTTTCAATTCAAAAAAATCTTTATTAAAAAAAAAAAGAAAGCATGTCCTTTCAGCATTTTGCTCTTTATGCTTCTGGTGTCCTGAAGACCCTACAGCACACAGAAGCAAATTAGATTCAGTCTTGCTGATATGGAAATAATCTGGCTGGCTGTCATCAGAATATCAGAACACTTGGGCCCTGGCTTTGGAATAGAAGAAATAAATGGAGCCCCTTAAGATTTGGAAATGTGAAGTTATTGGCAACAGCAGAGATATAAAGCAAAGTTACAGTGAAGTAATACACAGCATACTAATGAAGACTAAAGCAATTTACTGGAATTTTGTTTCTGAGCGATAATGTTTAAATCCATAGAAATTCATAGACTAGTATTTGTAGGTCATGGGATGTTTAACCAGGTAGTACAGGGAGAGGAAAAGACATTTTTCTTGTGTTCACATTATCACTCTGGGGAAGGCAAAGTTTTGGACCTATATAACTTTTTCAGAAACTGGGTTATCAGGTAGCTGGTAGTTTTCTCCAGTTCAGCTGTCAAGCATAGCCCAGTTATAGAGTGGTTGAAATCACTAAGGCTTATGAACAGTATGACCCCTGGCTTGTGCTATTGTATATAAATGAATGGAATTTCTCAGACTGTTTTAAAAGCACCTGGACGCTAAACCACAGGGAAGGTTATCAGAGTTATTAAAATAACATTTGATCTGCTTCATACTTCCATTTCAGGTTTTATAGTTGTTAATATCAATTTAATAAGTCCCCCCAGTGAAGAGCCTACTGTAAAAGTACTAGAGAACATTTTAAGTTGAATGCTCTTGTGAGACACTTTTGCAGAACCACTGTTCAGTTCAGGACCTTCAAGATTTCCACATACAGCTGTGTCGATAGAAAAGGATTACTTACTGAAACAGTTTGAGGTCATCTGTGTGAGAATTCAGTTTTATGCCTGATTGTAACATGTATCTATTTTCTCTTACGTGTTTCCCAATAGGTCTGGATTAGTTTATGTGATCAGCAAAATTGATGAATCATCTCTCTCCACAGGTTAAGGACTGCAGATAGCTTATTGTTAGTTCAGTAGAGGTCAAGTGTTATTGTCAAATGGATTTGGGAGAAAATTGGGGTCTTTACGTACTTTCTGGATTTCAGAGTTGTGAATAAAGGATTGTAGATGTAATGTTCTAAGAAAAATCTCATAGTCTAATGATTCACAACAACAACAAAAATGTAACTGTCAGGACCAGTGTTGTGATGTAGCAAGTAAAGCTGCTGCCTGCAATGTCAGCATCACGTATGGCTGCTCCACTTTCTATTCGGCTCCTTGATAATGTTCCTGGGAAAGCAGTGGCAGATGGCCCAAGTGGCCTGGATCCACTTGGAGACTAGGGAGAAGCTTCTGATTCTGGGTTCGATCTGGCCTGCTTCAACACTTAGCAGCTATTAGGGGAATGAGCTAGTGGATGGAAGAGCTCTTTGCCCCTTTCTCTTTGTGCTACTCTGACTTTCAAATATATAAAATAAATCATTAAGAAAAAGGAACTATTAGAGATTTCACATTTGTTCTTGTTTTCTCAAAGGAATAAAGAGGTTTGTAGCAGGAGCTCTGGGCCCAACTAATAAGACACTCTCTGTGTCTCCATCTGTGGAAAGACCAGATTACAGGAACATCAGTGAGTATTTGTCATATTTAATCAATGACGTTGGAAATCTGTAATTTTTAAATGTGTAAAATGAGATTAATAACAGGGTATCTTTAGGATTATTGTGACTTCATCCATATAAAAATTCATAAAAGACTTTTTTATTGTTCTAATTTCCTTTCAGATATACATAGTATATCAAATCTCCTTTATCAGCTTTGGAAGTAAACAACTGAAATTAAGCTTTAAACTAAGGAGCTGAGAAAAGTTAGATACCAGACGTGGTTTATTATTTGGTAGCTCATTAATTTATCAGAATGCAGTCTAAAGATATAAGCATTATAAACTTGTGCATTTGTATAAGCCTATTTGATTCAAAGTTTGACCAAAAAATTCAGAAATCTTAGTTAAGCCTGTAAAAGCAACAATTGAAATGTTAGAGCTAAATAAATAATGCTACTGTAGTGGTAACAGATTTTATGTACATGAAAAGTTTAGGAAAATGTCATTTGCAGACTTTTGGTGACAGATTTTTGCATGTTGTGGCACCATGCTTTAACTCAGTGTTGTTTAAGCTGAGCTTATGTGTGGTCGGTGTGTTTTGGTCTAAACCTGACTCTTACATAGCGTGAGGCGAGAAACAGAGCAAACATAAATTGGTTGTTTAGAATGTCTTGATTTAATAACTGAGCATTTTTTTCCTTTCCTGTTTTGGTTGAAAGCTGATATAGAGGAAAGGATTACTTCTTAGGTGGACATAGATAAATGCAAATTTTACCTGGGAGTAATTGAGTACCTTTTGTTTGAGATTCACAATGCCCGTTGGGCAGTTTTCCTTTCTGACAGAGTTTGTGTAAGGGCAGGAGCAAAATGCACTGCAGCCTTGGCACAGAGATTAAGGGTCTTTGACTCAACTTGTGATGTTTCCAGCTTCTCACACTCATCTCTTAATGGCTTATTAAGATGATCTATGATGAATGATCCATTTTTGAGTTGTTGAGATTAAATGGTGTAGTGCAAGAAATTCCCACACCTTCCTACTCACTTTTCAACTCAAATATGGAAAGTAGAGATTATATAGTAAATATTTAAGAACATCCATATTCAGGGCCTGGCACGATGGCCTAGTGGCTAAATTTGCACCTTGCACACCTGGGATCCCATGTGGGCACTGGTTTGTATCCTGGCTGCTCCAGCTCCCTTCCAACTCCATGCTTGTGGCCTGGGAAAGCAGTAGAGGATGGCTCAAAGCTTTGGACCCTGCATACACATGGGAGATCCAGAAGAGGCTTCTGGGTCCTGGCATCGGTTCAGTTCAGGCCATTGTGGCCACTTGGGGAGTGAACCAGAGGACAGATCTTTCTCTCTGACTCTCTTTCTCTCTGTATATCTGACTTTGTAATAAAAATAGATAAATCTTAAAAAAAAAACCACTCTGCCTTTCCAATAAAAAAAAAAAGTCTTCAAAAATATTCATTTTCAGTTTACTTGTTAATCTTCCATCACAGGCATGTTTTTTTCATTTGGTTACTTCTGGAAGGTAGTATTGTCCTTTAAGTATGCATTGTAAGCCAGCAGTAGTTCCAAGGGGCCAAATCAGAACTCCACTAGCCTAGAATCATTCAGAGATACTGAGGAACTAAATGTGATTGATTTTTTTGCAGCTTTTGATGAGCTTGTTGAAGCATACCAAGAGCAGGCCAGAGGCCTTCTGGATGGCGGGGTTGACATCTTACTCATTGAAACTATTTTCGATACTGCCAATGCCAAGGTGAGTTGAAAGAACAGAACAGCACAAAGCTGGCATGTGGGCTGAGAGGTGTTTCCCAATCCAAGGAGAAGGTGATAAAGTTAAATACACTTCCTGTGTTTGCTCCATTTTGCTCTTAAATATTTTAAAGGCTAGCAAAATACGAAAAATTTAAATGTCAACCATCTTTTTAGCTTTTAAAACATTTTTCTAAGTATGAATATACAGATACAATATATGTGTGTACATTTATAGGTAATAAATGTATACACTAGTAAATTCAAAAGCTGCATAACTATGTGGAGTGATATGTAAGGACCTTTTCTTCTGCTAATCCTTGGATGTGCAGTTGTCTTCCTAGAACTGCTATTAGAGATTCGGGTGCTGACAGAGAGTCTCGCAGATAAAAACCTGTGTTTGTGGGTATGTAATTGTGTTGCTTACATGTATGCAAAAGTGCATGGGTATATGGAGTACAAAGTTCCTTTTTACATATGTCTTTGCACAGTGTGTCTAGGTGATAGATGATACTGTGGAAATTGCTGAGGGAAAGGGCAGATGTATTGTTCATTTTACCCTTTCTTTACACTTTTATCAGCAAACGGTACGTTAGTGTAGATTTTATTATACCCTCTCTCATACCATGTATTCTTTTTTTTTTAAAGATTTATTTATTTTTATTACAAAGTCAGATATACAGAGAAGAGGAGAGACAGTGAGAAAGATCTTCGTCCAATGATTCACTCCCCAAGTGAGCGAAACGGCCGATGCTAAGTTGATCCGCAGCCAGGACCCAGGAACCCCTTCCAGGTCTCCCACACAGGTGCAGGGTCCCAAGGCTTTGGGCCGTCCTCGACTGCTTTCCCAGGCCACAAGCAGGGAGCTGGATGGGAAGTGGAGCTGCCGGGATTAGAACCGGTGCCCATATGGGATCCTGGGGCATTCAAGGCAAGGACTTTAGCTGCTAGACCACGCCGCCGGGCCCCATACCATGTATTCTTAAAGGTTTTAAACTTCCAGTTGAAAAAGTGAAAACTATTACCTCACTATGATTTTCCCTTTTGTTTTCTTACTATAAATGATATTAGGCGTCTTTAGTTTTTGAGGCATATGTAATTCCTTTTCTGTGTTTTATGGCCTGTGCCCTTTATTGTGTTATATTTTTGGTCCTTTTAAATGATTCTTTTACTAAGGAAATCAAGACTTTTCGAAAAATGAGTAGGAAATACTGTCCTCTAGTTTGTGGTGGGAAATGGTGCTATTGTGTATTTAATGATATAGGAGCTTTTAGAATTGATTTTATGGAGTCTTTTTTTCTTATGAAGGAGTTTAGTATGGTACTGATAGGATTACTCCTCATTCCTAAGACAAGGAGAAAAAACTGGTCTTCCCCTACACCCAGTGCTTTACAATTTTACCAAGTCTTTAATTATTTTATTTTTATGAAAATAAGACGATAAACCCAATTTTGAACTTTTTTTTTAAAAAAGATTTTATTTTTATTACAAAGTCAGATATACAGAGAGAGGAGGAGAGACAGAAAGGAATATCTTCCGTCCGATGATTCACTCCCCAAGTGAGCCGCAACGGCCGGTGCTGCGCCGATCCGAAGCCGGGAACCTGGAACCTCTTCCAAGTCTCTCACGTGGGTACAGGGTCCCAAAGCATTGGGACGTCCTCAACTGCTTTCCCAGGCCACAAGCAGGGAGCTGGATGGGAAGTGGAGCTGCCGGGATTAGAACCGGCGCCCATATGGGATCCCGGGGCATTAAGGCGAGGACTTTAGCCGCTAGGCCACGCTTCCTGGCCCAATTTTGAACTTTTAAGAATAATCATTTGTTAACATTCTTGTATGTAAGAAAAATTCAGGAAGCCACTTCCCATCATCAAAAGCTAGATAGCTGCCCTGTCATATTTTTTTTTTAAAGGTTTATTCATTTTATTATAGCCAGATATACACAGAGGAGGAGAGACAGAGAGGAAGATCTTCTGTCCCATGATTCACTCCCCAAGTGAGCCGCAATGGGCCAATGCTGCACCGATCTGATGCTGGGAACCAGGAACCTCTTCCGGGTCTCCCACGCGGGTGCAGGGTCCCAAGGCTTTGGGCTGTACTCGACTGCTTTCCCAGGCCACAAGCAGGGAGCTGGATGGGAAGTGGAGCAGCCGGGATTAGAACCGGCGCCCATATGGGATCCCGGGGCTTTCAAGGCGAGGACTTTAGCCGCTAGGCCACGCCGCCAGGCCCAGCCCTGTCATATTGTTAACACATCTATTAGGTTGTATTTTGTGCATCTTTTCAGAGATATTTTTGTGACTCTCTAGCATCTAAATTATACTTTGACCATCAATTCAGGTACATTTTGAAAACAAGGACAGTAACACACAAGAAATATGTAAAAAAAAAAAAAACAAATCCGTCTTGTTTGGTCTAATAGGGGGGTTATGTTCACGTTCCAAATTGCAGTACTTAGACATAATTCCCAGTTTGGGCTCTTGGCTCCAGCTACCTGCTGTTTTAGACCCGGAGAGGCATCAGTGATGGCTGAGATGGTTGGTTTCCTGCCACCCACATGGGGAACCTGGATAATTAGTATTTACTGTAATTGGCTTTGACTGGTAGCAAAAGCCATTGTTGGCATTTGTAGAATGAGTCAGCAGATGGGCATCTGTCTGTCTTGCTACCCATCAAATAAATAAAATGAATTTTAAAGAATCAAATAAATATGAGGGTTTAACAATAGAGTATGTGACATACTTTTTTTTGTTTTTAACATTTATTTCTTTGAAAGACAGAGTGGCATGGATGGTAGTTGGGTTGGGAAGAGAGATCTTCTGTTCTCTACTCCCCACATGTCTATAACATCTAAGGCTGGGCCAGGATAAAGCCAGAAGCTAGGCACTCCATCTAAGTCTCTAGTATAGGTGACAGTCACCCAAGCACACAGGTTGTCGATTGCTGGCTCTCAGATACCTTAGTGGGAAGCTGGATTAGAAGTCCAGGTGAGGGCCCAACATTGTAGTCCAGCAGCTGAAGTCCACTCCTTGACCACGCTGGAATCCTATATGGCCACTGGTTCTAATCCTGGCTGTCTCGCTTCCCATCCAGCTTGCTGCTTGTGGCCTGGGAAGGCAGTTGAGGACAGCCCAAAGCCTTTGGATATTGCACCTGCGTGGGAGACCTGGGAGAGGCTCCTGGCTTCTGACTTCGGATTGGCTGAGCTCTGGCCGTTGCGGTCACTTGGGGAAGAAATCATAGGACAGAGGATATTCTTCTCTGTCTCTCCTCCTCTCTGTAAATCCTAAAAAAAAATGCAAGTGAGACTATGTGAGGCACTCTGATGTGGGATGCCCACTTCCTACATGTTGGGTGAACTCTCTTCATCACAACACACTACCTTTTTGAAAACAAAACGTAACAACAACAACAGCAAAAAACACTCTCTTTGGGTTACATTCCCTAGATTATGGAAGTTTCCCTTATGACACATTTGGGGTTTATTTTAGCATGGAAAATCGGGTAGAGATCTGACTACCATTTTTTTTTCCTCTATGATCATCTGGTTTTTCTACTAACCATCTATTAAACATCCTGCTTCCTAGTGAAAGGATTGGTGTATTCATCATCCTAAACTCTGGAGAGCATTTGAGTCTAGTTTTTTTCCTATTGATTTTCTTGTTAATGTGCTAGCACCATACGATTTATCATAACTTTAGAATATGTCTGAGTAACTGGTAGATCTAGTTCCTTTTTGTTAGCAACTTCTCTTCCTTTTCTTCTAAGACTTTTCAGGGTATTCTTAAGTGTTGTTTTCCATGAAATCTTTAGGATACATTTATCTAGTTCCAAGAAGAAAATTCTGATGTTAGTCTAATAATTTTCTGATAATAATTTAATCATTACTAATAATTTATTTAATTATTTAATTTTCCATCATAGGGATTATTAATGACAGGTTGAATTCTAGTTTTAGAAAATCAATTGCGATAGTATGCATATTTTAGAAGCAGGAAATATAGTGACTGAGTAAAAGGAAATATCCATTTTGTGGTCTGACCAGCATAGAGTTATGTGGGATCAGTACCTTCACAACCCACTGTAAGATCACGTGTTTTTTTGGGAAGTAAAGCTATGTTAAAAGGAGGACTCCCATTGAAACAGCTAAATGTACCTTGACAGTATGATATTAGATTTTTTGTCTTTGCCTATACCTACAATGCCTTAAACTTCTAAGTGTTACTGAAGGATGATGATGCTGTGATGATATGGGGAGGAAATGGTGGCAGAGTAAAAAGGGGAGAGAAAGGCGTAGGGAGGAATCTCAACATCTACAAAACTGTATCATGGAAAAAAGAGATCACTTTTTTTTTTTTGTCATGACACACAGTTTCATATACCTAGCATGTCTGTGACAAGGTGAGGAAGGCCAGGACTGCTGATTTATTCATTTGTCTTTTGATTGAAGTTAGGAAGAATAGGCTGTTCCGTGCCTCCTCAGAGGCAAAATTAGTTGACAGCGTTTGCCTTGGTTTACTTTGTGCAGTAGTTCACTTGTGAGAAGAGCATGGGGATTGAGTGTGTTACAGGGAAGAAGTGCTTCAGTCATGGTCTCTGTGTCTATCTCATGCTCAGTGTCTATCTTTTTTTTTTTTTTAAAAGATTTATTTATTTTATGGCAAAGTCAGATATACAGAGAGATGGAGAGACAGAGAGGAAGATCTTCCGTCCGATGATTCACTCCCCAAGTGAGCCGCAACGGCCGGTGCTGCACTGATCCGAAGCTGGGAACCAGGAACCTCTTCCGGGTTTCCCACGTGGGTGCAGGGTCCCAAAGCTTTGGGCCGTCCTCGACTGCTTTCCCAGGCCACAAGCAGGGAGCTGGATGGGAAGTGGAGCAGCCGGGATTAGAACCGGCGTCCATATGGGATCCCGGGGCGTTCAAGGCGAGGACTTTAGCCGCTAGGCCACGCTGCCGGGCCCGCTCAGTGTCTATCTTATGAAGACATCTGGGAAAAGGGCACATTCTGATCAGGCAGTTAGACTGACCTCGGACATAGTAGTTCCTTAAAACTGAAGATGTTCTTCCTTTTCTCCCTGACAGGCAGCCGTGTTTGCCCTGCAGCAACTTTTTCAAGAGAAGTATACTCCCCGGCCTATCTTTGTAAGTTTTACAATGTTTGCATGATAAAATTTGTATTTTGTTAGTAATTGTCATTATGAGTATAGGACTCCTTTCCACCCCTTCTTGCATAGCGAAATATTGATAATATCTTTTAGAAACTGTACTGTAATTTCTTCCATTGGCCTTCCTTCCGCCACCACTTCTAATCATTAGCAGATTTATTTCTAGAGAGACAAGGAAAACGAATCTAGAAGTTATTAATAAGAGGCAGATTGTTCATCAGGTACCTGACTGTATTGGTTTCCTGCCCATTGTTTACATTCTCAGTCTCATTAATGCCCATAGAGGGATGGATTTGCATATTGACTGGTGAGTTCTCAGTGCTGAAGACACTGGACTACAAGTTTGTTAACTTTATCTGCAGACCTTTTTGAGAGTCCTGAGATTGCTCAGTGAGAAGGGATTGGATCATCAAAACGGAAGATAGTAATAAATTAGATGTTTAACATCAAAAGGTTAGGGCAAGCGAAGGCGTCTCTGGGAAAGTGCCTTCACTGGGGCTTGATCTGTGAAACTGAAACCTGATTTTGGCATTGCATTTGCATTAGTCCTTTCTCTTCTCTAATGGCTTACCGCCTCATCATGCCCCACCTCCAGTTCCTTATGCTTATTCTGACCATTAATATAAAGTGCTGTCTTTGAGTCTCCTAGTTCTCTACCTCATAAAAGAACAAAGAAAGCTTGTTCATTTTGTCTTCGTGACTGTATTCTTAATTTGTCCCTCTATCAGTATTGTTGACGTCATTTACTCTTTTAATTCAGATTTCAGGGACAATTGTTGATAAAAGTGGACGGACTCTCTCTGGTCAGACAGGGGAGGCATTTGTCATCAGCGTGTCTCATGCAGACCCCCTCTGGTGAGTGTTCAGTCTTTCCCTGGGCCCCTTCCTTTTGGGAGATCTCTTCTTATGGCTACAGAGAGAGGATTGTTCCACGTATTTTCATTGTGCTCTTTGTGTTGATTTTCCCTTCAGTACTCTCAGGCTTTTTCCCCAAAGGCTTGACGAGAAGGTCATTGCCTAAATGGTTCAATTAGAGGGGCTGGTAGAGTTCTTAGGACTCCTGTACCCGTAGTATGCTTCTGTTTCAGTCGAGCCCCTAGTAGTATGAGATTACAAGCAACACTTTAAAGCGATTAGCAATTACATTTTTATGGCAGTATTTTGCACTTTTTAAGGCTTTGCTTCTTCCTGTTTCTTCACCAACTAGAAGCAGCCTAATGTGGTATAGATGGGAATTCTTTATTCTTTACAGAATGAGAAAGAAGGAGCAATCAATAGATGTTCCAGTTGCTGGTTCACTCCCCAGATGCCTGGGGTAGCCAGCACTGGGCTTGGCTGAAGGCAGGAGTCAGGAGTCTCCTATAGGTCTCCCATATAGATGGATTGCAGGGATCCAAACACTTGGGAGTTTCTCCCAGGTCTCACTCGTGAGTGCAGAGCCTAAGGACTAGGGCCAGCCTCGGTTGCTTTTCCAAGGCCATTAGTAGGGAAGAAAATTATTAATTTCTAATAGATCACGAATGACCCCCTTAGTGGACATTGGATGTGGAGCAGCTTAGGGCTTGAACTGGTGCCCATGTGACATGTTGGCATCACAGGCAGCAGCTTAACCCCTAGGCTGGGGCTAAGCAATGCTGGCCTTTAGTTGGGAATGCTAAAGCTCTCTTTATGTGTAAAATTACCATGGCTTGAGGCTGGCATGGTAGTGTTTCAGCCTAAGCCTCTGTCTGTGAAGTTGCATCCCATATGGGTGCTGGTTTGAGCTCTGGCTGCTCCATTTCTGATCCAGCTGCCTGCTTATGGCCTGGAAAAGCAGCAGAGAATAGATCAAGTCCCTGGAGTCTTGCAAAGAAGCTGTGAGTAGTCTTTCTATCATCTTAATTTCCCTTTTACGTATTTTTAAAAGGTTGTTTATTTGGAAAGCAGAGTTATAGAGGAGAAAGAGAGCGAGGAAAGTCTGCTGAGTCCCTTCCTGAATGTCTTTAGTGGGCAGGACTGAGCCAGACTGAAGCCAGAAGCCAGGAACTTTTGAGTTTTCTTTGTGGGTGCAAGGGCCCAAGCGCTTGGGCCATGCTCCACTGCTTTCCCATTGCTTTAGCAGAGAATTATTGGAAAAACAAGAACAACTGGGTTGGAAGTGGAGCAGCTAAGTCTGGCACCCATATTGGGTGTGGTTTTACCTGCTGTGCACCAGTGCTGGCTTCTATTCTTTAATGTTTAGTGGAATCTTGGCACGTAATTGAAGTCAATAAATATTTAACAGAAAAACTGATGATAGGAAAGTATTGGGCTCTTTAAAGATTTTTTAATTCTAGTTTATTTTATTGCCTTCCTTCAAATATTTCAAACATTTCTTCCTTCATTTTCTTTCTTTTCTTTTCTTTCTTTGTTTCTTTCCTTCTTTCAACCTTGTTTGTTAAATCTTAGTTTATCTGGCTATATCTCTTACATGTTAGATAAAATTCAGTGTGATCTCAGTTTTTAATTTTCTAATAGTTCACAAATGTACCCTTAGTGGACATTTTTCTTGCTCTTGCCTCACTTATAGGAGCTCACAGATGAAATCTTGTTGAGATTCTAAATATTTATTTTATTGTTCCTAAAGCAAACATGCAGTTAATTCTGTGTTTTCATACACTTGATGATTTTTGTTTTTCTAGTGCTGTCTGTGTTTTCAACATTTTTTTACAGTCTACTCATAGAATGTGTTTGGTCTCAAGTTTGTTATAAATCTTGCTGAAGGGTAGATAGAAGGAAGTAGGCAGTATGTAATGAGTGTGTGAGAAACTATTGCTCACTAAGTTGTGATTGTACAGGATTTTCTCTTATTAACAGCAATGTAATTTATACAGGTGTAAGGCAGTCCACACTAAGAGCAATAAGTAAGTTAAAATATAAAGTGATATATGGAAACATAATGGCAATGGAGGCAATGAGTAGGAGTAGTGATGTCCTTGTAAGACTTGGAGATGCCTTAGTAGAGGGTGTGAGGATCACAAAGTGGTGGAACGGAGCTCTCCTGAAAGCCAGAAGACTAGGACTCAACCCCTGTTTCATATGTGGAATCCATTCTGTGCTACAGGGGGGTTTTCTGAGGCCTTTTGGGATTCAGTAATCAACTTTGGATTACTGGACTATGTGATCTTCTATGTTTTCATGTTGTACTGCTTTTCTTTTATTATGATTTCTAATTGCTGTGTGGTGTCTGATATTGTATTCCGGAACAGACAAATGGTAGCAGTGGAAAAACTTAAAAATTTCCAAAAGTCTGGAGTTCAGGAAAAAAAACAGTCTAGAGTTCAGTTAATAATAATATGCTCCTGGTTTTCATAAAAGCATTATAGTTATATAAATTGTTAACATTAGGGAAAAGTAGATGAAAAGTGCCATTGCCTGTGCAGTGTGAACAAGGTTGAAGAGGGAAATTGACATGCAATGAGTTAAAGAAAGTCAGAGACACAATTGATGGTTGTAGAATTGAGTGCCAGAGGGAGCCTCTCCAAAAAGGAGAGGGATGCTGTGATCTCTTCCCAGGGGCTATTCTCTATGGTATCAGATTTATCTCTAGGCTTTTGTTGAAGGTCACATCCTCATTGCAACTGCTGGCTAACCAATGAGACCTTGAGGAGGTCATTGCAACCAAGAGGAGGAGAATAGACTCTTTTGCCTAGTATGCAATTGCCCTGAACTTGTTATCTTTGGATCACCTGCACCCAAGGCTTCAGCCTTTGACTTCACATTACATGCAGAACACCCTAGCAGCATTTCTTCCTCAAACCCTCAGTTCAGACCTATTTCCCTCCTTCTCAGGTTGGTGCTATTTTTTCTGGATATTCTTTGGCAGAGAAGTATTCTTGAAGCTTCTGTATTATCTTTGTTAATTTTATGTAAATCAGTAATTATTCCAAAATAAAAATTGTGTTTAACAAATACCCAACATTCATTCAAGGTAAATCACCTAGCAGAGTAGGAATAGAGGGGAATTTCCTCAACTTAGTAAAGACCACCTATAGGAACCTTCCAGCTAATAACATTCTTCATGACATGAAGATGGATGCTTTCTCCCTAAGATAAGGAATAAGCCAAAGATAGTCATACTCATTTCTTGTTCGCATCATACTAAAAAAGTATAAGGTGTATAGACTAGAAAGAATAAAACTCATTGTTCACAAGCAGTATGATCTATGCAGAATTTCTCAGAATCAGTAAAATATCTGGAACTAAGGCTTCAAAATACAAGATGAATATGCAAGAGTCTATGTTTTCCTACATTCCAACAATGAACAAAGAAAGTTAAAAATTAAAAACACAAAGCGTAGGCTGGAACGGTGGCACAGCAGGCTGATCCTCCTCCCTAGGATGTTGGCATCCCGTAGGGTTGCTGGTTTGTGTCCTGGCTGCCCACCTCCCATCCAGCTCCCTCTTATGACCTGGGAAAGCAGTAGAGGATGGCCCAAAGGCAACTGCACCCATGTGGGAGACCAGAAAGAAGCTCTAGGCTCCTGACTTCAGATTGGCTAAGCTCTAGCCATTGTGGTTGTTTGAGGAATGAATCAATGGATCTCTCTTTGTCCTTCTTTCCGAAGATCTGCCTTTCAAATAAAAATAAACACATCTTTTAAAAAAATCTGCAAAGCTACTGAACTAGTCCCAAACATGAAATACTTTGATGTAACCCTAACAGTATCACAAACCTAATACGGCGAAGACAATCCAGTATAGAAAAGGCAATCTTTCTAAAATAAAGTGCTGGAACAACTGACATTGATGTTTGAAAAAAGCGAATCTAGACACAGACATTGCACACTGTTTGCAAGATGTGACATGGGTTAGAGATCTGAGTAGAAACTGCAGAGTTGTTAAAATTTTGAATGATAATACAGAAGAAAATAAAGGCTATCGTAGGTTTTGCAGAGAGCTTTAAGATAAAATATCAAAAGTAGAATATATAAAAAAGAAAACAAAAAATGAGGTGCTGGGTTTCACTAAGATTAAAAACCATTTAAAGAATTAGTATCCGAAACACAGATTTTTTTTTTTTTAATTTATTTATTGGGCCTGTGTGGTAGCCAGAGTGGCTTAAGTCCTCGCCTTACACATGCTGGGAACCCCATATAGGTGCTGGTTTGTGTCTTGACTGCTCCACTTTCCATCCAGTTCCCTGCGGTTGAGGGTGGTTCAAAGCCTTGGGACCCTGTACCTTCATGAGAGACCCTGAAGAAACTCCTGATCCAGGCTTTGGATCGGCTCAGCTCTGGCTGTTGTGTCCACTTTAGGTGTGAACCAGTGGACTAAAGATCTTTCTGTCTCGGTAAATCTGACTTCCAATAGAAAATAATAAGTTAATCTTAAAATAATGATAATAATTTCTAAAAAAAAAGGTATAAAAAAAAGAGATGCCAAACATTGAGTTGTTAGGGAATGGGATATGCCATTATACACTTATTGGAATGACTGAAATCCAAAACAGTCATGCCAGGAAATGCTGCTATGGATATGGAGCAATGGTTATACTTGTTTACTGGTGGTGGGAATTCAAAATGATAGGGGCACATGGGAAGAGAGTTTGACAGTTCCTCACAAAACCAAACAATAGTTACATTCCTTATCATTTATACAAATGACAAGTCAGAATTTTACACCCACAAAGAATGTGCACATGAATGTTCATGATAGTTTTAATTGCTAAAACTAGAAAGTAATGAGGATGTCCTTCAACATGAAACTATATGAACCATGGTACATGCAGGCAATAATATTTAGTGCTAAAAAGAAACAAATGATCAAACCTGAAAAGAAACAGATGATCCCTCAATGCTGTGTATTACTAAGTGAAATAAGCCAGTCTGACAGTGGTACATATTGTGATTCCAACACCTTCCAGTAACTGTGAAACTGTACGGATAGTAAGTTAGCATTCAGCAGGCAGGCAAATAGGATGAAGTGGAGCCATTATGTATCCTGCCTTTCTTTGTTTATGAACTCTAGCCATGTTTTTTTTTCAAATATTTATTTTTATTTTAAAGATAGATTCACAGAGTCAGAGAGATAAAGGTCTTCAATGCAGTGGTTCGCTCCCCATATAGGCATAATAGTTGTAGCTGAGCTGTTCTAGAGCCAGGAGCCAAGAGCCTCTTCCAAGTCTCCCATTTGAGTGCAGGGACCCAAACAGTTGGGCATTCCTCTGCTGCTTTTCCAGGCCATAAACATGGAGCTTGATTAGAGGTGGAGCAGCCAGGATGTGAACTGCTGCCTGTATGGGATGCTGGCATTTGCAGGTAGAGGATTAGCCTGTTGACCCACTGTGCCAGGCCCTCCCCAGCTCACATTTTGAAAATCTGAATCAAATGTCACATCATCAGTGTTTTAGGAAGCCAGGGTACCTCAGTGAGATAGCTTTGACAGTAGCTGAAGGTGCTTGAATTAGATCTATTATCTGCCTGGTTTTAGATATAATTTTCTTTGTTATACTTCTTACAATATTTTTTAAAAATATATTTGAATCACACATGTGCACACACACACAGTGCTTATCCGTTGGCTCACTCCCTACATGACTGCAATGGCTGGGGCTGGCTGCAGCCAGAGTTGGGGGATCTCAACCTTCACTTGGGTGGAAGGAGTCCAGTTACTTGGACCCTCTACCTTGCTTTCCAGCATCTGCGTTGTCAGGAGCTAAAGCCATTTCTGGAACCACAGAAGTCTGACATAGGAAGCAGACATCTCAACCACTAGACTGAATGGTTGTCCTTGTCATGACTTTTATGTGCATAGATATTCTGAGTGAACAATATGCTTGTAATATCTTCCTTTTGTTTTTCCAGCATTGGATTAAATTGTGCTCTGGGTGCAGCTGAAATGAGACCCTTTATTGAAACAATTGGAAAATGCACAACAGCCTATGTACTCTGTTATCCCAATGCAGGTTTGTGTTTCTAGGGGATCACACATGAGGAGATATATTCACAAGCCATGGAATAGATGGGGTAACACAGATTTGAAAAGTTTGTGTTTCAAATGTTGGTATATGGTTGACCACATATTGGTATATGGAGGTTTCCAAAAGAAGATGATTTAGGATTAGAGCAGTGTTTCCTGTGAGACCTGCAGAAATGGTTTGCTTAAGTGTGAAGGTACAGCATAGGACATACTGTGAGGAAATGCACGTAGACACATAAAAAGAGCACAGTTTAATCGTTTGTCACTTTGGTGATCATACCTACCACGTGGTAGTGTCTAGTGAGACAAGCACAAAGAAGAGAAGAGGAATCTGCTCTGTTAGCAGAAGCAAAGGAAGAAAAACATCTTGTATATTGTTGCTTTTCTTCCTCTTTAAAATCTAAGACTTCTAGTTTACTATATGCAAAAGTGCTGATGGTATTTGTAGACACTAGATCCAATTAAATAACTCACTCTAGGCTAACCAGATTTCTAGATGAATGTTTTGAGCACTGCTCAGATACCTTATGTCTCCACATACACATATTTTAGTGACTAGTAAATTTTATTTCCCACCGTAAGCAAAATAACTGTAAAGTGATAATAAAAAAAATGAAAAACTTCAGTTACAGCTAACATGTTACTTGGGAAAATCTATTTGAAAGGAGATTGGTTGTCTGCTTTTATTATAAATCAAATGCTCATGAATTCAAAAGATAATGTAGTACTACCTCCCACTCCCGAGCTACTAGGTAACAAAGGTGGATTTCCTTTATGAGAAGTTAGTGAGGTAGGGAATTGTGCACCTTGTAACAGTGCATTTCTCCTTTCACATGGAAAACAAATGGTGAAGGCTGATTCTTTCCCAGTGTGTTTTTTTCTTTTTTTTGGTGGGGGGTGTGGTATTTCCTTACTATGTAAATATTACGTATTATTATTAATTTTTATAAGTAATCATGTGCTATAAAATTTGATAACTTATATCCTATAGCCTTTAAAAATGTAGGATATATTTGTGAAGGTAATCTCCAGTAATGGCTGCAATATTTTTTCTCAGGTCTCCCAAATACCTTTGGTGACTATGATGAGACACCTACCATTATGGCCACACACCTTAAGGTCAGTGATTCTCTGTCACTTGCGTTTTTAAGAGAGCATTTTGGAGTTAAAATATTTAGAAGCAGAATTTCCCCCTCAGATATGTAAAAAAAAAAAAAAAAGTAGTTTAACTACTCTGAATTAAGGCAGTACAGGTGTGAGAAGCATCTTATCCCTGATTGGCGCTGGTGCTTGCTGGAAAATTCCGAGTGAAATCTATTCAGGTTTGCCTTTCTTCCCCCAGTCCCTCACAGCTTGTAGTTCAACTCTAGATCCATGATATCTAATATGTAGCCACTCCTGCCTGTGATAGCTAGAATACTTGAATGAGGCTAATGTGATAGAGAAACCGAAATTTTCACCTGAAGAATTTTTAATTTACATTAAGAAGTTAATATTCAGTTTATATGTAAATATGTAATGTAGCTCACATTCATTTATTTCAACCTGTGGGTAAATTATTTTAATGGCGTCAGATAGCAAAATGAATTTCCTACTACAGTTTATAGGATACAAAGGAACTCATAGAATATGAGCTACTCTGTTTTTTTATCTAAAGCACATAAAATTTTAAAAATCTTGATGTCTCGAGTTGAATATGTTTAGCTGTCTTTTTACTATGATTTTATTCAGGAGATGCAAATGGTTTTTATTCTGAGTTGATAGTGGTGAGTATAGAATTCAAATGAATTTGCTGAAACCTTTATCTTTTCTAAATATAGGATTTTGCTATGAATGGCCTGGTCAATATAGTTGGTGGATGCTGTGGTACCACACCAGCTCATATCAGGTAATAATCCCCTTTAAATACCTCTTACTATGTGCAGAATTGTTTTCCACTACAATTCATTTATTGGAATCATAACTCCCAGTATCAGAATGTAACTGATGAAGTTGTAACCCCTGTTATCTCAGAGCAAAACTTTTAGAAGATGAGTACGGTCAAATAAGATCCTGTGGGTAGATTTTATTTCTGTGTGATTGACGTCCTTATGAGAAGAGGGCACAGATGCACACCCCAGAGAGAAGAACCCATGATGATACTGGAAATGGGTGTTTGCAAGCCAGGAGAGAAGGTTTTCTGAAAGACAAACCAGCCATCTTGGTCCCAGATTATGACACAATAAATTTCTGTTATTTCAGCTACCCTCTCTGTGGTAGATTTTGTGATAGTCTATTATAAACTATAAATAGGCATCTATATTTTTAAAAAATGATTTAAAAAGCAGAGAAATAATAGAACCTTTGTGTGCCTATTATAATATTACTATACTTTTTAGTCTTTTGCTATTTTTGCTTTACATATTCATAATATTTTCCCTCTGAAATATTATAAGAGAAATCCTAGATACCATAATATTCTCCCCTGAAATATCTGTATAGTATTTGAATGCTGAAAGATGGACAACTTGTATTTTTTTTTAAGATGTATTTATTTATATTGGAAAGTCAGATATACATAGAGGAGGAGAGACAGAGAGGAAGATCTTCCGTCCGATGATTCACTCCCCAAGTGACCACAACGGCCAGTGCTGCGCCAATTCAGAGCCAGGAGCCAGGAACCTCCTCCAGGTCTCCCATGCGGGTGCAGGGTCCCAAGGCTTTGGGCCGTCCTTGACAGCTTTCCCAGGCCACAAGCAGGGAGCTGGATGGGAAGTAGAGCAGCCGGGATTAGAACTGGCGTCCATATGGCATCCCGGTGTTTTCAGGGCAAGGACTTTAGCCACTAGACCACGCCACCAGACCCGACAACTCATATTTTTTATAGGTAAATGCATGTCCCACTAGGTTTTTTCTTGGAAGGAAAAGGCAGAACAAGAATCTTGAGGTCAAGAAAAGTATCTTGCCTTTGCTCAGTGCATAGTCATTGCTTAATTCACCTTTTAAAGTGAGTTAAGGGGCCTGGCGGCATGGCTTAGCGGCTAAAGTCCTCGCCTTGAACGCCCCAGGATCCCATATGGGTGCTGGTTCTAATCCCAGCAGCTCCATTTTCCATCCAGCTCCCTGATTGTGGCCTGGGAAAGCAGTCGAAGACGGCCTAAGGCTTTGGGACTCCGCACCTGCGTGGGAGACTCGGAAGAGGTTCCAGGTTCCCGGCTTCAGATCGGTGCAGCACCGGCTTTTGTGCTCACTTGGGGAGTGAATCATTGGACAGAAGATCTTCCTCTCTGTCTCTCCTCCTCTCTGTATATCTGACTTTGTAAAAAAAAAAATAAATCTTTAAAAAAAAATAAATAAATTAAGTGAGTTAAGAAGGAAGGGGATGAAACAGGGTGTGACCATGTATGTGTTTAATTCAATGCAGTTTTGGGGCTAATGGCAAGATTGAGTTTCAGTGGAGCAGAACATAATTTAGGACTGTCTCTTTGTTTTTTCCCCCAGAGTGGCTGATGATCATATTTTGAGGCAGGCTCCTCACTATTCCAAATGTTTTCATGCTAATAGTTTAATAGTTTAGTTGAGTTCCATGATGTGTACCTTAATAAACACAATTTTAAAAAATCATTCAACTAGTGTCTGACAGCGTCTAGTAGTTGAATATAGTTTGTCTTCAGATCACAGACTCCTATTGCTTGGAAGATTATTTTCTCTTTCAAAAACAGTTGTTTTAAATACCTCTCTTTGTATATGTGTGGTGTCATAATTGGTGCTTTTACCTAGACACTCACATTAATTTGGAGGGTCAGTAGAGTAGTAGTTCTTACTGAGCCTGGTGAGTTTATTAGAGTAGCCAGATTTTTCCTGATTGAACAATAACATGATTTCTTGCAGTGTTTTATAGGTAATTATTTTGGAGTGTTAATGCGTTATTGCTCTGTATCCTTCTATACAGATGATAAAAACAGATCTGTGGACCTGATTCCCTCCACTCCCAGCCCAACTATTGCTGTCTGTCTCTCCTTCAAGCTGAAGTCTTTTTTCTGTTAAAGTGTTCAGTTGGAAGCAAGGACATACTTTGGGTGTGAATTTGATAGACATCTGTGAATTTGGAGAAAGGATATGAATGTTTGCTGTTTGCGTTTGCAAAAACTGTCACACAATTCCAGGTTCAAATCTTTGGGAGTAGAAAGAGCATAACCAAGTCACAGCCAACTGGGCAGGCATATAAAAGTTTAGTTTATTTCAGATTATTTTTCTGAATTACCATGAAAATTAAAAGGCAAATTGTGATTGTGCATTTGAAAGTAGGTATGTAGTTATTTGATTAGTTATAGTAAATAGGTTTGATTTCATTGCTGTAATTAGTTTAATTAAATTAATTTTATTCCGGGCTAATGGGTATAGTATTTTTTTTTGTAACTTAGGGAAATCGCTGAAACTGTGAAAAATTGTAAGCCTAGAGTTCCCCCTGCATCTCTTTTTGAAGGACACATGCTACTCTCTGGTAAGTCATGAAGATACAGTGTTTATGGTTTGAGAGAGCACTTCTTGTTTTTAACAAAATTTACTAGTATAAAGAGAACTGATTTTATATATTCCATAAGATAAAATATTAAGATTCCTGTATTTCCCTCTCTCCTTCCATTCCTCAAACCTCTTCCTTACTTTCTTTTTTTTTTCTTTAACCATTGCAATAGCATACTTTTGCTTTATAATCACAGGTTTAATCACCAGCTATAATGTTTAACAAATAGAAAGTAGAAACAGTAATCGAATCATAAAACTATTTACAGAATGTATTTACTGTGTTTATTCTAAGGGATGGTGATGTATCTGCCAAATAGTTTGTTTATTACATCAAAGATTAGTTTGGGAACTTAAGTAAATTGTAATGAATCTATTAGTCTGTGAGTTTGGGCAAGAGGATATCAACTTTGAGGTAATAGTGAATGAATGAAGGCCTGCGTGGTTTGTCCAGGTTACAATGAGATCTTCATAGCTGTAGATCTGTTGTGCTCTGTTTTGTTTTGTTTTCATTTGGAAAGGCAGATGTACAGAGAGAAGGAGATACAGAGAGAAAGCTCTTATGTCCTCTGGTTCACTTCCTGAGTGACAGCAATGGCCTGAGCCAAGCTGAGCTGATCTGAAGCCAGGAGCCAGGAGCTTCTTCTTTGTCTCCCACAAGGGTGTAGCGTTTCAAGGCTTTGGGCCGTCCTCTACTCCTTTCCCAGACCACAAGCAGGGAGCTGGATGGGAAGTGGAGCAGCTGGAACACAAACCAGAGCAAACTGCTGCATGCAAGGCAAGGATTTAGCCACTCACTAGGCTATCACTGGACCCTGTGCTCTATTTTTAAAATGTGCTTTTGGCTGTAGCCTAATAATTTTAATTGAGAGGTTGGTCCTAGTTAATGAAAATTACAAACTACCAAGGCTTAGTGTTTGGTGATGGTAACCGCATGTTCCTTGAAAATTTGATTTGCTTACTAAATACTATTACAGTAATCTTACTATTTACTGTGTATTTATGGCTTAGTGAGGAGTTTTATATTTACTTTTTGTTTCATTCTCAACAATGCTGTAAGGAAGGCAGGCTCCCTGTTTCAGCATGAGTTTTGATAGTCCAACAAGAAAGGTTTGCAAAATAGGTCATCGTTCCAACCATTAGAAAGCTTTAAATTTCATATTCTTGCCTTAGTATTTTGCTGGAATATTAGATAGTAGCTTTAAGCAGAATGTGTGGTTTTTCTCAGAGTCTACAAATAACATGCATGGAGAGTAGAGCTCCCTAATAACTTAGAACTTAAAATCTAAAATGGAAATGTATTTGTTTCTTTTGTTCTTCATTTTTTTTTTAAAGATTTATTCATTTTATTACAGCCAGATATACACAGAGGAGGAGAGACAGAGAGGAAGATCTTCTGTCCGATGATTCACTCCCCAAGTGAGCTGCAACGGGCCGATGCTGCACCGATCCGAAGCTGGGAACCTGGAACCTCTTCCAGGTCTCCCACGTGGGTGCAGTGTCCCAATGCATTGGGCCGTCCTCAACTGCTTTCCCAGGCCACAAGCAGGGAGCTGGATGGGGAGTGGAGCTGCCGGGATTAGAACCGGCGCCCATATGGGATCCCGGGGCTTTCAAGGCGAGGACTTTAGCTGCTAGGCCATGCCGCCGGGCCCTGTTCTTCATTTTTAAATAGAGATTTATTTTGAATAAGGGTGAGAGAAAGAGAGACAGAGAAATCTTGCATCTTCTGCTTCATGCCCCAGGTGTCGCCGGTGGCCCCTTCCGGGCTGGGCTAAAGCCAGGAGCTGGGAGCACATGGGTATAGGTGTGCAAGCACATGGGTATAGGTGTGCAAGCACTTGAGCCGTCGTCTCCTGCTTTTCTTTTTTTTTATCATTATTATCTTTTTTAATTCCATGTATTTTTTAACAGAAGATTTATTTATTTATTTGAAATAATTGCAGAGATAAAGGGAGAGATTAAGAGATCTTCAGTCGGCTGGTGCACTCCCCAGATGGCTGCAATGGTTGGGGCTAGACTAGGCTGAAGCCAGGATCCTGGAGGTCTGTCTAGGTCTCCACAGGAGTGACAAAGGGTGCAAGCACTTGGCTTTGTTCTACTGCTTTCCTAGGTACTTCAGTGAATGTGAAACAGCTAGGACATTTACCAACACTCATATGGGATGCTAGTCTTCCAGGCAATGTCTTAGATTGTGTGTCACAATTCCGGCCCAATTTTGTTTTTCCATTTTGTAGGTGAAGTGAGATTTGTGATTTATGATACTGCCCACTCTGTTAAGAAAGTGGCTTTTGTCAGAAGTGTAATAAGCAAGCTAATTTATTGCATATTTAGAACTTAGATCTATGCATTACTTTACCTGGACAGTATCAGTGAAAGCAGTCAACCTCTGCCAAAATTGAAACAAGAAATCCATTTACATATGATTTTTAAGAAAGAACTTATTTGATCAAATGAAAGAATGCTTTTTCTCTCATTTGAATGTCATGTTATTCCTAAATTACCCTAACAGTAGCCCTCAATTAGATTTTTTTTTAAGATTTATTTATTTTTTTGTTACAAAGTCAGATAAACAGAGAGGAGGAGAGACAGAGGGGAAGATCTTCTGTCCGATGATTCACTCCCCAAGTGAGCACAAAAGCCGGTGCTGCACCGATCTGAAGCCGGGAACCTGGAACCTCTTCCGAGTCTCCCACGCGGGTGCAGGGTCCCAAAGCTTTGGGCCGTCCTCGACTGCTTTCCCAGGCCACAATCAGGGAGCTGGATGGGAAGTGGAGCTGCTGGGATTAGAACTGGCGCCCATATGGGATCCTGGGGCATTCAAGGCGAGGGCTTTAGCCGCTAGGCCACACCGTGGGCCCCTTCAATTAGATTTGTGAAAGATTGATAGCATGCATACTTTTAAATTTTTTTTCTACAACTTGCAAATGTGAAGGAAATGTGTTTTTTTTTATACCAGAGACTTCACATTGATAATAGATCATAAATGCTTTGTGTGAAATGCAAGGGGTATCATGGGGGAAATCTTTAGCTTTTACATGTTCACATTCCTGCTTGCCTGTCCCGACCTGCAGGACACAACGCTCAGACCCTGAGGGTGGACTGGCAATGCCAGGCTGGTAGCCCCTGGCTGCTGGCCCAAGAAACACACGGACACTCGTACTTGGTGGAAAAGAGTGCCTCTCTATTTTTTACTCCTCATATATATACCTTCTTCTCTAGGGGAGGGGGAGAAAGGGAGGGGTTTCCTGGGAGTAATGATCTTCACTGAAGCAGGGAAGGAACTAATCAGCTATGTTGAAACAGCGGAGGAACTAATTATCTGAACAGGAACAAGGGTGGAGGTTGTATTCTGCTTGCTCTACAGAGGATGTTTTGGCCTAATATCCTGCTTGCTGTAGCCCTGCTTGCAGGCTTTTGCAATGCAACAGGCTGTCAGGTAGGCAAGTCTAAGGCCCATAAATCTGTGGCTCCTAACACTTGCCTGTCCTGTTAACCTTTGCGTTGTACTTGGGAGCAGGAATAGCCTGAGTCTAACCTGGAAGTCTGGAAGCGTGGGAATCACTTCTGGAGGGGAGGAGATCATAAGCCAACAGTGGTGCAGTGGTAACCTGGGGTAGTTTATAGTTACCTGGCTTATGTTCAGTATTTTGCTTGCCCTCTTGTTTCTTCCTTAATGTGTGCTGTGGTAAAGGACTCACATCATATATATAGAATGCTCTGATTGCTAGTGCTAATTTTATGTTTGTCATTGTTACCCAGTTTCACACTTATAGTAATATTTTAAGATAGACACTTTGCAACCTAAGTTTTGTAAACTCAGGGGCTGTGTGGACAGTTGCCCTGGGTTCATTAAGGTTCATTAAGGTAAGTGATTTGCACCCAAGGCTGTCTGTCTCCAGAGCCTGCCTATAACTAAGTAGGACACTGTGTCTGCTAATACTTAATTGTGTGAATAGCACAAAAACATTTGAGAGTACTGGTTCTTCATACTGTATATTTCTCTTTATGTCAGTAGAAAAAGTATATCCATAAGTATATATGCCCCTAAATTGGCCTTAATCAAGACAGATGTCATTACATCTTGACAAATAAAGAAGCACCCACAGTCCAGTTGGCTAGCCTAGAGTCAGCTGATTAGTGGTGGATCTGCCACAGTGACTCATGTTTCCTAGGATTCAGCCAGGTCCTTGCTGTTGTGAATCTTCGGCTTGTGGATCCAGGGGATGAAGGAAAGCTCTGACCTCTAGACAGCTTGCTACCATCATGGTGATGTCCACAGGGACATCCTTGCAACAGTCATCTTATGATTCTTAATAACTTTTGCCCCAGATTCTTGGTTAATCTATTATGACCCATTGTTCTTTATATAGACTCATATTGGACCAAATATATACCACTTACGGTAACTGTGAAGCATTATGCCATTGAAATGTTCACAAAGTTGAAAAGTTGTGAATTCATGGTTTAAATAGGGAATAAGATAATGATTTTTCTATTTTCTCAGAGATGGTGTAATTTGCTCCGTTTGGGTTATTTACAACACAAAACCCTGAAAATATTTCTTCTTTGGAGAGTTCTATTTATAAATATATTTGCATTAAGTAGTATGTTTGTTGTTGTTTGGATCTCCCTAGAGCTTAAGACCATGGTCCTACTTCCACATTGGATCATGTGTGCACTCAAATGGGTCATGGCACAGTACTTTCTTTTTCTTTTTTTTTTTAATTCATTACGTTGCATTATGTGACATGGTTTCATAGGCTCTGGGATTCCCCCAATCCCTCCCTGTGCCCTCCCCCCACGGTGGATTCCTCCTCCATGTTGTAGAATTACAGTTCAGCTTAAGTCAAGATTCTTTCTTTGCATATATATACCAAGCATGGAGTCCAGCATCTTATTGTCCAGATAAATTCAACGGTTTCTTGGGGAGATCATCTCTGGTCTGAAGGTAGAGCTGGCTGAATATCATCCCGATCAATTGAAAGCCCCAACATAACATCAACAACAATTTACAACATTATGGAATTAATTGACATGGTATTGAGTAATCAATATGTTAAAAAAATGCAAGTTCTTAACCACATCCTGTGACTACTTCATTGACATTTCAATTTTAGTTTATACACAGAACTGGCTGCTATACACCTTAAAATGGCTATAGGGTATTATTCAGCTGTCTCGTGTCTATTTTCATTTTAATATTTAGCAGTTTATAGTGTTGAAAGCACAATTTTGCTGAACTTGGCAGATTTTAGGATAGTCTAAACTGGCTTATAACTCTAACAAGTTATTTCTTACAGAAACATTTGTATCTGTCTTTCTCATGTCATCCATATGTATTTGCAGATAAATGCTCAAAATGCTTCTCCTTTTAAGGTCTGGAACCCTTCAGGATTGGACCATACACCAACTTTGTTAACATCGGAGAGCGCTGTAACGTTGCAGGATCAAAGAAGTTTGCTAAACTCATCATGGCAGGAAATTATGAAGTGAGTATCTTAGTAAGACTCCTGAAGTATCTGCCATGTCTTTGGCTAGGCAGCATGTAAATGGAATGTCTTTCTGCGTTTGATAGTGTTATTAGCAGAGCTGCTGGCAAGTGTGTGGTCATGGTAACGTGTGTTTGCTCCCGGCTGAGTTAATGGGAGGGTAAGGTTTCAAAAGTTAAAGCATCTATTGCTAATATTTGTCAAAATGTACTGTATTTGGAGCATAAAATGGGAAGAGTTGGGAGGGATTCAGGTTTTAGCTGTTTATTAAAGGAGAAAGGAGTTAAAAATTTTGGAAATGTTCTTTATTTCAGCTTCTCACAAATTTATCTGGGAGACGTGAAAGCCAAGCTAATTCCTCTTAAATTGTTCATAATTACATCAAATGTTGATTGATGAGGGTTCTGTTAATTGTAAGCTAAAATAAAAGTAGGTTTTTGCCTTGGAAAGTTTATATGGTGGTTTAACCACGGTACTATTAAGCTCAGTCAACACCCAAATCAGTCAGTACAATGCCTACTCGGGATGTGTGTGTAGGTTTTTGTTTTCTTCTGCAGATATTAAAACTGGAGGTTATGATGATTAATTTGATCATCCAGGCTTTTCTTGCTTTGAGATTTTGCAGCCTTTGGGAAATAGACCTAGAAATCAGAGCAGATTAACTTTTCATCACAAAGATAGGATTCCTTTATCACCCTTTATGGACCTGTTAATTATTTCATGGCATGGCCTGATGGTCTGTCTTGCTTCTTTTCACTCCCTCAGCTGATAGTTATGACAATTGACAATTACGGGAGCCTGCTTACTCTGTTCTTGATTGGCTCTCATTAGTCTTATTTTAATGTTTCATCTTCTTCTTTTTCTTCTTTTTTGTAAAGGATAACATCAAGTTGCCTCACGCTGTCGTTCTATCCTCTTCATTTATTCACCCAAGTTCCTTCTTGTTATTTGAACATTCTTGACAGAATTTCTATTTGTTTGGTTCTTATGTCCATTCTATAAGTGTCCCTTGTTGGATGTGACACTGAGAGCAGAGAATTTTTAGGAAGATGCAAACAGGTGAAAGTAATAACACCTGTTATATTTTAGGTCTTCATGCCATTCAGTTTGCTAAGCATTTACTTTGTTACTTATTTCATCCTAACAGCTACGTGAATTGGGTACTGTTCTTCCCCATTTCACAGATGTGGAACAGAGGCTGAGGAAGGTGAAACTACTTGCCTGTTGTTTCACAGCAAGGAAATGATAAAACTTGTATTTGGCAAGCCCATTGCTGTTAACCATCTGCTTACTCTGCTTTGACCATGGTTTATCTCCATGACTTAGTGATCCCTCAACACTCTGTAATTTCATGAAAGTAGTTTTAATTTTATATTCTTGTTCAGTTGGTACACCTTTAAAGAAACCACTCCATCTCTCTAGGCCTGTTTGACAAGGTTGGACCTTCAGGCTGTTATTCTGTGATAAAGGCCATGGGGCTGGCATTGTGGTGTAGTGGGTTAAAACATTGCCTGTGGCAGTAACATCTCATATGCGTGCCAGTTTGAGTGCTGGCAGCTCCACTTCAGATCCAGCTCCCTGCTAATATGCCTGGGAAAGCAGTGGAAGACGACCCCAGTTTTGGGGTCCCTGCAGCCACCTGAGATATTTGGAAGAAGCTCCTTGCTTT
Source organism: Ochotona princeps (assembly GCF_030435755.1). Classification (NCBI taxonomy): domain Eukaryota; kingdom Metazoa; phylum Chordata; class Mammalia; order Lagomorpha; family Ochotonidae; genus Ochotona; species Ochotona princeps. The sequence continues at coordinate 44,930,710 of NC_080841.1, forward strand.
TGGCTTCAGCCTGGCCCCACCCTGACCAGTACTGTCATTTGGGATGTGAACCAGCAGATGAGAGAACACTGTCTCTCCCTGACTCTGTAACTTTATGTTTCACATGAATGAATGCATGAATAAGTGAATAGTCTTAAAAAAAAAAAAGAGGGAGACCAGACTCTGTCATCTTGTAACTCTTTGCCTCCTTGAAATCATCTCCCATTTGGCAGCTGAGGATTCTCCTTCTTAACCAGATTTCTCCATTTTTATCTATGGAACCCTTCCTTTTCTGAATGTTGAGATCATCTTAGCATTTGATATACATATTGTATAGAAATGCCCAGTAACATTTTATGGGACTACATCAGGTTCCTCCAGTTAGATGAAAACGCTTCAAGAACTGGGATTGTTGAGTTATACTGATATTAAAGAACTTGCTGGCTTGCTGAGTAGAGCTGTGGTCTTTTTCTCCATGCAGCTTTGGCTCAATATGGACGGTTTTGCCTTGTGTATGCCAGAGTGTTCTATGCCTGTTCTATCATAATTTCTGATTCTGTTGGGCTAATAAATCAGGATTGCATCAACATCTGTGATTGATTTGTACTTCGCTTATTTTATTATGTTGCGAAATGTACAGAAAGAACGTTATTGAAAATCTCCTAATTCAGTCAGTTTTGTCTTGATCATATACATTATGATTGTTGAGGGTGGGCAATACAGAACGCTACTTGGCAAAGTAAACTAGTACTCATGAAATCATGAAGAAATGATGTTCTCATAAACCATGTAATAATTATGATGAGAGGCCACAGATAATTGTGGAGTGAACAGTGTTTCCCTAAATGTGTTCTCTGAAACACTAATCCTGCAAGATATTCCTTATGGAAAATATATCATAGGATGTCCACCTTAAAAAGGTGCAGTTACTATAGTGTATTAAAGGAAGTAAAAAGTCTTCCAGTATAAAACTCTGCTTATTTGTTCAACAACAGTTCTTTTCATGTGACTCCTGCTAATAGCTTGCAATGGATGCATTACATGTTTAAGCGAAGAATTATGAGATTTGGAAGGTTTTTCTAAGAAACTTATTGGTAGAGATGAGACTTGAACTGGATTTGAAGCAACATGGAAGAGAAAGAGATTGCTTCCAAGCAGCAGGCACAGTGTGATCTGTGGCACAGTGATGGAAACAGAGTTGGATAGTGAAGGGTTTATGGGGACCAGTGGGAAGTTCAGAAAGTGGGGCTGCCTCAGAGGGCTCTAAACACAAGGCTGAGAAGTTTAGATTCAGTATCACAGGAAAAACAACCGTGGTATGTCCCAAGTGTGAAGTTAAGTGATGGAAGAGATGTTGAGAGCCAACTCACAGTCAGGGGTCGGCTGCTGGGGGTGTGAGGGATTACTTTGTTTCATCTCATGAATCACCATCTCCTAATGCCACTTTCTCCCACATTCTTTCTTCAGGAAGCCCTGAGTGTCGCCAAAGAGCAGGTGCAGATGGGAGCCCAAGTGCTGGATGTCAACATGGATGATGGCATGCTAGATGGTCCCAGTGCAATGTCTAGATTTTGCAACTTAATTGCTTCTGAACCTGATATCGCCAAGGTTGTACAAAGTTTGTGTTCAAGAGATTTTATCTGGCTCACTGTGTCTCATTTTTCTCTTTATTTATCCCATTGCTCTGTCAATTCTTGAACTGGTTTTCTATTTTTCTATTTTTCTTTCTTTTTTTTGAAGATTTATTTATTCTTGTTGGAAGGGGGAAATTCAAAAGGCTGTAAGTTGCATTGACTGTTGGGCTAAATGCCCAGTTCCAATTGAGCATTCCAGTGTATGGGCATGTTTTCAGTAGATTAGGCCCCAAACTGTCAGCGAGCTAGTATTGTTTTATCACTTGGTCATTTGCCTAGCAAAATTCTTATTACTAGCATGCTTAAAAAGTTAAAAATTAGTGTAGTGCTTGTTTGTTTTGGCCCTCCTTTGGACATTAGATTAAGATATTGCTTACTACCCACTCTTTAGCTGAAATGTTTACCTTCCCAGGAAGCTGTGCCTAGATTCTCTCACCAGGCTGATTTTAGTGCTCCTGGAGATGCTCTCATGACAGTCTGCTTCTCTGGTCCACTAGCATTGACAATACTTCTGTGTCATTACTTATTGAATCATTTATCCTTGTAAGCCTGGGGAAGTGAGAGACTGTCTGCCTTACTAATGTTCCTGTATCCATTTGTTGAATGACTTTATTAGGTCATAGGGCCTAGATCCATTTCATTTCATTATACTCATCTAAGCTTTCCTTTATGTCTTTCCTTTTGCCTTTTCTGGAACAGAATCATTAATTAAAAAGGAGCCTGTTCTTTTCTGTGCATTTTAACTTTGTCATTTCTTTTAGTTGCATTTCATGAGTGTTACATGTGTTTTCGATTTCTAATATTGTAACTTTTTTTTTTTTCCCAGTAAGGAACTTGGTTTTGCAAAGAGAAAATTGAATTCTAGTTACTTGGCTAGGGGGCTATTCCCAAAAGGCAGTAAGGCTAAACAGTAATCTCTGAGTTGAATCAGTGGTGTCTGAATCCTGTTTGAGTTGTTTGCCCTGGGGTCTAGACACTTGAAAATGCACATTGGTACTGAGGCTTGCTGTGAGCTGATCTCTCTGATTGCTACCTGATGTTTGGCTGTGATTGTAGAGCTATAAATTTTTGACCCATATATGGTATCTGTTGTAATGCTGAAATTACTCTAAGTATTTGAAGCTTTAAGCAAAAGTGTATTAAGCTCCTTTCTCTGGGCCTGGTGCAATGTTTCAATTGACTAATCTTCCCCCTTCAAGTGTTGGGATCCCATGTGGGCGCCAGTTTGTGTCCCGGCTGCTCCACTTCCCATTCAGTTCCTTGCTTATGGCCTATAAAAGCAATCGCTGATGACCTCAAAGTCTTGGACACTGCACCTGAGTGGTAAACCCAGAAGAACCTCCTGGCTGCTGGCTTCAGATTGGCTCATCTCTGGCCATTGCAGCCATTTGGAGAGTGAGCCAGCCAATGAAAGGTCTTTTCTGTGTCTCCTTCTCTCTGTAAATCTGATCTCCCTTTCCAATGAAAATTTTTAAAATCTAAAGAAAAAAATTCCTCTCTCCGACACACTACCATTAGTTTTTATTGTTTCATTAAAGAAGAGGTAAGGAATCTTTGGGAACTGATGGGAAGGAATCTGTGGTGACTTGAAGTCTGTCATTTTCTTGGTTTTCTGTCCTCAGGTGCCCTTGTGCATCGACTCTTCCAATTTTGCTGTGATTGAGGCTGGGTTAAAGTGCTGCCAAGGGAAGTGCATTGTTAACAGCATTAGTCTGAAGGAGGGGGAAGATGACTTCTTGGAGAAGGCCAGGAAGGTCAAGAAGTTTGGAGCTGCTGTTGTGGTTATGGCTTTTGATGAAGAAGGACAGGTGAGTGATTTCTTCTGAGTTCATTGCATTGTGCTACCCAGGTTATATAGCAGTGGGAGAAAATGAAGTCTGAAATAGCTGTATATGCATATATCTGTTCTCCCCCCGCCCACCCCGCTTTAAGATTTATTCTGTTTATTTGATAAGTAGAGAGAATAGAGAGAAACAGCTCTTCCATTTTCTGGTTCATTCTTCAAATGGCCGTACCTACTGGGGCTGTGCCAGGTTAAAATCAGGAACCAGAAGCATTTTGTGGGCAGCCCATATGGATGCTTGAGCCTTTTCTTGCTGTGGAGGAAGAGTATCCTAGGCAAAGGGAGCCTGAAGGTGAATACATGCTTACCATGTTTGAAAACCAGCTTGGAGGCCAGAGTAGCTGGAACAGAGGGTAGAAGATGAAGGATATGAACTTGGGCAGCAAATCATGCAGTGCCTGTCGTTTTGGTCAGCGTTCTTGACTTTGCCTCCAGCCCTGGCCTCAGCCATTTGCAGCATTTGGGGTATAACCCAATAGATGAGATCAGACAGTCTACCTGTCTGTCTCTCTTCCTGTCAAATAAAAAATTTAAAAAAATTTTGTTAACTTTGGGTGGAGAAGCCACTGAAGCAATATGAGTGATCAGACGTAGAGTTTTTTTCTTGAAGATTTATTTATTTTTATTTGAGAGGCAGAAGTAGAGGGAAGGAAAGACAGCTAGAGATCTTCCATCCACTGGTTTATCCCCAAGTGGAGACCAATGGCTGGAGCTCATTTGAACTGAAATCTGAAGCTAGGAGCTTCTTCCAGGTCTCTGACGTGGGTACAAGGGCCCAAGATGGGCCATCATCTACTGCTTTCCTAGGCCATAAGCAGGGAGCAGTTTTGGAAGTGGAACATACAGGACTTGAACCACTACTCATGTGGGATGCTGGTGCTGCACTCAGAGGATTAGTATGATAAGCCACTGCGCTAGCCCCTTGATTTAGATGATTAAAAACCCCAGTGATTCCTTGTGGAGATTGGTGTGTTAGAGAGAAAGCAATAATACTGGAGTTTATTGCTGCGATTCAGGTGAGAGATGGTAATGGTTAGGGCTAAGCTAGAAGCAGTAATGTATGTTAAAAGTTACCTGTTGCTAGATGTACTTCTAAGTTGAGCCAGCGGGATTTGCCTTTTCATTTGATTTGGCTCGTTTAAGATGTGTGGACCAGGGTGTCAGAAATCATCTCAGGATTTTGGCTTGGGAAGTTGAAGGCATGGAGCCACTGAGATGTAAAAAAACTAAGGGAAAGCAGGTTTGGGATGCAGAGAGGGTAAGTTGAGAATGTGACTGCATAGATGAGTTTGGATTTTGTGAACAAAGTCTGGCTTGAAGATAGGATTCCCTTTCTTGGGATTGTGTGTGTGTGTGTGTGTGTGTGTGTGTGTATAGATTATAATTAGTGTGATGAGACTGGCCGAGCTTATCTGAAGGAATGACTGTAGAGAAGTCTAAGACTGAGAGTTTGAAAAAACAGTGCTTTGTGGCTGGGGAGAAGATAGTATCAGAAGGATTTGAGAACAGCTTGTTTGTTGAAAGGACAACCAGAAAAGAGGGTTTACTCGAAGCCACTTGAATAACAAATGGGATGATCAACTATTTAAAAAAAGCCATGCATCAAGTAGTAAGACACCCAAGAAATTACCACTGAATCTGGAAATGGAGTCATGCATGATTTTGCTGGAATGTTTCCACGGAGATAAAACCTTCATTGGAGTAGGTATGATAACAGAAGAATGGAAGCAGCAATTTTTTGGAGGAGTTTTGCCACAAAGATCAGAAGTGGAAGGACTGGGGATGGGAGATGACATTATGAGATTAAGAAAAGGTTTATGAGTGTGTGTACAGATGATGTGACAATATGTTTTGTAAGCTGATAGGAATGATCTGGTAGAAAGAGGGAGGACTTAATGCAGGGGAGAATAAGGGCATTTACAAAATACATGACCTTGTGAACGGAGAGGGTTGGCAGCCTGGGAGTGAAGCAGTTGACTTTAGATCAGGAGCTGGAAGTTTTTTCCCAGTGCAGGGCAGAAGGCAGAACGGAGAATGCAGAGGTGCACACATGCTGGCCTATGTCCCTGGGGGGAGTCTTGGATGATTTCTGTTTTTCCCAGTAATGTTGGTGATAATGTCAACTTCGGGAATGAGAGTGGATGTTGGGCGCTTTGCAGACACTTGGGACTTAACACAGGAGTATTAAGTCGAATCCCTCTCGAAAGGCAGTTATTGACTAAACTTTCAAAAAATACGTACTTCTGAATTCTAGCTCTGAAGTTTCTGACTCTTTTGGTCTGGGGTGAGATCCTGCTTCTGTAATTACAAAGCCTTAGAAGTGATACCCAGGTATACTGTGATTGAAAACCACCAGATGAGATGAGCTGTTTTACTTCTTACTATAGCAAGCAACACACATGATTGTCATTCTGTTTTACAGTTAGCCAAAGTCAAGACATAAGGAAATGAAGTGTTTTACCCTTGATCTGGGTGTTTGAAGACTGATATTCAGTGTTTGTCCCATGCTTTGTTCATTGACACTGCATAGTGCTTGACTTTAAGAACAAGTTTTCCCAGTTTAGATTTGAATCTGACTACAAATGAAAGGTAAATGTAGGTTAAAAAGTTAGCTTGACAGTTTGGAAACAAATAGGAATTATAGCAATAGTAATGTCTGGACAGATGTTTGGCATAGGGGCTATGATGTGAGTTGGAATACTTGCATCATAGAATGGAGTGTTTGTGTTTGAATCTTGGACCCTCTCTTGATTCTAGCTCCTTTTTCTTTTTTAAGATTTATTTTATTTTCCTTAGCCAGATATACAGAGAGGAGAAGAGACAGGAAGATCTTCCATCTGATGATTTACTTCCCAAGCAGCCACAATGGCTGGAGCTGCGCTCATCCAAAGCCAGGAGCCTGGAGCCTCTTCCAGGTCTCCCATATGGGTGCAGGACCCCAAGGCTTTGGGCTGTCCTCAACTGCTTTCCCAGGCCACAAACAGGGAGCTGGATGGGAAGCAGGGCCACCGGGATACTAACCCACGCCCATATGGATTCCCAGTGCATGCAAGGTGAGCACTTTAGCCACTAGGCTACTGCGCTGGGCCCTCTAGCTCCCTTCTAATGTGTACCCTGCAAGGGCAGTAGTGAGGGCTGAAGTAGTTGTGTCCCTGATACCCACATGGTAGATCTGGGTAGAGTTTATGGCTCCTGGCTTTGGCTTGCTTAGTCCAGCCACAACTGTTGTGGGCATTTGTAGACAGGACCAGTGGATGGGAGCTCTCTCTATCTACCTCTCATTCAAAAATTGGTAAAGTAAAATATTTAGATAATGTTTATTCTTTCTAAATTGGTAAAAGAAAACTTAAGGGCCCGGCAGCGTGGCCTAATGGCTGAGGTCCTCGCCTTGAATGCACTGGGATCCCATATGGTCGCTGGTTCTAATCCCAGCAGCTCCACTTCCTCTCTATCTCTCCTCCTCTCTGTATATCTGACTTTGTAATAAAAATAAAATTAATCTTTAAAAAAAAAAGAAAACTTAAGAATGATCAAGATTAGAGCAGGTATAGCAATGAAAAGAAGCCTCGTATGTTGGGAATGGAGTATAAAGTGATACCTTTTCAAAGACAGTGATACCCATCGAGGCATTATTTGTTCATACGTTTTGAACAAATAACCCCATTTATGGAAAATTATTCCAACAAAAATTTTTAACAACACAAGAATATGAATACATTCAAAGTTTTATATCAGTGTGCTGAAAAATCTGAGAAGCAAAATGCCAAAGGGAAGAGAAATAGATGGGTTATATATTTCTATGGGGATGTTATCTAGAACTCTTAGATAGTTTGTCAGTTATGGAATACATTGTCAAATTAATTCATATTGAAAATTGTAGAAAATGAAGCAAAAAAAAAAAGTCCATATACTAGCAAGTTTCAGAAAACAATACAGGTGTTTTGATATAAAGTTGAACCTCTTATTGAGTTCTCATGTTATTGGATGAAATAGTGAAGAGTGAGAATTTGCTTTGCTTAGATAATACTATTTGTTATAAAGAGAAAACAGCTACCTTAAACTGATAAGAATAGATACTACACTTGATCTTAGCCGAAAGGCCGAGAAGCGATAGCTACCTTAAATGGAAAGCCACTGCTATACACACATAGTTGCAGTTTCTCCTAAAGGTGGCATTTGAAACAATGATTTTTTAAAAGTGCAGAAATTTGAGGCAGGTGTGTTGGCCCTTCACCCGTGTTAGATCCAGAGAGATTGCCCCTAGTCTTGCTTCTTTAATGTGTGAAACTATTTCCTCCTTGACCCTAAATGGGAAAGCCTGCTATTGTTTCACTAAATTTCTGTTTTGGACTGTGAAACCAAGCATGGTTGAGGCTTCCTCATGTGTTTGTTTTTAGCCCGGGCTAATAAGTAAGACAGGGAATCTTGGAGAATGTAACACAGAGGCCTGTACAATAGTACATTGTTTTGAGATTAACGTGCCTCTTCAGCAGACAGAGGCTGGCTCTGTGTAAATGTGGCAGGTCCTGTCCTGGATACTGTGATGGCAGTTTGACATGGCCTTGTCATAATGGAGGTTATAGTTGATGACTCCTTTCTGGCTCTCAGGATTGAGTCCTGCCACTGAGGGTGCTCGTGAATGTCCCCCTGGATTTTATGCCTTGGTCTGCAGCTGGACTTCACATCCCAACCTCCTGTGTGTGACATACTCATCCCAGGCTGCCCAACAAATGATCACACAGAGATGGAAATGGCCAGGACCTTGACTACCACCCAACCTAAATAAGTAAAGACAGCTAGTATCATGGGCAACCCCACCCTCTTTATGCCTCCTCTTCTAGTGAGTTGACCCTATTTGGTCTTCTGATGAAGAGTGAATGAAATTAGCTCTACTGACCTGCTTTTGACCACTGTTTTCCTAGGCCCACATCTTAGTCTCAGCTTCTACTTTATCACTCTTAACTGAAGGTGGAAGAAATAAGAAGCTGTTGATGAGAGTTTGCTGCCTCCACTAGAAGGTGGAGGAGAAGTACAGCTGTAAAACTTGCTCCTGTCTTCTGCTGAATTGTGAGGGATATTTCTAAATAGGAAGTGATATCTAACCCCACCAGGGAGAGATTAAAGAGAACAAAGAATCATTGAGAAAATAAACACCAAACTAGCTAAGTGATGGAAAGAATATAATAGAGTGATTTCCTGTCATTTCCCGCCGCTCTGCTGTCTGGAGGACGAACTGTCCTGGAGTCAGGTAGGTTCCTGGGACAGCTCCCTCCAGAGGTCAGGAAGTATGTGATCAGAAGCTAGGACTTAACCAAGGTGTTAGTACCCTGCACGGCCAGGTCAGTGTGTCCTGGGCAGTAGCAGTAATACAGGGAAGGACTGTGAAGCGTGAGCAAGCTTGGTGGGTTTCAGGAACACCAAAGGAATAGTGTGGTGCACCAGGGGCTGAGGAGAGGGCAAATGGTGGGAGATGGCACTGCAGATGGAGGCCCAGATTCTGAAGATGATAGGAAGCAACTGGGAGTACAAGCTGTTTTGAAGGGTTTTGTACATTTGACGTAAGTCATCTGTTAACAAGCCAACACTGTGGTGAGTGGGAAATAAATAGGTGTCCGTGAATCAACCTAAAACATTGTGAGGATCAGGAAAGGATGACAGTGTTGCCTGGGAGACGGGCTAAGATCTTTGCAGGAAGGACAAGGTGGCAAGGGCACTTATTTTTGTTTTAACCTGTTCTTTAACAGTGTTTAGGTTTGTGTCAAATATGTATACTTTTAGAAGTTTCTTTATTAATATGCCATTTGATTTTTATGAAGCAAGTGTAATTGTTGTGTTGATATTGTTACAGGCTCCTCTGAGATTGCTTGATTAAGTTTTAGGGACTGTTTGGCATTTGTATTTCTATGAAATCCAAGCATTGACTCTTGAGTACTCTTGACAAGTGAAGTTGCCCTGTTTTCATAGATAAAACTTAATTTTTGTATTTCAAATTGGGTCTCCTTTCCCTAGGCAACAGAAACGGATGTTAAAATCAGAGTATGTACTCGGGCCTACCATCTACTTGTGAAAAAGCTAGGCTTTAATCCCAATGACATTATCTTTGACCCCAATATCCTCACCATTGGTACTGGGATGGAAGAACACAACTTGTATGCTATTAATTTTATCCACGCAACAAAAGTCATTAAAGTAAGTATGGATATTTTCTTTTACCTGAAATGTGGCTCAAATTGATTACATGACTTCAGTGAATGGTTGGGGCTAATATAACGTTGACATTCCTGTTCTTAAAGATTTAAGGACTTCTCTTCTTTTAATTGTGAAGTATGACCCATGTAAGGGAGAATGTATAAAATTGATTATGAAGCATATCATAGCTTTCATTTAGTCCAGAGTGGAAAACACCAGTCCCCCATGTGTCTCCTTTTCTGATTGTACCCCTTTATAAGGCATCCATTGTCATGATTTCTATACCACTTTATTGTATATCTTTATAATGTTATCATTTGTATAAACTTTTATTTATTCCTGGATTTTATAATTGCAAGATTACATACTCATTAAAACTTGTGGTTCCCCCAAATCAATACTAATGTTTTGCAGTCATTCACAGACATATGCAAAGTGCTAAAGAATTTGAGTGGCCTAACTCACATGAACCCAGATGAGACTGAATAGGCCAATGGTAGATCTTGTTTTAGCCCTCATTATTTTTCCTACTGTGTACCCTGCCTGCTTTTTTTTTTTTTAAGTTCATTAGTGAGTTTGCTTTTTTCCATGGACCTCGGTGTGGTATTGAAGTGCTATTAGTGTTCTTGAGTACAAGAAGGCTCTGGTGAGCCTTATGGGGAAAGTCTGTGTACTAGATAAGTTTTGTCTAGGTATCAGTTATAGTTCTTTTGGTTGTGAATTTGGTGTTAGCAAATTGGCAATTCTCTCATTTGTTAAATAAGGTTATCTGCAATAAAACATAGATTATGTATGTGACCAAAGGTTCCCAGGAGCCTATCTATATTTTTCCAATGAGCAGTGTTTCAGTATTCCCTAACTCAGTATTTGCAGTGACTCTGTAGAACATAGCTGACAGAAAACAGTGAGAATTAACAAAATAGCTAAATTATGCTGTTTAGTTTTGTCTGGTTTTGAGCTTAATGTAACTGGAATTATCAGATTCTTATTCCTTATTTAACTTCATTGCAGAGAGTCATCTGTGTTCCTGTATCTGTCATTTACTTTATTAATGTATCACATTTCATTGTATAACTTTATCACTACTGAACATTATACTATTGGTGGACATCTGGTTTGTTTTCAGCTTTTGGACATTATGAACAATACTGCTTGCTATAAACATTTTCATGCATTTTGTATCTTAAGCACTCCTGACTGGGTTTCTCTGTAGTATGTACATTGCAGGAATGGTTGGGTCATAGGAGAAAATGAAGAGCTATTTAAGTGCTTGAGTCTGTTTGATTTGAAACCAATAGTAAATGAGAGTCCCTATTGTTGCACAAGCCTGCTAAGATAATATAATCACAGGTATGAACAATATTGTCACAGCTATGGAATCTCAATTTTGTTTTGTTCTCTTATAATTGGTCAAGTTTATAGTGAGGTAGAATGTTCATTTAAGCATGGGAATCTTGTGGTAGCTTGTACTTCAGCAAGAAATTTTTGTGTGTGTGTGTATATGTTTTTATCTGTTTGTCGCTGTCTCTTTATAACTTACATGTACGTAGTTGATGGAACACCATGTATAACATGTATGGTGCCCTTATCATTGGCACTATAGAGGTATATAAAGTACATTTTTGTGTTTTTCTTAGGAAGTTTAGTGCCCGTTGGGAAAAGTTATGCAACAGGTCCTCTGTCACACCAAAGGAAAGTCTAGATCTGTGTCTAGTAATCTGAAGCTGTGGACTGTTTTTGAAGTTTGTTTTTAGTTTCCATTAATACAGATAAAGCTTAAAAAGTGTTATTGCTGCTGTTGGGGAATATATTCAGATTTTTAAATTTCTTCCAGGAAACATTGCCTGGAGTCAGAATAAGTGGAGGCCTTTCCAACTTGTCCTTCTCCTTCCGAGGAATGGAAGCCATTCGGGAAGCAATGCACAGTGTTTTCCTTTACCATGCAATCAAGGTATGGTAGATGCTCTGTTGTCCTGTTGAAGCAGGAGCTTATAAACTGGAGGCTCACTGTAGCATGCTACATATGTGAGTAAATAAGGATCTGTCAGGACAGGCCTATACCCATTGATTTATATTTGAATTTATATGAGTAGCGGTGGGAGGGACTGTGGCCTGAGATGCTTTCTTAAAAAGTGGGGAGCCAATCCCAAAAGGTTAAATACCACATGTTTGCCTTGATTTAAGATGATATGATGTTATGTATAACATGTTATGTTTTGAATGTTATATGTTGTGTATAAACTAAAATTGAAGTATAGGTGAGGTGGTCACAGAAGGTGGCTGGGAACTCGCATTTACTTTTAACATATTGGTTACTCATTACTATGTCAATTAATTCCATAATGATGTAAATTTTTGCTGATGGTATGTTGGAGCTTTCAATTGACTGGGATGATACTCTGCTGGCTCTGTCTTCAGACCAGAGAGGGTATACCTAAGAAGCCGTTGAACTTGACGTGACAATAAGATACTGGACTCTATGTTTGGTATACGCTTGCAATGGGGAAATCTCAACTGAACTTGAGCTGTGGTTATGCAACAAGGTGGAGGAATCCACCATGGTGGGAGGGTTTAGGGAGGGGTGGGGAGAACCCAAGTATCTATGTAACTGCGTCACATAATACAATGTAATTACTGAAGTTAAATAATAAATAATTAAAAAAAAAAAAAGTGGGATTTTGAGAGTGAGAGAGGATGAGTGTGTGCTGCCATCTGCTGGTTCACTCCTGTATTTGCGCATTGGCTGAGACTGGGAAACATCCATGCTCCCGTCCTGGGTATGCACTAGCAGGAAGCCAAGAGGCTGAGTCCTAAATCTAACCTGGGTTCTCCGGTTGTGGATGTGTACACTGATGTCTTAACTGCTAGACAAGATTTATGACATCACTGCACACCTCGCTTTTTTTTTAATTGTCCTTAGTTTGGTATGGACATGGGAATAGTGAATGCCGGAAACCTCCCTGTATATGATGACATCCACAAGGAACTCCTCCAGCTCTGTGAAGATCTCATCTGGAATAAAGACCCTGAGGCCACTGAGAAGCTCTTACGCTATGCCCAGGTAGAAAGAAAAGCTTTCACAGATAATGTGATTGTTTTTATTTAATTCTTGAATTTATTGCTCACAATTATCAGCCTTACATTGTTGAATAGAAGTAACTGTTGAGTTTTGACTTTAGAGGACTGAATATTTACATAGCAACTTACAGGAAAGGCATGATGGAAGTGAGGAAACAGATCGTACCTTGGATGCTTTGGTATTCTAAACCAAGGTTTCTTTTAAATTGTGTTGAAATGTTGAAACTTAATTTTCTTCTATCAAAGTGATGTCTTACCTCTGGAAAATTAATGAAATGCAGATAAGCACAGGACAATAATAAAAGTCACTCATCCTACTAGAAGTAACACTTTGAAATTTTGTTAAAACTGCTTAGTCATGTGGTCTTTCATGTACTCACAGGTGTGCACGCATTCACATTTTTTTTCTTTTCAAAAATAGAACTATATTCTAGATGCTCTTGGTAAGATCTTTTGCAGCATGTTGGGAATATCCTGTCCTTTTTATTAGATATTTTCTGTTTCATCATTTTTTGTAATGTTTGGGATTTTCTTGCATGGCTGTGTTATCTGTTTCCCGTTGTTGTATGTGTAGGTTTGTGTAGGGTTTGGTCTCTGTGTGTCAAAGTTCTGCAGTAAAAAGCTTGAGGTTTGTATATACTTGACCTGTAAAAGTGGGAATAAATGTGGCTAATTAGAAAATCAGTTCCTTATTTCCCACTTACTTTATGTTAGCACATTAAGTATCTATTATGGTTGCTGTATCCTACAATTCAGTTTAAGAAAAGATGAGATCTTTTTCTCAATGAAACATGCACTTTCATCTGGTTAGGAGAATAGGGGCAAAGGAAGACGTTTTCCTAACAAGGTCTACTGGAAAAATGGCGGTATGGTTTTGCGAAGAATGCTTTTTCTTATATTGCCTACTTTGTCAGTTTTTTCCCATGTTAGAATTTGAATTTAGTTTTGATGTAACTGCCAACTTTTCCTGTTCTATAGAATAATATTCTGGAAGAAGAATAGGACAATATATAAGATTAACTGTATCCTTGACTTGTCAGGTTTAGCGGCAGTAAGACTTAGATTTCTGAAGGTGTTTGTGAAAGTCATAGGCTCAACAAAGCTGTGACAGTGCACAAACCCTAGTCCTCTCACTTCGCGTTACACATTTCAAGTTTCTTGTATGGACCCATGATTGTTGCAGGTATTAACCAAATGATTGGCTTCTCAGCTCATTGCATATGAAATAATCTCTGGAAAAAATTTCCCTTCTCCCAGTTTCTGTGACTGTTTCTGCAGTTACAGACAAAATGCTGATTAGTCCTTCCTTACTCTTTGAACACTGAGACGTGAACATTAAATACTATCTGGCTTGGATAGTAGGCCCTCTTTGACCTGGCAGGGGGCCTCTCGGGGCCTCTCATTAGTAACTTATTAAGATAGAGTTCTGTTGAAGGCCAGGGGACAGCATAGCTTCTGTATCATGAAGTTGTAGTCTTGAGTTCTTTCTGAACCTGTAAAATGATGTGTTATTTTATTTCCGCCCCCCAACTTGTCTAGAGGAATTTGTCCCAGGAAAGGGAAAGGTCTTTATTTGTAAGACCGTTTCTATTTAAGATTTTGTTGACACTGTGTTTTGCTGGATGCCAGATATGCTTTCTAGCGAGTTTATGTTTCTGTATTCATTCTGAGCTGCTGAGAAGTTTTGCTTTTGGAAGCGCACCTGAACTGAGGGAAACCTTTTTGTTTTTTAATATGGAATTTAAAAAATATACTCATTTATTTATTTATTTATTTAAGATTTATTTATTTTATTACAAAGTCAGATATACAGAGAGGAGGAGAGACAGGAAGATCCTCCGTCCGATGTTTCACTCCCCAAGTGAGCCGCAACGGGCCGATGCGCGCCGATCTGATGCCGGGAACCAGGAACCTCTTCCAGGTCTCCCACGCGGGTGCAGGGTCCCAAAGCATTGGGCCGTCCTCCACTGCCTTCCCAGGCCACAAGCAGGGAGCTGGATGGGGAGTGGAGCTGCCGGGACTAGAACCGGCGCCCATATGGGATCCCGGGGCATTCAAGGCGAGGACTTTAGCCGCTAGGCCACGCCGCTGGGCCCAGACTCATTTATTTTTATTGGAAAGGCAGTTTTACAGAGAAAAGGAGAAACAGAAAGATCTTCCATCCACTGTTTCACTCCCCACAGGGCTGCAATGGCCAGAGCTTAGCCAATCCGAGGCCAGTAACCAGGAGCTTCCTCTGGGTCTCCCACATAGTTGCAGGGTCCTAAGGAATTGGACCATCCTCCATGGCTTTCCGCAAAGAGCTGGATCAGAAGTAGAGCAGCTGGAACATGAACTAGCATCCTTATGTGATTGCTGGCATTGCTGACGATTATCCAGTTGAGCTATGCTGGCTCTGGGAATTTTTTTTTTTCTTATTCTGTAAAATTTATTTACAGGGATAGAGTGTGGGCAGAGTGGGGAAAATGGGGGGAGGGAGACGCTTTTACTTCCATCTTTAAAAAGTTGTTTTTTTTTTTTTAAGGATTTTTAAAGGATTTGTTTGTTTATTTATTTCAAAGGCAGAGTTTGCCAAGAGTGAGAGATGAGAGGGAGAGGAAGAGGCAGAGAGAGGGAGAGGAAGAGGCAGAGAGAGAGAGAGAGGTCTTTCATCTGATTCTCTCCCCAAATTTCTGCAATGACCAGGGCTGGGCTAGGCTGATGCCAGGAGCCTGGAACTCCATGCAGGTCTCATTGTGGATGGGTGGCATGGGCCCAAGTGCTGAGCCTTCTGCTGCTGCCTTCTCAGATATATTAGGAGTGAGCTGGGTTGGAATTAGAGCAGCTAGAATCTAAACTAATGCTCAGTGGGTTGCTGGTATTGGCTTAACCTATTGTGTCACAACACCAGCTCCCAAACATTTGATCTTTCATTTTATATACTCTACTGGAAGCAAGACAAAAAAATACAAAGGTTATTTTTTTTTTTGCTGTAAGTAGTTTAGTAAGTGACTGATTGAGCTCATTTTTAAAATTCTAATTACAATGCAGACTCATGGCAAAGATGGAAAAAAAAATGTCCAGTCTGATGAGTGGAGGAATAATCCTGTTGAAGAACGCCTGGAGTATGCCCTTGTGAAGGTGAGTTGTGTGACTTGAACTGGTTGCCTGATGCTGCAGGGAGCGTGCAGGCAGGGAGTGGTGACAATGGTTGGAGAAGGAGAAGCCCTAGATCACTTGGATTACCTGTCACTCCTCTCCCAGACACATTAGCAGGAACCTGGAACTGAAGCAGAACAGCAGAGACTCAAAGCAGTGCCCATATGCGATGCCAGCATTGTGGGGTTGACTTAACCTGCTATAGCACAATGTTGGCCCCTTAAGTTTTTTTTCTCTAGAATTGAATCTAACTCTTGGGCCTTTTGATATTCACGTGGTTGGATTTGTGGTAATAGCCACAACCAAGCATCCCTGATTGGAACCTGGAGGAGGGATTCAGTGAAAGCCAGAAAGGTCAGAGCTGAACTGGTTCATGGGCTGGCCCTTTAGTAAGGGCTCTGCTTGTTGTCATTCCTCCATAGCCCTGTAACATTATGGTGAAAAAGTGTATTTATTTGACCAAGATGTTTATTAACATCAAATATTAGTGTTGAAATACTGGGATACAAAGTGTTTGCTGTTATGAGTTTGAACTCGTGTGAGTTCATTGCTTTCCATCCATAGTGCCAGTGAGCCTTTTAGATGGGTTATCTCACCTAATCATCCTCCAAACTACTCTGTGGTAGATGATTGAGTCACTCTAACTGAGGAGACTAAAGCTTAATAAGCCATCCAGATTAGACACAGGAGCTGGTGTTCGTACAGAGGCAGTCTGACTACAGACCCCGTGTCTTCAAGCATCCTGTGGTTCCTTTGTTGACCACCGTTTGGATTAAACCAATTTGTGTGTGTTTTCCTCTTTTCTTTCTTTTGTTTTCCTTTGGTAGGGCATTGAAAAATATATCATTGAGGATACTGAGGAAGCCAGATTAAATCAGGAAAAATATCCCCGGCCCCTGAATATAATTGAAGGACCTTTAATGAATGGCATGAAAGTTGTTGGCGATCTTTTTGGAGCTGGAAAAATGTTTCTACCTCAGGTTGGCAAACAATAAGAGGACATTTTTGCAATGTAACATTTTTCTTTGTCTTTTATGTGTTATAAGTTAGGAATCATCTGGAAATACTTAGCATGGTAATCTAATCTTTGTTAGCATATTTTGTGTCACTTCTTGTCTCTAATGTCTAGACAACCCCAAGTTAAATGTGACATTAACACTGTTAAGATTTGATCTGACCAGCCAATGTCCCACTTTAAGGATGTGTACTCTGAAGAAACATTACTGTTTTCAGTAGTCACGTGTTTCAGGTAAACCAGAACCCTTTGGATTTGTAGTAGTTACTAACCACAATAGTTGAGAAATACATGTTGAATATTAGGATAGGGCCATGAGACATGTGAAAACTAAAATGCCTTCTTCAAGTAATAGCTTAAGTCTTAGTTTTAGGTGAGTTGGAGTGCTGGAGATGGAGAAGAGAAGACTCGGAATGAGGTCATGGTGGAGAAGTTTGGAGCCCAAGGACCGGAGGACTGATAGAGTCCTTGTAGATAGAGGAAAATAGCACAGGCAGTGGCTCTGGGACTGAAATTGCAGCACTGCGTTTCAGTCTTGTTCTCCTTCTGCTGTGTCTCATTCATTGGCTTCCCTGCAGGGAGACAGCATCTTTTTTTTTACTGTCCTGCTCTCTGACAGAGCAGCCTATGCTGTACCTGGCTGAGGTTACTGCATTCTAACCAATTCCTATGTTTCCCAGGTGGCCGCTTAGCAGCCAGTTGATAGTGGGGTGAAGATGCCAACTCTGCTTTTTCCCCCAGGTTATAAAGTCGGCTAGAGTCATGAAGAAAGCTGTTGGCCACCTTATCCCCTTCATGGAAAAAGAAAGAGAAGCAAACAGAATACAAAATGGCACCTTAGAGGAAGAGGCAAGTCTTTTTGTTCAGGCCTGTGAGCTCTTTAAGGAGTTGGTGTGGAAAACTGTTTCTGGGTTAGGGATAGGGGCAATCAGGCTAGCCTGTGTTTGTCATTAAATGCACAGTAGACAAATGAACCAGCCATCATATTACCTGGGGCTTTCTTCTGAATGTTGCCTGAAGAAATTTTTTGGTTAGTCATAAATTTTCAATCAAATATTACAATTTCAGACAAAACTGGATCATTCTTCATTGGCTGACTATTTGCAGAGCCCTTACTGTGCTAGGCAGCTTGGCAACATAGATCTGTCCCTGGGATGCAGGTAAAGGAGTAACATCTATTTTGGAAAACCCAAAACTCAATATTGTCTCTGTACAGGTGATGGGCTTGGCACTTCTGGATTCAATTTCATTCTTTCTTTGGCTGCATCACCAGTACAATTGTTCATCTTTTTGACCTTGGGTAGATCCCTGTGGAGTTCAGTCAGTGCTGGCCCTTAGGATTCTGAATTCTTAAACTGCTGGGAGTTTGTGAATGGCCCAGGCAGACATGCTATTTATAAAATCCCTTTTGTCTTTTTTCATTTTTAAGGGAGGAGGGTGCTAACAGTGCATAGAACACTTTTGTTAGAGAGATAATCAGATACCCTCCGCACTGGCCTGGTGCGATTGTTTTTCAGTTTCTGTTGCAATATATACAGTTAGCCAACTCCTTCCTCTCAATCCCTCTCCTTTTATTATAAAGAGTAAATATTTGGCAGGTGGTTTTGGTGAAATAGAGGATATAGTCTTTAGTTGTGGGACTATTTTGTGTTTAAATTCTTCTTTGGGATTAGGAGACCCAGGATGTTGGTTGAAGCCCCTTGGGTTAACCAGCTGAGTGGGCTTCCTTTGACCTGCTTGGGCTTATCACGGTCTTCTGCAGAACTCACGATTAGGTTTCATGTCTGTGGTTGTGTGACACCGCCTGTCTGGTGCTGGAGAACTGATACTGGATCAGTGCTCAGTGATCCCAGCTGTACTTAGTTGCTTGGCTTCTTTCCAGGACCCTTACCAAGGTACTATTGTGCTGGCTACTGTTAAAGGTGACGTGCATGACATAGGCAAGAATATAGTTGGAGTAGTCCTTGGCTGCAATAATTTCAGGTGAGTTAACGCTTCACCTCCTTCAATCCCTTTTCTGTTTATAACTGAAAACTTTTCAACAGGGTAATTCTCTATTGTGAAGGAGAGGTAGTGAATATTAAAGGTTATTTTTTACTTCCTTTTGCTTATTTTCAAGTTTTCTATAATAAAAACATCTTTTCAAATAAAATAAGTTAGTAATTATTTGCCTATTTTGTGTTCAGTAGTGGGGTCAAGTAAAACTGCTTCCTGCTGTATCAAATCAGTATTTATATAGCTCATTGCAACAAATCAGCTCTTTTTTCTAGAAGAGAATGGACTTTAGCTATAGCTGTAGCTGTACCCTCTGAGTTCTCTTCTCTGTTGTCAAATGACAGTTACTCTCTAAGCCCCTTTCTTACTCTGATCTTTTTATCCAGCTCTGCCTTAAAGACCAGATAAATACAGGTTGGAGCTGTTCAGGAAGTCTGGAAAAGAGAAGTGGAGTGAGGAAGGCTCCTTTCCACTCCAACCATCTTCTCAGGCACTTCTGTTAACCTTCTCCCTCTCTCAGTCAAGCCTCAGCATTTGGTGGTGGTGGGGGGGATATGGATCTAAAGGGAGTTTGGCTAACAGGTACCAAATCAGACTTAAATTGAAGGAATAGGGTAGGGAGAGACTAGAGGTCTTAATACATTAGTATATATTTTATAAACAAATAGAATCTCTAAAGGGAAATGTTGATTATCTTCATTTGATCAGTACAATCCAGTACATATTGGATGTATGTGTGAAAATGTCAACTGTAGCCTATAAATATGTACAGTTATTGTAATGTAAAAATGGAGCCAGCATGGTAGGGTAGCAGGTTGATCTTCGTCTGTGGCACCAGCACCCCCTATGGGTTCTGGCTCATGTGCAGGCCACTTCCTGTTCCAGTTCCCTGCTAATGGCCTGGGAAAGCAACAAAGGATAGCCCAGCTCCTTGGAGCCCTGCACGCACATGGCAGACCCAGAATATGTTCCTGGCTCCCTGGTTTGAACTGGCCTCGCTCTGGTTGTAGTGACTGCATGTGGGATAAACCAGCAGATGGAAAAACTGTGCTGTCTCTCCCTCTCTCATTGTAATTTTGACTTTCAAATAACATAAATGAATCTTATAAAAAATAAAAAATAAATTAGAAAGACAACAGTTTCTCATTCTATGTATTAATACTATTTCTGTTAGGGTATTTTGTGTGTGTATTTTTTAAAAAGAAGATAATCTCGGGGTTGAATGGTTGATTCTTCCCCCACTGCTTTACCAGGCATATTAATGCTCATATGGGATGTTGTCATCGCGGGGAGCAGCTTAACTCATTGTGCTACAGCTGCAGCCCCAGGAGCAATTCTTGAGATACCGTTGTCACATGCTTTATCATTATTTATTTTGATCAGTGAGTGATTATCTTGGAAGAGCATATTGAATAATATTTTCCTTCTCAGCAAAGGTATCTTAAGAGGATAGGGAAAATTATGGCACTGCTCCAGAGTGCTACTGGAGCTGAATGTCAAGCTCTGAAGGCTGCTTGTTAAACACAGTGCTTTCCTGCAGTACATCTAGTTCCTGTCCTGTGCACTGATGTTTTGCTTATCTTTGCTAATAAATCTAAATGGGGAAAGATTTTCTGATGAAATTTTTTTTTTCTGATGAAATTTTAATTTCTCTTACCAGAAAAAGTAAGTGTGAACATGCAGACTTCCTAATCAGAGTCAAGCAGCCTTTTGGCTAATATCTCATCATGTGGTCTCTTACACTGAGGAGTTTTGTTTTACAGTGTTAGTGAGTAGACAGATGCTTTATGCAGCTAGGTGCACATTCTAGGGCACATTCTAGGAGCAGCAGCGCGATGCTGGTATGCTTGTATGAGTCAGCTGGTGAGTGGGTTCCTAGATCAACCACTTTCAAATCTTTTCCCTTAGCTTTCTCTCACTGATGCAGTAAATCTCATGAAACAACAAAAATGTTTCTCTGTCAGGAAGAAAAGTGACACTAAAAATGATAGTGTCTGTCTAGACAGAAAGCTCAGGTTTTGTGGGGAAGGTGATATGCTGCAATTGAATTAGCAATTTCGAGGGTTTGGGTAGGTCTACGGATGAATTTACCAAAGCTGCCAATGCCTCACTGCTGTTCACCATTTGCAGTGTGTGCAGGGCTCTCATGTTCCTGAACCATTCCTTCCTTTCCTGATTTTGTTCTTGTTTCTGCTTTGTGGCTCCTTTACTTTTCTAGTCTTTGATCCTTCTTTTGTTTGCATGATTTTGTTTCTGCCTTGCTGGCTTTGGATGCATTTTTCTCAATTTACAGATGGGAAAATGAACTGAGAGAACTTACCACACAGCTAACAAGGTAGACCAGACTCAGGCCTCTGATTCTAAAAGCTGAGGATTTTGTATTATTTCACTTTACCTTTCAATAGACTTTTAAAAAAAAATTTCAAACAACTTGAACTGTAGTATCTAATGTGAATATTCTAAATTCCGTATAAGAAATAGTATATACATATTTATAAATATTTTTACTATCTGTTATACTTATTATAAAAACAGTTATACTATGAGATGCTTGGTTATGTTAATTTTTGATTTAATATAACTAGAAGACATCTGGACTTTAGTATACACTGTTAAGAAAAGTGTGGTATATCAATAAATTTCAAAATTATATATCACATCTATTATTGATCTAATGAAAAGAAAAATGAAACATATTTGTATTTTAACCAGTTGTCTTTTTTTAAAGAAAATTTATTTGAAAGGTAGAGTCACAGAGAGAGAGAGAGAAAAAGGGAGAGAGGGAGGAAAAAGAGAAAGAGATTTCCCATTCTCTGGTTCACTCCCCAAATGGCTGTAACAGCCAGAACTGGGCCAGACTGAGGACAGTACCACATGGGTGCAGGGTCCCAAGATTTTGGGCCATCCTCTGCTGTGTTCCCAGGTGCATTAGCATGGAGCTGGATTGGAAGAGGAGCAGTTGAGACTTTACCTACTGCTCCATAATGCTGGGCCCCATTAGTTGCTCTCAATTTCCTTGTCTGGCATGAATTAAAAAAAAAAATGCAGTATATGGGTGTGAATGGAAATGTTGTATAATGTACTATTCAGCTGAGGTTAAAAATAAGTAGGTAAGTTATGGACATATTAATCCCATCTTTCACATGCTCACTAGCAATTGATTGTTTAAAAGCTTTTTATTTGTTATATATTAAAGGAGAAGCTTTTTAAAATTTTTTTTAACTTATTGGTATTATCATTTTATGATACATTTCCATAGGTCCTGGGATTTCCCTTTCTCCCTCCCCAGTCCTCTCTCCCTCCCACTGAGTTCCCCTATATTATTACAATAGTATAGTTCTTCATAAACAGTAGTATGTCCATCATTGAGGACATGGACAATGGCAAAGAGTCCAGCATCTGTACAACTTTTTTCCCACTTCCGGTTGGAACAGTTCCCAGGATTAAGGAGATACCAGGAGTCCTATATAGCTAGGTTGTTGGTGGTACTGATCTTGCTGGAACCTGTTGGCTGTTAGGTGTGGGGGCCACATGGACCTATATTGACCCAAAGGATGCCAAAGTCGGTATTATTTTCCCTGTGGGACCAGTGCATTGCAGAGCTCAATGAGTTCGCTCCCAGCTCAGCACATGCACTGCTCACGTTGTCCCTATAGTCTTAAGGCTTTTGCTACACTGTACAAAATGGCACTCCTAGAGTTCTTGATATGCTGGCCATCAGGTCTGAGGGCTACCTGGACCTATCTTGGGTGGAACCTGTAGGATGACACGCTGTTGCAGTTCACTGAGCCAGAATCAGTTCACTCCCAGCTCTGTGCATGTGCAGTCCTGTCCCATAACCTTTGTCTCCCTATACAAAATGGTGCCCAACTTGGCTCTAGGGTGTGGACTGGGCTGTGAGATGCACCCTGTTCCTGCACTGCCCGTCTGGAACCTGTTTCTCTGTCTTTGCTCCTGGTCAAATCAAACAGACCAGCAGGATGGGCAGTTCTTTGCGTTTACCTCCTCAGCTGCTGGTGAATGACCCTTCCCACCTTTTTGATGGTGGAGTTCTGGCTGCCGGTGCAGGGTGCAGTTCAGATTGCCCCTCACTGAATGCTGCTGGGTTATCAGTCACTGTAACACCGCATCATTGTGTCCGCTGCTTTCCTGTGTCTGTCAGTCTCCAGGTACCCCTCTACTGTCGTTTTGTCCTTTCCTATTTCCTGGAATGTGCCCTCTCTGCTTTACACTGGCTAATATTTCTTTGTTTAAATGTTTCCTTACCCTATTCTGCCATGTTGATTCTTTCCAACCTTAGTGTTTTTTAAACTGAGCTGACCCCAACATCTTGCGAACACCTCTCTCCTTGTTTCAGTAAGTGACAATTCCAGTTTTATTTCCCAAAGAAACGATCGTGAGTCATTTTGACTTTTGTGATGTATTCTCATATACCACATATAATCCAAATCCACAGCTCTGCCATCACAGTGTTGGATCTGACCACTTCTCACTCCCTACACAGCTTCCTGCCGAGGCTTCTGTAGCAGCCTGGCTGACGTCTTCGCTTCCACCTGTGCTTCTTTCATTCCAAAGTGAATCTGTTAAAACTTCAGTCAGATTTCTTGTTGCAGTGACTTTCTCTCTCAGGGAAGGCCAGAGCTCTGGTAGCAGCTTTGGGAACTCTTTGTCTGTGGTTCCCCTGGGAGCTGCTTGGGCCCCACCTATGGCCAATTTAATTACAGTGTCTGGGTGGTGGTATTCAAGCTTTAGTTTGAACTCAAAAACTGCTTCTGTGATATTGATGGTCCTCTTCCTTGAACTCATCACCTACAACTGTCTCCTTTCCAGTTTCTGTTTCAGTCACAGCAATCTCTTCTCTTTCTTAAACAAAGCAACCTGCACACACATAAGATGTTCATGAAAGGGCCTGGCACGATAGCATTGTGGCTAAAGTCCTTGCCCTGAACGCGCCGGGATCCCGTATGGGCACTGGTTCTAATCCCATAAGGTTGGCTTCCCACCCAGCTTCCTGTTGGTGGCCTGGGAAAGCAATCGAGGACGGCCCAAAGCCTTGAGACCCTGCACCTGCGTGGGAGACCTGGAAGAGCTCCTGGCTTTGGATTGGCTCAGCTCCAGCCATTGTGGCTGCTTGGGGAGTGAACCATTGGATGGAGGATCTTCCTCTCTGTCTCTGCTCCTCTCTGTATTATCTTCCTTTGCAATAAAAATAAATAACTCTTTTAAAAAAAGATGTTCATGGAAGAGGCAGTGCTGAAAACAAGATGATTTCTTGCCACCAGATGATTTTTAATTGAATTTGAAAAATGTCTGCAGTGTTGAAAAAAAAATGCATGCCTTTTTGTATTAATTTAAAAGCAGTATTCTATTTTGCCAAATTTTATGTGCAACAGTTTTATCCTCAGCTATTGTTGAACAACAAAATATGTTGTTGTTGATGTGCTTACGTTTTTTCAAGAAAAGTGTCCTGGTAGCATTTTACTCCTGTTAAAACCTGTAGTGGTCATACATCATTAGTGTTTTTAATATTTGTTTGCTCCTGGGTTCGCCCCAGCAAAGCTAAATTTGGTTATCGTTGTTTTGAAATTGTCTTGCCTTTTTTGAGGAATCTATACCTGCTTGCTTTTTTTTTTCTTTTAAACCTTTTTAAAAAAAATGTGATGTGGTTACAACCTAAGAATCCGCTAGGCCGAAAGTTGATAAGGGGGAAGCAGGTCTGCAGCGCTGGTGTCCAGTGACCCATCAGGGTCCTCTAGTGTGTCCTAGGCACTCTTTGTTTTTATTTAACCGTCCTTACCTGTTTAAGAGTTGTTGACTCATGAAATAGGTGGGAATGCATGACCTATTTTGTAGTCTTTTAACAGATGCTCATAATCAAATTTCATTGTAGAAATGACTGTGAATACTCCCTAAACCTAAAACGTGGAAGTGAAAATGGAGATCATTTTCCAGGGCAGACATTTCCTCTTCTCTGAGTTCCAGGAGGTTTAGTTCACCATTGATTGATTGATGTTACTTTATTTTCTCAGGCTATACTCCAGAGAGTTTTCTGCCCCTGTGCCGCCCTCTGTCTTGTGTGTGTGTGTGTGTGTGTGTGTGCGTGTGAGAGAGAGAGAGAGAGAGAGAGAGATCTAGAGTTTGCTTTTCCTTCAAGTTTTCCTCATCTTTCTTGCTTACTTGTTCCCTGAGTCATTCTCCCTCTTTGCCATGCTTAAGTAGCCAGATTTCCTCATTATCAGCCTCTTCTGTACAGGAACAAACCTTTTCTTGATTATTCTTCTCACTGACTTCCATGTCTTAACAGGTACTTATTAAACGATTTCCCAATACTCTTTCAAATGTCCCAAATGGATGAAATAATGGATTTTGGTGTCATATACTGATTCATCTTCTCACACTGTGGATGAAATGTGGGACGGGACAGGTTGCTTGACTTTTCTGTGCTCTTCCTCAAGAAAATGGGGCCATAGCTGTATTTTCATCCCAGAATTATTATGAAGGGTGAATAGGATGGCCTACCCAAAAATCTGTGTGTAGTGGAAATAACCCGAGTATGTTTCAGCAAATAAATAGGCAAACACTGATCTTTAAAAAAGGATGGAATTTTGACATATGCTAAAACATGAACATTGAAGACATTGTACTAAGGGAAATGAACTAGATACAGGAGGGCCAATACTTTGAGATTTCACTTAGAGAAAATATATAGTGTAAGTAAATTTATAAAGATCAAGCATAGAGATTACTTGGAACTGAGTTATGGGGAGAGTGGGAGAAAAGCAGAAATTTACAGCTTCTGTTTAGGGTGATTAAATCATTTTAGAAGTAAATAGTGATCATTATACAGTGTTTAACTGTAATCACTGCCGTTGAATCTAATACTTGAAAATGTTTATAGTGAAAAATAATGTATCTTTGCTACAGTTTAAAAATACTAGAAACCACTGAATTACGCATCTTATCTGTAAGAAACGTGAATTCTATCTCAGTAAAGCTGTCCTGGAAAAGCTTAGTTATAATGCCTGGATATACTGAGTGCGTTTTAAATGGTAGCTAATGATAGTATTGGCTCATATTTATTGAGCATTTCATTGTGATTCCAGTTTATGTTAGAGTAATTTTTAATGACAGAAATTTTAAAAATGCTCATTTCAAGTTTGTGTCTAATGGACTCTCATTAATTTTTCTCTCATCTCATTTCTTTACCACAGAGTTATTGATTTAGGAGTCATGACTCCCTGTGATAAGATATTGAAAGCTGCTCTTGACCACAAAGCAGGTATTGTATGACTACTTTTGGACATTTCACTATATCATTTTTCCCTAAGAGTCAGTTTGCCAGTAAAGAGTAGTATCCCAGCCCAGGATATGTGGGATATTGAAATAGTTGCGTACCAGGTCCTGCATGGGGCTGTTGTGGCACCTTCCTTTGGGGGTGATGGAGGGGTGTGATGACTGACCATGGAACCTTTTTCAAGCTCGAGAGGCAGGTAATAGGACCAGGTTTTTTGCAAGGGAGTAGTCATATTAGATTTTTTTTCCCCACTTCTATTAAGCCATTTTATGCTTCTTTGAAAACTGTGGCATATTCAAGTCTGGGAAACCATGAACTAACCTTGTCAAATGTTGCATGGCTCCCTAAGACTAATTAGTGCATTCTTATAATTTTAAGTTCTTAATTCTATTTACTACCAAAAGTAAAGAATAAATTGAAATCCCCAGACAGAGAAGATGTCTTGGAAGTAGAAATCGAGAACTGATGTTAGGCCTTGTGCCCTTTATTACAAAGCATTTTACAAAAATGTCTTTATACCTTTCTCTTATCCTCCTTCTCATTCTTTTATATCTTGTTTCCTTTGTTAAATAACAGATATAATTGGACTATCAGGACTCATCACTCCTTCCCTGGATGAAATGATTTTTGTTGCCAAGGAAATGGAGAGATTAGCTATAAAGATTCCTTTGCTGATTGGCGGTGCAACCACTTCTAGGTAAGTCACGTTAATGAGCCTTTTGCTCATTTAAATTCTCTTAAGTAGCAATGTTTAAAAAAAAAAAACAGGAAGAAACCTGATTTGTTTTTGTCCCTTACACTGAGCACATTGACTCCTTATTATATAAACATAAGAACTCTCCCATCTTGACCTGTGCCAAAGCTATAAAAAACTTGGAACATACCTCTCACATTGTATGACTTTTTGGGCTTTTCTGGATTCCTTTGTGTTTTTTGGATTCTTCTTTCTTACAGTTATTATCTTACTGTTTTCACTTTCTATTCAGCTTCTGGGAGTTCTACTAAACCTTTGTCACTTTAAAAACTGAACTGAGTAGAAGAGGTGTATTTTTTGGAACAGAGATGTTGCTTGAACTTTGGCCCACTCTGTTGTGAGGCAGGTGTCTGACTAAACAAATACAGGTTCCCTTGAAGAAATTCTAACCTTATAACAGTTGAAAGATAGAAAACTCAGAAGCCGGAATGAGCTAAAGTACCAGTTTGGTGAATTGTTTCTGGGAAACTTTTTGGGGTAGAAGCTGTAAAGAGAAGAAAATGCGCCTGTGATCATGTGATCATTATTTGATTTTTCAAATTTTTCTTAGGATCCTAATCATGGTGATATTTGATAAGATATATATTAATTATAGATACTAGACTTTTTATGTCATGTATTGTCCACCTTGATAAGGAACAGTAGAAAGCTGGAGTGTTGACTTGAAGATTCCATGGCATCCATTTGCTTTTCTTTTTTTTTTTTTTTTTTAAGATTGATTAATTTCAAAGGCAGAATTACAGGGAGAGGGAGAGGCAGATTTTCCAATTGCTGCTTCACTCCTCAAATGACCACAGCAGTCTGGGTTGACTAGGCCAGACTGAGCAGCTTTATCCAGGTCTTCTGCGTGGGCAGCAGGGGTGTGGGGACTTGGGGTATCCTCGACTGCTTTCTCAGGCCTTTAACAGAGAGCTGGACTGAAAGTAGAGCTGCTGGGGATCAAACCAGCACTCACGTGGGACACTGATGTTGTAGAAAGCAGCTTACCACTGTGCCACAAGTTTACTTTTATGAAGTAAGAATGCAATAGAGGTTTGGTCATAGGAATTCCAGAATTCCAGAGAAACAGAACCAATAGGTTGTGTTTATGTAGAGTGAGAGATTTATTTAAGAATGGGCTCATGTGGTTGTGGGTGTTGGCAAGTCTAAAATCTTGCTGGAGCCCCAGGCAGGAGTTTATGTTGCAGTCTTGAGTCTGAGGCAGTCTGGAGTCAGAACTTTGTTTTTTTCCTTGCAAACATGGGTCAGGAATTGATAGAGGACCTCAGTCGTTTAAGGCCTTCAGGTCTTAAAAGGATGAGGCTCACTCAGGTCATGAAACATAATCTGCTTTACTCAAAATCTACCATTGAAAAGTTAATGACATTTTTAGAAGTACCTTCATAACAACATTCAGATTTCAGCTTAATCACATATTGTATACCATGGCCTTGGCAAGCTTACACATAAAATTAACCATCATACCAAATTTAATTAGAAAGTAATTTTTACAATTAGCTATGGGATTTTGTGTCTTTTGTCTATTAGCATCTCTTGATACTTGAGAGATTCCATATTTGGAATATTATTGCTTACATCAGAAAAGTGAGTTTGTTTTTTCTCAAAGAGCATATCTAGTACCATTATGACAGCACTCTTTTTAAGGGATTATTTTCTTCAGTGGATTATTTATTTATTTTAAAGGCCAAGTTAGAGAGAGAGAGGAGAAGAAACAGAAAGATGTTACATCCTCTCCTTCAGTGCCCAAATGGGTGTAATGCTGGGACCAGGACTGGCAAAAGCGAGTATCCTGGAACTGTGTCTGGCACCTTGTACTTGGGCTGTCTTCTACTGCTTTCCTAGACCATTAGCAGAGGGTTGGATTGGACGTAGAAAAGGTGTAACTCAAATTGGTGCTCCTATGGGATGTTTCAGACACAGTTGTAAAGTAGAATAAATAATTAAATGGGCAGATGCATTAAGATACATTATGAGTTGTATGCATGTGAGCCTGGCTTCATAATGAATTTTTTTATATAGTAGGACACTTAACACTCAAGTTTAAGATTTGGAATTTACTACCTGTGCAAGTTGGAACTTGACCAAATAGTCCATTATATTATATCTATTACCAGAGCAGACATTACAGAAAAACAAACAGAAAAACCATTCAGAAACAACATGACTGGCCTCTCAAGCTATGCCATTGACAAGATTAGCTTGCTAATAGTCATTTAAAGTTATAGCACATTTATCAAATTAGAATGAGATAATTCACCTACTGTGCCTTCAATTATTGTAAAATGTATGTTCTCATTGTCTGTGAATGTGTTCATTCTGAAAGCAGAAAACTGGGTCCCATCACCTCTTTAAGTTTCTTTCAACTGTCTAATTTATTGATGGGCTGTACTTTTCTGGTTTTCTCTCTTGGTGCCCATTGTAGTTTTTGGAAAATAAAAGCCAACGGGAGTGTTTCCCAGGAGCCATTTGCTTCACTGTGTTGCTGGAGCATTCTTTGAAAAGCACATGTCATGCAACCTCCAAGAATTTTAGGATATAATCTCCTAATCTGACTCTATTCTAAGTAATGACACTGGAAGAGAATCTTGCTTCAGCAAGTTTTTTTTTTTTTTGAGTAAGCACTTCTTTTTTTTTTTTTTTTAAGATTTATTTGTTTGTTTATTTATTTATTGGAAAGGCAGATATATAGAGAAAAGGAATACAGAAAGATCTTCTATCCACTGATTCATTCCCCAAGTGGCCGCAATGAGTGGAGCTGAGTGAATCCAAAGCCAGGAGCCGGGAGCTTCTTCTGGTTCTCCCATGTCAAAGCAGCATCCTAAGGCTTTAGGCCGTCCTCGACTGCTTTTCCAGGCCACAAGCAGGGAGCTGGATGGGAAGTGGAGCTGCCTGGACATGAACTGGCACTGATGCGGGATCCTAGCGACGCAAGACGAAAATTTAGCCACTAGGTTATCACACTGGGCACATTGAGTAAGCACTTCAACAGAGATGTGTAACAGCCATATAGAAAAGTAACCCAAGTCATATGGATATATGAATTGATGAATTTTTTAGAAGATTTATTTATTTGCTTGAAAGGCAAAGTTGCCAGGGCAGTGGCGGGGAGGAGCAGGGAGAGGGAAAGAGAGAGAAGGAGGGAGAGAGATCTTCTGTTGGCTGGTCCCTCCCCAAATGGCTACAATGACCAGGGCTGGGCTAGCCAGAAGCCAGGATCCAGGAGCTTCATCTGAGTTTTCCAGGTCAGTACAGGGGCTCAAGGCTGCTTTCCCAAGCACATTAGCCAGGCTCTGGATCAGAAGTGGAGCAGCTTGGATTCAAACCAGCACCCCACGTGCATGCCAATGTCCAGATGATAATTCATCTTGCTATGTCACAGCGTTGGTCCCTAAAATTTCTTTAATATTTATTTTTATTTATTCAGATGATGTGGAGATAAAGAGACAACAGTCTGCCATATTGTTTCACATCCCAGATACTACCAATAATAAGGGATAGACCAGGCCAAAGCTGAGAGTCAAGATTCAGTTTGGTTTCATACCTGGATGGTAGGGACCCAAGTACTTGAGCCATCACTCCTGCTTCCTAGGGTACCTGTTAGTAGCAAACTGGAATTGGGAGTGGATTTAGAAATCAAAGTGTCGTACTCCCGTGTGGGATTTGGACATCCCCAGGGCATCTTAATTGCTTTGTCAAAAACCTGCCCTTCCTCCCTAAGTATTTTTTAATTGGATATTCTCTTTTATTATTATTGATTGATGTGCATTTTAAAATTTGGAGTACAGGGCCTTTGTAAGAAATATAACAAGTAGATTCTTCCTACCTGTTTTGCACTTTTCTCTCTTAGGGTAGACTTTAGTTAATGCAAGTTCTTAGAATCCACAAAATCTGGCTAATTACCTCTTCGTTTATGGTCAGGGAGTTTTGCATCCAGATAGGAAAACTATTCTAGGAGAGCCAGCTTTGGTAGGAGTTTGAATGTTTCAGGAGGCTAAAGGGGGTTACATCTGTCCCTAGTGGATAGATCCTTGGAGAAGTTGAAAGGGAGTCAAACATGCATAGAAATATGCTTGGATTATCCCCCTTAAACCTGTTGCTATTAGAAAATATAAAACCAAATGTTCTTTTATCTGTAATATATGTGGTTTTGGTATCACAAGGTATAAATGATATATTTGGAGTCAAAGACCAGTAAAAATGTGCTTGGAGTATCCTGTTTAGCCTGGCTGTCTGTGTAGGAGTGAATTTTTAATCTTCTCTGAAAAGCTTATTAAAATCACACTCACACATTTATTATAATTTTAATATTCTCTTGGTTTTTAAAGATTACTTAAGTAATCCATGTTTATTAGACCATGCAGAACAGTTCAGAGAAACATAATTTAATCTCTCCCTTTCCAATTTCTGTCCCAGTAAAATCAGTGTTAACCTTTTAGTATATATTCCTTCTGTTTTTTCTAAATATTCACAAACTTAAGTAGAAGGTTGGTTGGTTAGGGGCAGGTTGGAGGTAGTTTTGTTTTGTTTTTTCCTTAAATTGTATAATATTACTGCAATCTTTATTGGCCTCTTTACAATAAATAAATTAATAAATTAATTTATATTTATATTATTAATACTTGATCTTTGTTTTTTAAAAACAGAATTTCATTAAACATCATACTACTTAGTTTCTTTCTCATATAATGGCATGTTCTGAACAACATTCCAAATAAAAATTTTTTGGCGGGGGGGAGAAAAATGAAAACCCCTGACTTGGGGAAGAATACCTACCATTTCAGAGAAGAAGGAGTAAGGAGAGAAGATAGGAAAGTACATCTCATCTTTGGGGCAACTGTTGTTGGCTACCCTTCTAAATGGGATTAGAGGCACTGGACACTTCTGTCTTTGGGGCCCCAGAGGAGGCTGTGTACGTTTTTACTTCTCACTTTAAGTTGTTAGAATCTATAATGAAATGATAGTTATGCGGCATATGTTATTGTTTTAAACATTCAGTGACCAGAAGAACAATTTGTTTCACACTTGAGTTAACTAAATAAAGAATTAAAGGGTTTTTCTTCTTGGTACCAGGGTGTTAATAGAGATCTGAGGTTTAGCCAGTCTTTTTTGTAGCTTTCGCTTCTCTCTGCTGCTTTGTGTGGAAATGTGGGTTTGAGCTTCCTTTCACAAGCACAGGATGAGGCTGTGACTGAAGAGTGCTGGTGTCTCCCCCAGATGCAAGGTTGCCAGTTGGACAGTGTGTCCTGGCACTACCGCCTGGTTCCTGTTTCTCGGGGTCCTGGCAGATCTCCCAACTCATTTTGAGGCTAGAACTCAACTCAGCCTTAGCAGCAGTTGAGTGTGATTCCCTGCGACTGTGTTCCCCCGTAGCTCAGGTGGGCTGCTGTGAGTACCAGCTTGTCAAGAACCTCAGGACAAGGACTTTCTCATTCTGTCCGTGACTTGTTTGTAGCCTATCACTTTACAGCTTATCAAATCATTTTACCTTCTTTCTCCATCTTAGAGTGGGAGAAAAAGTCATTCTTATTTAACAAGGGAATTTGAAGTTCAATATTTGTAAGTAAGTACCTTGAAATCTTTCTCTGGAAAGCACCATAAAAATACATTATCTCTAATGGTTCTGAACAAGAGTTGTATAGGATCTGTTAGCACTGATGGACATGCTTTTCTTCCTGACCCCACTTTCCAGAACTCACACAGCAGTTAAAATAGCTCCAAGATACAGCGCTCCTGTAATCCATGTCCTGGATGCGTCCAAGAGTGTGGTGGTGGTAAGTGTGAGCCTTCCATTTTCTTTCAAATATCTATAAAAGCAGAACAAAGAGAGTATTAAGAGTTAAGGATATTATCCCAGAACTATTTATTTTTGTTTGTTTCTGCTAAAGAAAGCTAATAGAGCAGTACAAGGCTTGTAGTGTGTCACTGCAGGGTCAGCCTTGCTGGCAGGAAATCTTGTGCTTTCAACTACACCAAGGCACTGAGTAGAGGCAGATGGGTGGCACCGGGACACCATTGACCTGCATCCCTACCCTGACCAAGATTTCACCCATTTATGGTATGAATAGGGACTTACTGACTCCACTGCCAGAGTTACAAGAAGTGTTAGGATTTTTAAAATAACCTTTTTCCAGATAGAAAAACACTTAACTTGAGAATGAGCCAATTGAGCTGACCTAAAGACAGAAAAATATTCACTAGATTTTCAAAACCCAGGATGGTAGAGTCTTAGGGCATGTAATTAAAAACGTACCTAAAGTTTTTTCTGTTTTTTTCTCCTTCAGTTAAATCTGATATTCTATCTTGTTAGATATTTCATCGTTTAGAAATCCAAGAGACTATATTAGAGTCCAGTGGTTTCCAAATTAGTTTTGGTTTTAGAACCCTTGGCTATAAATGGATGCTCCCTTGGAACTCAGTATGCTACAGAAAAGACCCGAGGAGCCGCTTATATCCTTCAGTTCACTCCCTTTTTTTGGAAAGAGTGGTCTTAAAAACCAGCAGTGTAACCGAGTTCTCTCACTCTGCAAACCAGCAAAGTCTAGTGATGGGACCTGGTGATCTGGGAGACTTCCAGTGATATCATGCACCCTAAAGTAGGTGATCCTCATTTCCTGAGTCTGTTTCCAAAGGAATTCTTTTAGATCTGTGGATTTATCTATTTGAGAGTTATACAGTTATCACTGCCACTGAAAACTTAGAGTGAGCCAGAAACTGAGCTAAGGGTTTTCATGTGAGTTACTTTATTTAATCCTCAAAATAATCTCATGATATAGGCTGTTTTATTATATTCCATTTAATGATGAGGAAGCAGAGGCATTAAGAAGTTAGTAATTCCTGAAGCCACATATCCAGCTGGTAGCAAGTGTAGAATTTGAATGCAGGTGATGCCACTGTCTACTACATTGAACATGTTTCCATTAATATTTAACAATTCTCCTTTATTAAACAGAGTAAGATTAAATCAGGCTGGGGTAATTAGATTTTCAGTTTTTGAAATTTTACCACTGACGTAGACTAACTTGTGAAATGTCATATGTACATATTCAAATTTTAGAATAAATTTTTAATCTTATTTTTGGATTGTGTTTCATGGTTGTTTATATCGTATCCATGGTGTGTTGTTGCTATTTTCGAATGCTGATGAATGGCCCTGAACATTTCCATTTGGAGAAAAGGTGGTTGGGTATTTTTTTTTTTTTATCTTTTTTTTTTTTTTTAATTATTTATTATTTAAGTGGTTGGGTATTTTTAAGTGTGTAGGTTAATGTTTCCCCTACAGGAAAGTGAAGGAACCAGTGCTTTAATTCCCCGTTTGGAGGTCAGAGTCCTTCACCGTCTTGAAGAGTTTCCAAAATTCAAGCAGAAGGCAATGGTGTTGTCTAGAGTGTAGTCCCACCAGGCAGTGATAGTGCTTAGACTTTCTCAGATACAAAGAAATGGCCCCCTTTTTGAAGGTGTTCACATATATGTCAGATGATGACTTTTACAGGTAATTGCTAGTGACACTTTTCAGGAGAAGGTGGTGCAATTTGTTTTCAGGAGAAGGTGGTGCAATTTGTTTTGGTTGGTTGTTATCTTTTGATCTAACTGCAGTGAACATGAAACAGAACCATGCTGTAGCTACTGTGTGATGCATTTGAAAGATCCCAGAAAAATGAAACAAATGCTTAATGACTGGAGATTCAGCCCTGTGGATTCTCTTTGCTTTTTCTTTCTTGTTTAATAAAAAAAATAATAAATTGCCAATATTTAGTTCTTGCTCATTTATAAAATACCTTGTAAGCTATAATGTATCTCTGTGGCTGAATGAAATTACATGGTAGACTTTGTTACTTTTGTGAGAGGATCCTGTACAGTAGTCCTTATGTTGACCATGAGCTTGTGTCCATCATCAAGTTAGACTGGACAGGAAGCGGCCAGTTACTGTTGTTTTGGGAACAGGCTCCCTGGCTGTGTGGAAGGTGTCAGCAAATATGTTCCTGGCTCCCCAGTAGTACCTGAGTAGCATTATAGATTATCTTGATGTTAAAATCTGGAACATTGTTTGCATCTAAGTCAGGGACCTCAGGAGTAGGCATCCCCATCTTGTTTTTCTGTTAGCTCTGCTGGGTTTTCTAAAGGAAAACTCCACTGAGGTAAGTTTAATGTGAGGCTGGAAGTACTTTATGCTATGCACACCATTTGACTGCCATTTTTTTTTTGTCTGTCATCATGTCCTTTTCTGATTACATTCCTTAATAAAATGATACTTTTGTACTAACTTGTAGGTGATTGGATTGCAATTAGATATATTACTTGGAAAACTCATATAATATTACAGATTCTCAAAGTTGCTAGATGCCATAGCTGTCATCTGGTCTTGCTTCCTTATTTCAGATGAAGATACTGATTTCACTGGTTTTATTTGTTTGGTATCAGGGAATACAGGCATGGAGCCATGCAATGAATTAACTGAGTTGATTTTATTTATTTATTTTTTTTGTAGTTTTATTTTGAACCTTGATGGTAGGTATTAATCTACCAACTTGATGATCATAAACAAATAATATTTAGCTGAACCTAGTTTTGTGATATATTGAATAGCTTCACTTGTTCTCTGATTAGCAGTATGCTTTCATATTTTAGCGAAAGCTTACAGTTGATCATGAAGATCGGCCTCATTCCTTCATTAAATATTTAGTTAGGATGCAAGCCTATACGTGCCACTGAGCCTAGGCTTCGGGCATGCCTATGGTTAATGTATGAACCATCTCTCAAAGGGCCCATCCTCTAGTAAGGGAAGTCAGTGCATAAAGAGGTTCTAAAGCCTGTGCTAAGTGTGGTGATACAGAGATGAACAGACGCCTTTGAAAGTACTACAGAGGGATCCCTGATTCTGTGTGGCAAGGTTCCTAAGATTACTGTCAGATTCCATGATTCATTTGGAAGAAGGACTCACAGAACTTAAAAAGGCTGTGAGACTCAGAGACCATATTGTCATGACAGGATACAGTTTAAAATCAGAGGTCAAACAAATACAGTCTGACGCAAGGTGGTTAGCATAAGTCACCTATTGGCATAAAGCAGTTTGGCCTGAAGCCCCAGGTATACAGTGATACATCAAGCAGAGTTTCCCAACATCTTAGAGTTTATCTCCCAGATGCTAGTCAAGGACCACTCTGCTTTGGTAGAATTTTAACATCCAGACCCCCTTAGTTTACTCTTACTGCACTCCCAGGCAGGAGTTAGCCCAATCTGTGAGGGGAGAGCAAATGATGTCAGAGAGGGCTCTTGAAGGTGGTATCACCAGAGCTGCCCATTGCTACAGGGTTCACATTGTCTTTTGCTGCTTTATGGTTAGTGAATGTTATCTTGAATTTTCAGTGTTCTCAACTGTTGGATGAAAATCTAAAGGATGACTACTTTGAGGAAATCATAGAAGAATATGAAGATATTAGACAGGACCATTATGAATCTCTCAAGGTGAGTGACAGAAATAGGTCATTACTTATTTGGGCAATGAAATGATCCCACATTTTTAAATGTGACTTTATTTACTGTTTTGCGGAAGGGTTATGGCTGAGGATCATTTCAGAGAAGTATTTTTGTTCTAGTTCAAATTGCAGTTTTTCGGTGTTTGAGTTCTCAATATTTTTTTGTTATATTAAAATTAGTTTGATTTATTTAGCGAAATATGTATTTGCCCCCCAGTAGGTGTTAGTTAGGTGCTATGCTAGACACCAGAGTTATGAGAATGAATAAAACATGAGCTTCTACCCAGCAGGGAAAAAGGAGCTGAAAGAGCGTACTGAAATGACGCTCACAGATCCCTGTTCTTAAGGAGAAATGTAAGAAATGGAGATAATAGACAGGACTATTGTAAGCCTTTCTCCCTGATTGCTCCACAAGACTGACAAAGTGATGTTTCAGGGATTGTCGCATCATAGACAAACCTCAGGGAAGTCATATAGAGTAGAAACAGTGATTCTTTAAAAGTCTGTGGGGTAGCTTGCTTTTCCTGGTTATCTGCCTTCCTGGCTTTTGCATGTGGAGACTTCCAGAAAATTGCTAGGCAAGGGACATGAGATAGCCAAGAGCTTGATGAAAGCATGGTGCTTTATAGCCAGTTAACATTTACTAAAGTTCTAAAAATACTAGCATCCTTACTTCTGGTTCTGTCTAGAGCTGACCTTAATAACTAATGTAGATTTATATGTCTTTGCTATTCCTTGTTCTGGTACTAATGTGGATAAAATCCTACTGGAAGGAAAAGGAAGAACTTTTTAATAAACGATTTGTTTCCTTGCCGAGGTTATACAATGACTTACTGGATATATTTTCATAGGAGCTATGGAAATATAAGAATCCCTTAACTAAATAATTTTCTTTCTTTTTTTTAAACAGGAGAGGAGATACTTACCCTTAATTCAAGCCAGAAAAAATGCTTTCCAGATTGATTGGCTGTCTGAGCCTTACCCAGGTCTGTTTGTCTCTTTGCTAGAGAGAGACTGGGCATGATAACTGACAATGCACTGAGGAGACACTTGCATTTATGTGGCTGCAAAATGAGACTGGCTTCCAGTTACTCTGAATTGTGTCAAATAATGAGTGAGCCTGATGACTGCAAATAAAGCAAATGGGTACCACTTACAGGGAACCTGTGGTGTGCCAGATACTGTCCTCAGGTGAACCCACAGTAGCTCTCTGAGTTCTTGAGATAACTTATATATGAATGTGGGTCTTATCTCCATTTTGATTCCAGGAAACTGAGCTTTGTCTTATAACTTGAAAAGCTTACTGGGTTTTTATCTCAGATCTGTCTATTCCCCATGATGCTTGGAAAATCCCTGTGGAGACCTGCATAGGTGGAACTGTCGTTGAGGTAGTCTGGGTCTCAGGCAGGCCCAAGGTCAGAAGTGAATGCCTGACATTGAACATGCACTTTAAAACACTGCTGCATCGCCTGTCTCTTACTCTCTCATTCCCTCTCCGATGCTCCCCTTTCTCAGTATTTCTTTTATTGGGTTTCTTCTTTTTTTTCTCCCATTTCTAACCGCCTTTTTGTTTTTTGCTTGCCTCACATAGGTATTCACGTGGGAATAAAATGTGTAAGATGTTTTGACAGGCACAGAAAGATATAAGATACAAATGCAAAACTGAGGGTGAACAGGGGTTGCATTAATTAAATCCATATTTCCAAGGTGATATCTCAAATCAGCTTTTATTGCTCCCGACATCTGTAGTCTGCACATGCTCGGCAGAGTTGCAAGGATTAAATTGGAAATGTAGGTGTGCTTGGTTCTAATTTCATTCCTGCTGAGCTCTGTGTGGTTCAGTGGAAGGAATGCCACAGTAGGAGCTGGGAGGCCAGGGTTCTCATCCCAACATGGCTCCTGGCTCTGGTTCACTAAGTGATCTTGAATGTCTTTCTTTCACACTTGACACTTTATGGAAATATTGTAAGGGTAAAAGAACTTATTATATGAAAATCTTTGAAAACTTAGAAATTGCTGTATAGTCCAGCTCTGAATATTTGTTCATTTTCTCTGTGAAGTTGGTCACAAGGGCATGTCTGTTTTGATCATGTCAGACATCCAAAATATGTATTTATAGGGATGGTCCTAGGAAGGTCAACAGTGCCTGATAGCAATGGGGACTCTGATTTAATATGCAGTGCAGGCCCCTTCAGGCTCTGACCTTTTGCCTGAGGGCTGTGGGGCTCGTCATGAAGAGCCCTGAGCAATATTTCTATGGACAGGTCTTAGATTAATTGCAGGAAGTCAACTAAGGAGGTCTTTTCTCAAGGGCCTGCTTCATAGAACCTGGAACAGCTCCAGATCTTAGGGGTCAGTCTTATCAAGAGCATCACCCCTTCCTTCCTCAACTGGAGGACACATGAACCGGGAATCTCACTAGTTGCCATTTGCTTTCTCTACTAAGTGGACTATACTGGCTGTGATTCCAAACAAATAAGCATAATAAAAGATTTACCAAAAAAAGGAGCAGCTTGCATACTAAAAACATGAGGCACAATGGGGAAGATTTACTGAGTCAATGTGCTAAGCACAGTTGCAGGCAGTCAATAAGTTAGTCCTCTAAGTCTCCCTGTACTCTCAACCTTGCACTTTTACCTGTCCGAGGAGAGCCCCTGAGATTGGTAGAGTAGAGAGAGATCAGCAGGGGGATCCACAGTGGGTTAACACCTTAGAATCTGGCTTACGCTGCTGTGGCGTAGTTGACTGCTGTTGACCTAGATGGCCTGCCAGTGCCATCTGTTTATAAGGCCTTTGGCATTAGGTAAATTATAAGTTTGAAGACTTAACTAGATGTTAAAAACAATCTATGGAATATCCATACATATCCAATAGCCAGCTGAAGAAACAGACACCACTATTTAATAAGCAACAACAAAATAAAATAATATGTGTTCGAGGTTGTGTGTGTGTGTCCCTTCCTTCCGTGAAGAAATAACCACAGTCCTGATTTAAGACTTCATCTGCATGCATTCCCTTTTTCTTTGTATGCTTGTATCAGTAGGCGATGTAGATGGTTGTTTCATGTTTTTAAACTTTATATAGGTGGCCTATTATATGTGTTGTGATCTTTATTTTATTCTTGTCTTTCTTGGTACAAAAGAAAATTAACCCAAGTCTGTCTTTTTTTTGTTGGTGGGGGTAGGATGCAAGCACTGAGGGAAGTTTCCAAGAGTGGAGTAATCAATCACCTGCAATGGGAAGAACAGTTTTATTTAAGAGTTGGTGTAGAATTACTCCTTCTGCACAGTAATTTAAAGTTCCCCTGTATATAAGACAGCTCCTACGGGTGACAGGAGGGAGGCAGAGCGTGGGAGTCAGCGCAGCAGAGAGGAGTTGGCAAGGCGGCCTCTGTGAGGCAGTGTGCCAGCAGGAGGAGCCTCAGCCCCAGCCTGGCGTCAACACTGGCAGCTGTCCTTCTTTCTTGTAGTGAAGCCCACATTCATTGGGACCCAGGTCTTTGAAGACTATGACCTGCAGAAGCTGGTGAACTACATTGACTGGAAGCCTTTCTTTGATGTCTGGCAGCTCCGGGGCAAGTACCCAAATCGAGGCTTTCCCAAGATATTTGACGACAAAACAGTAGGTTAGTTCAGTAGGTTCTTCCTTCCTGCTTCTGATATTCAAGATGTGGCATTGTGACTTTGAAGACAGGAGAGGTGATATGCAGTAGATTGAGTTCTGCAGGGGATAGCTACTTTCAGATTGTTTATCTGTTGAACCTCTGGGTGGGTTTTAAACTGCTTGGTCACTACTTGTTTTACCCAGTGAATTTGACCTTTCACTTACCCTTTCCATAAATTGATCTTACTGCTGTTGGGATACAAGCTAGGGATAAATAGAAGACCGTGTAATCCATGTCTTTTTTACCTAACTAGCTGGCACAGCCCTGTGAACACAAGAGGAGGAGATAGAGCTCAAGCTGGCTGGCTTCCTGGGATAGAGGGCATTTAAATGCTTTTTGAGTTACTGAAACTGGGACTAGGTTTATGAGGATAGCATTGAAGGAAGGGGTCTTCCAGGCAGAGAAGATGGAGTACAGGATAGCACTTTTTGCTTATTCGAAGGAACTGTAAGAATTTCAGGGTCCTGGGGCTCGAGGAGAGGAGTGGGATTTGGAATTACAAACTAGAAAGGAAAATGAGTCAATAAATTGCCTTTTGCAAATGTCATTTTGAGCTTAACTCTCAAAGTCTGCCCCTAGAGAAGTGGAATCAAAATGTAAAGCTCTTCAAGGGATTGGGTAACAATTAGATCAGAGTAAGACAAAGGGGTAGGTTAGTGGAAGCAGGACGTTAGAGCTGAAGAAAGGCTGGGAAACCACTGCTTTGCCAGTGTCCTAAAGGGGTCCTGATGGGAGTGTGTGTGTATGCTGAAACTCAGCAGCTCAGCCTGGAGCACAGTGGTGGCAAGGGTTTTCTCCCTGTACTGCTCCTGAGTCATCACTGGTGAGCAAAGGGGAGAGTATAGGATAGGCTGCTCATGGAGAGTGGGCTGCTCTGAGACCCCGAAACAGGAATCAAGACAGGGAGTCAGGAGAACAGGAGCCTCGCTCACTTGTGCAGGTGGTGAGAGTGTCCAGGCACAGTGCAGTAACGGCACTGGCATGCCCCCAGAGGCCACTGTGCAGCCAGTGGAGTCTTGCGTACATGACGAATGTCAGTGGGCCAGGAATCTGGCCTGCTTTGTCTCACCCTCTGACAGACTGCTTTGGGGAGCCACTGCTTTGGCTCTCTGCCTTTTGTTAAATGGAAAAATTTAAGTCTCTTGAACTAGGGGAAGAAGACCGTGGGAGCTTCACTTTGCAGGAACCACTAAGCCCTGGCTACTCTGCCTTCAGCTACGCTGATGGCAAGCACTCAGGAGGTATTTGAGGAGAATAGAAGAGTAAGGAGAGAAAATGGCTGAGGACGGGGTAGCAGCTTTAAAAAGAAATGTATTTTTCTGGTTACTGTTGGCATCTTGAATTGAATTCTAAGTACATTTTTCTAATAGGTGAAGAAGCCAGAAAGGTTTATGATGATGCCCAGAATATGCTAAACACAGTGATTAGTGAAAAGAAACTCCAAGCCAAAGGCATTGTCGGATTCTGGCCAGCGCAGAGTGTCCAAGACGATATTCACCTGTATGCGGAGGACGCAGTGCCTCAGGCTGCGGAGCCCATAGCCACCTTCTATGGGTTGAGGCAACAGGTATGAAGGGTACATTGGCAGGGAGCGCGTTGTGTTTACTTTTGGGTTATGGCTCTAAAAACGTCAGTGAGAATTAAATAAGAATCCCGAGCTTTGTATAAAGGATGGAGTCTGCTGCACCTCATCTACAATGGCCAGTCACAGGCCTGAGTCCACAGCATTTGTGAGGGTGATGGACAGCAGGCGTCAGCACAGGTGTCAGAGACAGGGCCTTCCAGGCGCCAGTGGGAGTGAGTTACCATTGTGCCTGCAGATGGACTGTTACATTGCTGTTGCCTCAGTAGTGGACACACTCCTATTCTCAGTTGTCTTACTTTCTGAGCAAGAGAACATTTACTTGTTAAAAAGCACTTGTTTATGTACATTGTTAAAGTAGATTGGTAGCCCTCTTTCTGCAGGGAAGGCAGGCAGAAACAAATGGTAGCTAAATGTGTACCAGGTGCCAGTGGTTAAGAAGGTGCTTGCTGAGCTATCCTGTTTAAGTTTTACACAGTGCTTTAGCTAGGCAGTATGCTGCCATTCCACAGAAGAGAACATGAGGCAAATGAAGAGGACGCTGTACTCCATGGCATGTAAAGATGAGCCCTGCCTGTGCACAGCCCCATAGCTAATCTTTCAATACAGCAGGCTCTTAGCACAGCTCCCTCTCATACCCCAACTTTTAAAAACACAAATAGCAGGGCTAGTGCTGTGACCTAGTATGCAGGGCTCCCACCTGTGGTACCAGCATCCCAAATGGGTTCCAGTTTGGGATGTGGCTGTTGCACTTCTGATCTAGCTCATTGGCCTGGGAGGGCATTGGAGGATGGTTCAGGTCCTTGGGACCCTGCACCCATGTGGGAGGTCTGAAAGAGGGTGCCTCCTGGCTTTGAATCACCTGTGCTTTGCCTGTGGAGACATTTGGGGTGTAAACCAGCAAATGCAAGATCCCTGTCTCATGTCTGTAGCTCTGCCTTTTAAATAAAATGAAATAGATATTAAGAACACACACACACAAATGGCATAGTGCTATAAAAATAGTTGTCCTGACCAAGAATTGGAACCAAAGTTCACCAGAATCAATGAGAATTAATTTGCAATAAGTGATTCTTTCAGGTTCGTTACCATTTTCAGGCATTTAAAAGTGATAGTGTTGCTTTAATCTCCATCATGGTATCATCCATAGTGGTATAGTTTGACCTTAACAACAGCTCAAGGAACTCTTCAATCGGAAGCCTTGAATGATTCAGTAAAGCATTTAGTGAGGACTACTACATTCTTACTGTTCACACTCAAGCTTCTACTGTATACATGCAGACTTGGATACTCTGGAATGTAAACAATGGGGTTCCAGGGTTAAGTGCCAGTCTCCCTCACTAGGACTCACATGGTAAATCCTCTTATGGGTATAGTCAAGTCTAAAAATTCTACCCTTGACTTAGTCCTTTACATTTTATGTCTGTGTCTTCCCCGATCTCTCTTTACTTCCAGTACTATTCATGTCCAGGCAGTGTATGGCAATGCTGTACTACAGCATGGACTATAGTGAACTCTCAGAGTTTGCCTTTTTAATAGTCCCTGGAAAGGGGAATTGGACCATACACGTCTATGACCTAATCATATTTCTAAGGACATGTCATCTCCAGTACCCTCCGGAAAATTCTAGCTGCCATGCCTTATTAGTGTGGCAGTCTTTGTTCTGAGTGAGTTGTGACTGCTTTCTCTTCAAAGGTGCCATGGGGCTGTATGACCTGTCCCTCCTGTGCTGCTGGGAAGCTTTGTAGCCCCTCTGCCTTTTGTTAGCAAAGTGGATTAGCAGAGTACAACTGGAAATTGCCCCTCTGCATGCAGCTCTCCCCAGCTCCATGACATTTACCTGCCCTGTTATCAAATACTTCAAATGAACTTGCCTGCAGCACCCGACAATTTTATGCCCAGTGTCAATTAGGCTCTTCTGGCTTTTGGGGCCAGCAAATAGCTCCGAAGCTTCTGGATCAGCCATTCAATGATTATCTGAGCATCTCCTGCAGTAGGAGCTTCTGCTGTCATATCAGTTTGCTGATTCTCAGCCAGTGGATTAGTTTCTCTGTACCTCAGGTTTCTTGTCTGTAAAATGGAGCTGATGGGGGCCTGGCACAGCAGCTTAATGGCTAAATTTCTCACCTTGCACACACTGGGATCCTATATAGGTACCGCTTCTAATCCTGGCAGCCCCGCATCCCTTCCAGCTCCCTGCTTGTGGCCTGGGAAAGCAGTCGCGGACAGCTCAAAGCCTTGGGAACCTGCGCCTGCCTGGAAGACCCAGAGGTCTTCCTGGTTCCTGGCTTAGGATCTGCTCAGCTGCGACCTTTGCAGGGGTCATTTGGGGAGTGAATCAGTGGACGGAAGATCTTCCTCTGTCTGTCCTTCTCTTTATATACTTAACTTTCCAATTAAAAAAAAGATAGGTCTTTAAAAAAAGACACAAAATTGAGCTGATGGTATATACTTCACAGGGCTGTTGCAAGAGTTCAGTTAGTAATTTGTGTAAAGCACCAACAGTAGTCATAAAATGAGTGCTTGATAGATATTATTGGCACTTTTCTTACTTCCTTAGCAAGTATTTTTCTGATTGTGTACCAGGAGAGAATTTCAGAAAGTGCATGTAAAACATGTCCTTTGAAAAAAGTGCATGGATTTCAAATTTTTCACACCAAAATGAACTTTTATTTGTTATTTATTTGAAAGGCAGAGTCCAAGATAGAGTCTGACAG
This sequence comes from Ochotona princeps, assembly GCF_030435755.1. Taxonomy (NCBI): domain Eukaryota; kingdom Metazoa; phylum Chordata; class Mammalia; order Lagomorpha; family Ochotonidae; genus Ochotona; species Ochotona princeps. The sequence goes on from NC_080841.1 coordinate 44,975,065, forward strand.
AGAGAGAGGGAGGGAGAGAGAGAGAGAGAGACAGAGGTGTCTCAAATTTTTCATGCCAAAATGAACTTTTATTTGTTATTTATTTGAAAGGCAGAGTCCCAGATAGAGTCTGACAGAGAGAGAGAGAGGGAGAGAGAAAGAGAGAGAGAAGGGTGTCTCTTGACAGTTTCACTCCCTAGATGGCTATCAAAGTTGGGGCTGGGCCAGACCAAAGCCTGTCCTGGTCTCCCACCTATGTGACAGGGGGCTCAATTACCTAGACCATCTTCCGCTCTTTTCCCAGGTACATTAGTAAGGATCTAGATCAGAGTAGAGTAGGCAGAACTTGAGCCAGCCCTCTGATGTGGGATTCTGGTGTCACAAATGGTGGATAACTTAATGTGCCACAGCGCTAAGCAGACTTCAGTTCCATTTTCCCACCAGTGGATCAGACTTTGTCAGTTTAGTAGTAGGGAAGTTAGTCATCAGCTGATTGTTGGGAAGGCACTTGGACCTCTTGCAGGGAATCAAGAATCAAATTCTGCTGAATTCTTGATTTGATTTCAAGATGACCCTTGGATGTCTTTGCTGTCTCTTGTACCATCACCTATAGAAGGCAGCACTTGGCCATGTGTTTTTTACTTCAGCCATTTTATCACCTGCTCCTACTGATGCAAAATTTAGTGGACCCCTTTCAAATAAGCACTAGGACTTGATCTGAATCGAAAGCACTTTTGGAAAACCATTTTTAAAAAATGGATGACTGGGGCTTGGCGGCATGGCCTAGCAGCTAAAGTCCTCGCCTTGAACGCACCAGGATCCCATATGGGCGCCGGTTCTAATCCCAGCAGCTCCACTTCCCATCCAGCTCCCTGCTTGTGGCCTGGGAAAGCAGTCGAGGACAGCCCAAGGCTTTGGGACCCTGCACCCGCGTGGGAGACCTGGAAGAGATTCCTGGTTCCCGGCTTCGGATTGGCACGTACCAGCCGTTGCGGCTCACTTGGGGAGTGAATCATTGGATGGAAGATCTTCCTCTCTGTCTCTCCTCCTCTCTGTATATCCGGCTTTCCAATAAAAATAAATGAATCTCAAAAAAAAATGAATGACTGGAGGCAGCTGTTTGGTGCAGTGCTTAAGATGCTGCTTGGGATGCCCACGCCTCATAATGGGATGCCTGGACTTGAGCCCTACTTATTCATGACTCCATCTTGTTGATGCACGTCCTGGAAGACAGCAGGTAATGACTGACATACTGTGTTCCTGCCACTTATATGGAATACCTGGATTGAGATTTAAGCTCTTGGTTTCAGCGTGGCCCATCCCTGGCTGTTGCAGGCACTTGGGGAGTAAATCGGTGACGGAAAATCTGTCTTTGTTTCTGTTTTTCTGTGTGTGTGTCTTTGCTTTTCAGATAAAATTGAAATAGGTAAATTCTTTTTTTTCCTTTTTTTTAAGATTTATTTTTATTGGAAAGGCAGATTCTACAGAGTGAAGAAGAGACAGAAAGATCTTCCATTTGCTGGTTCACTCCCCAAATGGCAGCAGTGGCCAGAGCTGATCTGATCTGAAACCAGGAGCTTCCTGTGGGTCTCCCACATGGGTGTAGAGTCCCAAGGCCTTGGCCCATCCTCCACTACTTTCTAGGCCACAAGCAGGGAGCTGGATGGGAAGTGTAATAGCTGGGACAAGAACTAGCACCTACAAGGGGAGGATTAACCAATTGAGCCACCGCACTGTGCTCAAAATAGGTAAATTCTTAAAAAGGTTATGTTTAGGATTCAAATTCCCAGCACAGAGCCTGTAGGAATTCAGCCTGTATTGGGTTAGTGTGTGAATGAGCCTTGTATGACATGATGTGTGTATATATATATTTTTAACCTTATTTAAGTATCTATTGATTACTCACTATATGTCGGACACTATTGTAAGTGAACTAAACAGGAAGCTCTCCCTTTATCATGAACTTTGGGTTCCTTTGAAGATCCCAGATTGTCTTCCACAGTGTGCTGGTGCCATGTGTGTGCTGACATCCCTTCTGTTCATGTTTGGATTTTAAGGCTGAGAAAGACTCCGCCAGCACTGACCCATACCACTGCCTCGCAGATTTTATAGCTCCTCTGCATACCGGCGTCCGTGACTACCTGGGCCTCTTTGCAGTTGCCTGTTTTGGGGTGGAAAAGTTGAGCAAGGCCTATGAGGAGAATGGAGATGACTACAGCAGCATCATGGTCAAGGCGCTGGGGGATCGGCTGGCAGAGGTAGGACTACAGCCATATACCATGGCCCTGAGGCAGGTTCCAGGTGCAGGGGTCCCATGATGCCAGATCAACCTTTGAGTTACATGGTGATGGCTTTCGCATTTCACGTACTTCTAAATTGTGTTTCCTTGGACTGTTCTCAAGTATCCTCTTTCTGTCAAAGAGAACCTTCAATGATGCCATAGTTGGCTATTAACCCTTAGATGGTTGGCTTCTTTGCCTTATCTCCGATGACTTCCTTTGATGCAGTGTGCCAAGTAACCTCTTCCTGATTAAAAGCAAATTTCTGTTTGAGGATCCTCTCATTCAAATGTTGTTTTCTATAGATTCTTCATCTTTCCTTGCGTAGAATGTGGTACCTGAGGCTCCTTTTCTTATAGTGAAATATGGCAGCAATGATTTTACAATGAAAAAGGTTTAATAGTGTCTCTACTGCCCTTGGCAGCTAGTGTAGCTGTGGATTGTTCAAGGAAATGTTTCAGGGAAATGTTTAAGTTAAAAGACCTAGCATCCTCAGGTCATTAAATATGGACATTTCAGAGCCCAGGTGAGGCCGAAACTAGTGGTAGAGCAGTTAATGAGGGTACAGACAATTCAAGAAGCCAGCCTATCTCATTTCACCAGATTTGCCCTAGCCTGGCTGTGGTCCAGGTGAGAGGCTGCTCAACCTGACTTTGATTCACTGGGTGGAGGTGACACTGATGCTGTGCCCTCCCTCTTCTGCCTGTCTGCTAAGCACCCTTGGGGCTCTGAATTTCCAGGCTTTTGCAGAAGAGCTCCATGAAAGGGTTCGCAGAGAGCTGTGGGCTTACTGTGGCAGTGAGCAGCTGGACGTTGCTGACCTGCGTAGGCTGCGGTATGAGGGCATCCGTCCAGCTCCCGGCTACCCCAGCCAGCCTGACCACACTGAGAAGCTCACCATGTGGAGACTCGCCAACATTGAGGAGTCTACAGGTACGTGCTTTTGGAGTAGTTTCCTGTCTTGTCTTTTTTTTTTTTAAGTGGTATTACTGCTTTCATTTAAATTTAATTTAAAAGTTGAGATCACAGGTACACTTGGGACATATTTAGAGGTGGAGAGAATTGGGAAGGAAGGGAAGAAAGGAGAGGAAGAAATGTTTTTGTCTTCCATTCTGTGTTTGTCTGAAGGTAAAGAGATTGCCTTTCCATGTTGCCAGTCATCATGATTTTGGGAAGAGAAGTGGTTTCATGAAACTAGTCGAGATCCCTTGTAAGGGGAAGTATGTTCTGGCCCAGGAAGCCCCAAAATACTGGCTCTTTAGGCCCCTGGCCTGGTTTATACCCAGCCCTGGCTCTTGAATGCCGGCAGGTGCAATGGTCTGGCCCAAGGAGGCCTGCAGCACCGAACCACTCAGCCTCCTTCCGCCCCACCACCATCCCCAGTTCTTATGCTCACTCTTGTACATGTCAACAGGTACAGTAGCCTGGCCCATAGAGACTCTCCAGGTCCTCTACCCAGCCTGCCCCCCCGCCCCTGCTCTTGTGTGTGCCTGTGTATACAGAAGCTAGGGCTAGGGAGGAGCTTTATGATTTCTGCTATGCCCACTCCAGCCCCAGCACTTTGCATGTGCCAACAGGGACAGTAGCCTGACCTTAGGAAATTGTCTTAAGATCCTGTGCCCAGCCAAGCCTGTGGAAACTGTGGGTTCCTCTGCCTGGCGTGCCAGCCAAGACTACCAGCACTAAGTGTATTGGTGGGTCGCATGGCTTGGTTTATGGAGGTACATGGCTGCAGCTCTACCCACATCAAAAGTCCTCAGTGACCTTGCACCTCAGCCCGGGGACTCCAGCAAGTGAGTGGCAGTGGTTTATTCACTCCTCCCATTGCTGATTTAAAATAAAGAATAGGGAACTGTGCTAGCATAGTGGTATAGTTAACACAGAGTCAGCATGAACCAGACACAGAGTGCCAGCCAGCTATTGGCTGCTTTTCTCCCAGAAGCATAATATTTGCCTAGGTACAGGCAACCTAAGCAGTTGCCTGGAGGTCTTTCCTTACTTCTTGGGTATACTTTAATAAAAGTAATGGCATGCATGATTAATGATTTTTAAAAATTGGTAGGGTTTGTAATGAAACAATTCCTTATCTTGTCCTTTCTCATTTTTAGCTGTTTATTCTGACAGTTTACTCCCAAATGATTGAATCCGGTTTTGGATTTATCAGGTTAAAGTTTTTCCTCTTGACATGTAACAGCTGGGACTTAGCTTACTTCCACCAGCACTGCCTCTCCAGTTCCTGTCTCTGGTCAGTGACATCCTTTCTCCCCCGAAAGGAACGGGGGTGTCCTGTTAGAATTCCCCTCATGCTCTTATTGCTTGTTAAAGTGTCTTTGGGCACTAGTTACGTAGAACGGCCACCTTCCCTCCCTCTCTTCTGTTTGCTTTACACTGTTATTAGCATCTGTGGTCTTGTGTAATCATAATTCCTCTTTTTTTGTACATATGTTGATTGTGAGAAGTCAGCATGTGCCTTTTTGAGACAAAGGCCGGGACACCCAACCTCAGTATCCTGGGCCCAGGGCAGAATTGCTCATGGTTCTTTGTTGGTTGTTGGATGCAAGCTTCCTCTCTAGTCCTTACTGCATGGTTTGTGTAAGCAGATGAGATAGGCCCAGTTTGTAGTTTTCACTGATGTCAAAGCTGAGAAAGGAATTTGTATGTATGTATGTATGTATGTATGTATGTATGTATATACTTATCTATTTATTTGAATTTGTATTTAAATGAGAAACTGTGAGCCCTGGTGAATTTCTTTATATATACTAGATTTTATTTTATTTATTTTTTAAAAGATTTATTTATTTTATTACAGTCAGATATACAGAGAGGAGGAGAGACAGAGAGGAAGATCTTCCATCCGATGATTCACTCCCCAAGTGACCGCAACGGCCGGTGTGCGCCGATCCAAAGCCGGGAACCAGGAACCTCTTCCAGGTCTCCCAAACGGGTGCAGGGTTCCAGTGCTCTGGGCCGTCCTCGACTGCTTTCCCAGGCCACAAGCAGAGAGCTGGATGGGAAGTGGAGCTGCCGGGATTAGAACCGGCGCCCATATGGCATCCCAGGGCGTTCAAGGTGAGGACTTTAGCCGCTAGGCCACGCCGCCAGGCCCATAGATTTTATTTTGATAACCTTTACATAGTTGATTAGGGCACAAAGGGTCAAGGGCTACAGCAAAGTGAGTAAGACCATTGTTTCCCCATTCTCTCTCTCTTTTTTCCGAGCCCTGTTGAATTTAAATAGTCAGAAACAACATATGATTCTAGGAGTCATGAGTTCTGGATTCAAATCCTGTAATACATTAGCTAGCTGGGACACCTTTGACAAAAAATTCAACCTTGGTTTTGTTCTGTTTCTTTGTTTCCTTGTACACAAGTACTGGCTTAGAAGATGCTTTGAGTTCTCAAATTCCAGGAGCAAATTTATCTGCTTTCTCAGTGCTGTTGCAGGCTCTTATTACATTGGAGATGACTCTTTGTCCTCCCTAGTGTCAGTATCCCATAGAACCCATGGAGGGCCATGTAGGTGGTGCTCTCATCTCTGAGACCCACACAGACTTATGGCCTCCACATGGAGGATCTTGCATGACTAGGGTAAGAGTAAAGATCATCTCCGTGTCTGCCTCAACAGGATTAGAGAAGGTCTTCATGACCTGAATGTGTTCATCTGCCTGATAATTTGCTAGACTCATCTGGTTAGAGCTTTCATGCTAAGTTATGAGAAGGATGAGTTCACTTGTTCATCCATCCACTTATTCAAGGTGACTTCACTAAGTGCCTGCCAACTGGTAGGCCTTGTGCTAGGCACTGAGTGTTTTCCTCTCTGTTGCTCTCTTCAGGCATTAGGCTAACAGAATCATTAGCCATGGCACCTGCTTCAGCGGTATCAGGGCTCTACTTCTCCAACTTGAAATCCAAATATTTTGCTGTTGGGAAAATTTCCAAAGATCAGGTAAGTTAACTGTTACATTGTGTTTCACTTTCCTAAATGCCTGTTTATTGTTTAAAGTGTAACTCTGAAACCTATTTACTGTGAATGTGTGTGAGTTAAATGAAAGGGTGAGGAAAATATGAAGAAATTTATTCCAGTTAATAAATACACATATACACATACACACACTCTATAGAGACACACTTTCTCTCTCTCTCTCTCTCTCTCTCTCAGAGCACCTAAGCACCAGATATTTACTGTGTGTTTTTCTGCCCAGAGAACAAGGCAACATGATGGACAGTTAGGTATCTGTCTCTATTTAGCTCAGCAGATTACTGTTAAGACAAGAAATTGAAGGCATTTAATGTTTCTTTGCAAAACCTGTGAAAACTTTAGTCCTTAAAATCTTATCCCTTTGGTTTAATATGTTCTTTCTAATTTTTTGCAGATTGAGGATTATGCTCTGAGGAAGAAAATGTCTGTGGCTGAGGTTGAGAAATGGTTGGGGCCCATTCTTGGATATGATACAGACTAACTTTTTTTTGTTAACTTTTCTGTACTTGATGATCTTTAAAGAAATACATAGAATGCCTTAAAAACCATAAGCGACAACCAGCCTGGGAGCCCTGTGTTTTCAGTGCCTTGCTTCTGCATTTCAAAGACCTCTGTGGAATGCAGCAGGGGAGCTGGCTCTTTAGATGGTCTCCAAAGCAAGCACCGTCCTTGGGGACCCTGAAAAGAAGAGCAGCCCTGGCCAGTTGAGCTCTGCAGATGTCTGCTCCCTTGGGACAGGCTGGAGCTAGAGGTCTTTTGCATTTCAAAACAAGTCTACCTGCTTTCTTTTCACTTTTACCTGGGATCTGAGCAGATTTATTTATAAAATTGGGTTTTATACCTATCTTTCTTGCCACCAGTGATCTCTTAATGAAATGTAAGATCCAGTGATTTTTCTGATGTTTTGCGTTTTAATTCTTCCTCTGTGCTTTTGAACAGTGTAAACTCATTTTTTAAAGCTCTTCTTTTCCCCTTCTCCTTGACATTAGTCTCTAGTTAACCTTCTGTGTTTCTGATCATTTCATAGCCACGTTCATATTTTCTCTTGCTCTGCTCACTTGCATCTTCATGTCTCCAAGGATCTGTCATTAGTTGCTTTATTAATCTGGTTAGTTTCAATGGGCAGTCTGACTTAGTGTCTCCAGGGAGCTCCATCTGAACTGTTGTCTCTTGAGGAACATAATATATATCCAGTAACTCTTCTAAGAGGACATGCAAGTGTGCAAAGCCAGTGTGTCCTAAGATATTGTTATTCTTTAATTCTTGATATATTCAGTGATAAAGGATGCCACCATTCCAAGTTGGCACATAAAAATATACTTGTCCTACTTTCATTGGGATGGTGGTGGAAAAATTCAGAGAAAACAGTGGATGAGACCTGATCTGAGACTTGGAGGATAATAGAACAAGAAGCAAGGAGGGTAGAGGGGTGCAAATTAAAAACAGTGTGCTGAAGATTTAAGAAGTACTATATTGCCCCAAATTGATCTGTAGGTTTAATGGCATTTCTAAGAAATTGAAATAGAGGTTATGCTAATAAGCATATATTTAAATTTACATGGAATAGTGAAAGGCCTAGGCCCTCCTGCCTCCTCCATGTGCACGGGACCTCCCGTGTCTGCCTTAGAAGGGGGGCTTCAGGAAGGGGCCCACCACTAGCCCCTGGGGCCTGATCTCAGACCCATTCTAGGATCCGGGGCTGGCTTCTGAGTTTCTGTCCAGTCCTGAGCCAAGTTCTGTGTTAGTCACATATGTGCGTATGTACAAAGCCGTGCGGTTTACATGGAGTTGCTCCCAGCCCGGGCCCCAAGGCTGTCCTTCCCCCCACCCACGCAGTCCATTCCAGATGCCAATGGTGGGGGCCTCCACCTTGTCAGGGGACAGGCAAGGTGGGCTTCACTCTGCCAGACTTATTTTTATATCCCTCCTTGAGCTGGGGAAAGCGGGGGATGCTGGGATCTTTTTGCCAGACCCCTTTTTATGTCCTTTCACACTGCGGTTGCATTTCTGTTTTCTATGAATGCATTTAATAAAGAGGAGCAGGTGCAGTTCTGTAAAAAAAAAAAAAAAAAAAAAAATTGAGAATGGCCTAATGTGTATAACAATGAAGTTGAAGGAACTTGGGAAATAATCAAGTTTTACTCTAGAATGAATTCCATACTTGTTTATAGAGGTAGGTGTTCTGAGTGCTGGAACAAAATGAAGCCTGGAATTCAACCTGTTCTTGTGTTGACTGATATGACAGTAGCTTAGCAGCTGTGAAGACAAAGCACTAGTACAGTGGTTGTTCATTTGGAGGAAAATGGAATTCCGTTTCTCATCAGCCAATTCTAAATATATTAAGGATTTTAAGTACAAAAGAACAAAATTTGTAAATATTTACCCCCCAAAAAAGATACTTCAGGGCAGGAAAAATCTCTTGGGACACAAAACAGTGATTATAAAAAATTATTGGATCAACTTTTGAATCTAAGTACTTAGTTAAGCAATTAAACAATTTGAGAAGACCTGTTTACAAACAAATATGTAGATATATAGAACTTCTATTTTAAAAATGGATTGAAAACACTTGAATAGGTTTTCTCACATATATTGTATATTCAGGGGTTGTAAACCTGTAGAAATATGCCTCACATTTGATCACAGTGACAGTGTATTATACATCCACAAAACTTATGTATTTTGGACCTGATGGCAGAGATTTGCAGAAACTGATACAGTGTTGTAGGTGTATAAATCACGGCATTAGAAAACTACTGCACCTCAAGCTGGAGTACTTGCATACCTAATGATCTAGCTTCTGACTCCCAGTTGTATTTCCCACAGATTGGCACATTGCCTCCAGTGGGATGTGCATGAATATTGTTAGAATAGATTCATAATGGTTAATACCTGGAAAAAAGTGAAATGTATGTATATACACACGAACAGATAAACATATCAGATATATTAATCTTAAGGGATATTCTGTGTTATAAATTAATGCACTATCCTATATCTCACAAGAATAATAATTCTCTAAAAATATGGGCAAAACCCAAGCTTCAGGAGACTGCATATGGCATGATACTATTTTTATTGAGCTCAAAAACAGGCTAAACCAAAGAATATATTGTCAGTATATTTTTTGTTATAAAGCTATATTGTAAAAGAAAAAATTAATAAATCAATGCTTAGCACAGTTGACTGTGGGAAGAAGATACAGAGGGCACAGAAGAGAACATATTGGTCAATACAAATTATGAGGCATGCTCTTGTTCTTGGGAAGTAGGAATATGGGTATTTATTATGAATTGTAGGTGTTCTATAACACACAGTTTTATATGTGTTAATTGTGGTTACTGCATGTATTAAATGTATTGTAAAAAGTAAAAACAACATGGAACGATAACCTTAAACTTATTGTGACAATTTTGTATATGTGTAAGTCAGATTTTTTTTTTAAATAAATGAAGAACATTTTAGCTAGAGTGAACAGCAGGTACGAAGGCGGTGGGGTGAGAGAGTAGTGCATTTGTGTGCTTGCCAGCGTGCCCAGATACCAGGTTTTTGTGGGTAAGTAGATGGCAGTACCATTTGCCAAGACAGATTAGAGGAGGGGAGAAGAGATGACTTTGGAGAGATCTAATGTGATGGACTGGTTTGTACCTTTGGAATTTCCGTAGAATTGGGAGACTTCAATCTGGAGATGGAGGTCAGGTCATAGATGTAGCTAGGATGGCTTATGGAGCAAATAAGGAGAATTCAGGATGGAACTGTCTAACAGGCTTAGGGAACAGAGAGGAGTATGAGCTAGTGGAGGAGCAGATGTGGCTCAAAGGAAGCCAGGGATAACAACACAATGCCAGGGAAACCAAAGGATCAGACAATTTGACAGCATGTCAGCAGAGCCAAGTGCTTCAAAGAGGTTTGGGAAGGGGATTGCAGAGAGCACTTCTTCTGAGTTAGCCTTGCAAGGATCACCCATGCTTCAGAGGCTCATGGGATCACTGCAGAGTGCAGTGGGTTGAAGATGAGGAAAATCTGTGGGTTCAAGATTGGGAGGGAAGGTAGAATTGAACAGAGCTTAGGATAGGGAAAAGCTTTTAGGCCTAATATAAAGTGCCAGTATTGAGGGCTGCATATAGTGCAGAATTTTTTTAAGAAAATGTTTTTCAGGCCAACTTCTAGAGAAACTAAATTTCATCTGCAGTTACCATCACCTAAAACCTGGAGCTGCTGTTTACCCTAATGTCCTTATGCCTGGAGTAGCTTCATCATGACTGAGCTTGCTGTATAACATCACTGTGCATATCTGAATATGCACATCACTGGCCTCCCCAGAACACAATCCAGTTCCTCATTAGACTGTCAGTTTCGTAAGGGCAGCTTTGGCACCTTAGGTATGCAGTGTTTGTTGGTGGTGGTGGTGTTGTTTTGTTTTGTTTTGTGGTGTCTAAAATAGTGCTTGGTTCATGAGAAGTGCTGTTTGAAGGTTGGCTTGAATGAAGTGTGCATCATCTCAGGGACAGGGCTCAGTACCTCCAGTTTCTGCTTAGGACCTACAGTGTGGTTATTTGTACCATTAAATTTTGTTACCTGACTGGAGGGGAAGCCATGATGGTTCTCTTTGCCCAGGATACTAGGTTATCAAAGCCCTGGAAACGGCCTTGCTGATACTGTCTTGACTACTCCATGAAGATGACACTTGGATGGCCCTGCATGCAAACCACCTCACACCATTGTTGACTTGCTGTGAATCAGCAGTATGTACTGTCGGCTGACAGTACAAAAAAGGTGTATTCACATGCTTTCTGTGTATATATGTTTTTAAAGAATGAGTGCTAATAAAAGCCCTACAAGTTGGAAGGATGTACAAAATGTGAGTGGTTACCTCTGGGGGGTGCAGTTGGGGTATGGGAGTTGGAGGGACTCATAATTTGGGTAGTTCTTTCTACATTGTTTGAGATTTTTTTAAATAAGCACAAATGATTCTACTTTAAAAAAAGATTAACTTGGCAACAGATCTAGCTTGAAATGCATGCTATTTTGAGTCATCTGAGTGAAAAGTTAGGATTTAAAAGAATTAACTCCCTAAACTCAACTTGCATTTCTTAACACTTGGACTATATCTAATTCCATGTATACTCTTCATTCTACTTAATTTGTAAATCATTCTAATTGTGCATGTTATGGGGTGTGTTCAATGTGTGAAGATTTGTTTATTCTGTCTCAAACTTTAATGTTTTTGATGAACACTGAAAGAATTGTACATGTTTATGGAATACAGTGTGGCATTTAATTATATTTTTCCGTACACACAATGTGATGTATGCTGATAAAATCCCTATAATTAACACTTCCCTCTCCTTGTCACAGCTTTCTGATGGGACCTGTGAGCTTCTCTCTTGAATTTGCTCAAAAATATATACATGAGGTAATTATGAGGTACAGTCACCTCATTGCAGTGTGGAACACTAGGAACTCGCTCCTCTCTAAGTCTGTTTTGGCACTGTTATCCAACCTGCCCCTCTCTCTCTTCCCCAGACCCTTCCCATTCTCTAGTGATCTCTGTTTATTTTTTATTTGCCTTTTCACTAAAAAGTTCTTTCTGGGTTTCTTGCACATATCTGTATTGCTGACATGACTATTCTTGTACTTTGGGGACATTAAAACCTAGGTGGTTACTGTGTGACTAAAGAGCGGGTAGCAAATGCAGCCTGAGGGTGCTGGACAATGAAATGACGCAGATCCAGGGACAGCAGGAGATTGTATCATGTTTCTCAGAATGGCATCCAGTTTAAAACTTGGGGGATTCTTGCCAATTTCTGAAATCTTCCATTTAATATTTTTAGATCACAGTTGAATGTGGGTGAATAAGACCATGGAAAGTGAAACCATGGAGAAGAGGGAACTTTTATTTAGCCTACTTTTTGCCTAGGAAGGCGTCTCAGGTTAAAAGATTTTTGAGATCTTGAAGTTAGGTGTTCTTTGAAATGGAAGAAGTAGCAAACAGGATGACTTACAAATAATGTTTATCATAGTCTGTGCCTTACATAACGTGTTTGCAACCTGCTGAGTGTGACACACAACCAAGAAGGAGACTGAGGTTTGATGTAGTCCTGTGTGTTCTCTCAGAAAATCAGACTAGAGAAAATTGACATATTGTTCCAAATTATCTGGAAGAATTTCTGTGTTTACCTACCTGGTCAATTGACATTATTTAATTTATTTCTTTATTTTTGCCTGTTAAAGAGAAAAGATGTAAAATCCAGTTATTTTGGTGGCTGGTGCTTAATATCATTAATTAGAAATATTGTTACCTGATGTAATAGATTTTTGGTTTTTGAAGGTATTATGTTGAGATGAGCATATGAAGAAAAATTTAAAGTATTCCAAGGGAGGATCTTCTTGGTGTTGAGTGCTTGGTTATTTTTAAAATAATAAAGTTTTCTGGGGCTCAGCATGATGATCTAGTGGCTAAATCCTCCCCTTTCATCCACCAGGATCCCATATGGGCACCAGTTTGTGTCCTGGGTGCTCCACTTTCCATCCAACTCCCTCCTATGGTCTGGGAAAGCAGTCAAGGACGACCCAAAACCTTGCTCCCTGTACCCATGTGGGAGATCTGGAAGAAGCTCCTGGTTCCTGGCTTCTGGCTTCAGATTGGCTCAGCTCCGGTTTGCAGCTACTTGGGGAGTGACCCAGTGGATGGAAGATCTTTCTCTCTATATCTCCTTCTCTGTCTTTCCAATAAAAAATAAAATCTCTTAAAAATTAAATAAAATAATGAAACTTTACAGGAAAGGTAATAATTAACTTCAAGCTGTATTTCCTGTTGAAAGTCGGCCTTCTAGTTATCAGGTTTTTTTTCATAATGCTGCTATTGCTAAGTACAAATATGCATTTAAAAAACAATCAAGAAAGCTGACAAGCAGCAAACTTAAGTGACAGTTTGGTTGTAAGCAGAGCCCGGGACCTGTTCTTGGTCTGCAGACTCCCATTTCTCATCTTCAGAGTCATTTAATCTTGAGCAAATTTAGAGATCAAGTGTCAGCCAGTGGATACCACACACACACATACACACACACTTTGTTGAGTTATATGATAGGAATAAAAAAGTAGCTTATAAGTTTATGTAAGTTTTCAAATTTACTGACTAGCCCAACTGTGATATTTTGAGTTCATTCTCAATGTGGAATAGAGATGATTTGGAGTATACTTTTTGTTTTGTAATTAGAAAAAATTATCAGTAAACTGCAAAGAATTTAAAAACCTAATCCTGCTTCACCTATTGTGCATTATTGCCCTCTAGGTCAAATAAATCAAGAGAATGAACTTAGCATTCATTTGTACTACAGTTGTTAAAATTGATCATCAACTGGAGAAAAGAGATGAAAGCCAATTTCTACTTGAAAGTACAGTGTACCATCCTCAGGGAGGAAGGTTAAATGCCATAGTTAGTACTAAAACCAAAGAGCAAGTATTGCAGCTACTTAGTTGAAACTAAAGTATAGGCTGAAAGAGTGAAATCATAGAGGACTGAAAGTCAAGATGTCAACTAGTGCTCCTTAGGACCTCTCCAGGTGTAAAAGATTCCAAGCACTGCAAAATGCAAGGAGACAACCACTTGGAAGGAAATCTGGCCCTCCGTTGGTAGTGGCCTTTCCAAAACTTGCAGTTCAGCAATCAGAGATCTTCATAACAGTGACTCATACATATTGCACTATTCTTGCAATACCTTCTGAATCATCAAAGACTCACTAGCATTCAGTGTAGCTTCAGTACATTTTGTCAAATGAATTGCTGTATTTGAAGGTTAGCCTGCTCCAGTAGAATAAATGTGATCCCTGCCCTTTAAACAATGTGGCTTAAGCAGAATCCTTCCTGCCTCCATCTTGCCAAATAGCAGGAAATCCTTTGCTGCTATCCCCATGTAGCCAGAGAGCCAAGCCTGACATTGTTTAGAGAGAGGGGTGTTGGTTAACATGGTGAATGAAAAGCTGTTGGAGAAGAATGGTTATAAAACGAAGGAGTGTGTCATGACAAGGGTGTCACAAGCCCTGGAAACTGAAGGGGCCACTACATGGCAGGGTTGAGTCACGTAATGCCATTGGCATTTAGGGGGAAGGCAAGTGCTAATTTTGGTCGGTATGTATCAGATTAGTAGGAGTATCTGCCTTAAGACAGCAGAGTAATTACTGGGTTTTACCAAGTGAAAAGTGAGGTTTGGTTTGGGATGTCACCAGTAAGTCTTTACTTAAAAAATGTGGGGTTGATGGGCCTAGGGAAAGTTGAGATTTCTGGATGGGTGGAAGCAAGAATGAATTTTATAAAGAATTTGATAATATGAGTTAGCAAAGATTTGTGAGTATATTTAGGAGTAACAGTAGTGGAGTTGTGACTGCCCTAAAAAATGGGGAGAGAGTGGGAAGGATTGTATCCATGTATTTTCCTACCAGCAGTGTTGGGATGAAGCACAGTTTCTGGTGGGGAGAATAGTATGGGTGCTTATTGCAGTAGGATAGATGTGTTGCTGCCATTGCTTTGGCATTATGAATTACAGGCCATTTCTAAAGGTTCTTTCAGGCAAAGATCTGAAAGATACTGATTTACATATACTTATTAGGGTCACACCAAGATTTATGGCAATAGGGGAGAAATCATGTATATCTAACTTTTTAAAGATTTATTTATGTATTTATTTTGAAAGGTTTACACAGAGAAAAGACAGAGATCCTCCATCCTCTGGTTTATTCATCAAATGGCTATAACAGCTGGAGCTAGGCTGGTTCAAAGCCAGGAGCTTCCTCCACATCTCCCATGTGGGTGCAAGAGGCCCAAGGACCTGAGCCATCCTCCATTGCCTTCCCAGGCCACAAACACGGAGCTGGATTGGAAGTGGGACAGCTGGCACACAAAGTAGCACGTATGTGGGATGTGGGAGCTGCAAGTAGAGGCTTAGCCTATAATGATGCAACCCAAGCCCCTGTACCTCTGTCTTTTAAACTTGTTCTCGTGAGCTCAAGCAGTGATCATGATGCATGAGGAAAGACTGGCTGGGCAAATTGGCTTTGCTCTTGCTTTGGCTTGAGATACTCTAAAGATGAATTATTTGTCATGATGTGGAATTTTGCATTCATTCGTTCTATGGTCACCCTGTGTCAGCATTGAATACACAATGATGGCGATTTCAAATTCCCTTCCCTCTAGGAAAATAATTTCTGCAGTTTGTAGTGATTTGACTAACTTCATTCCTGTGTTGCTCATACTCAAGCCTTTTTTTTTTTTTTCTGTTTTTTTGTTTGTTGATGCATTGATTTTTTTGAGAGGCATAGATCTTTTCTCAACTGGTTCCCTCCCAAGATAGACACAGCAGGCAGAGCTAGACCAGACTGAAAGCAGGAGCAGGAACTCTGGGTCTCCCTTGTGAGTTGCAGTGGCCCAGAGACCAGGGCCATCTCTCACTGGCTTTCCAGGCACATTAACATGGAAGAGGCCCACAAGTGGAGCTGCTGAGACTTGCTCATGTGGGATGCCAGCATTGTGGTAGCTTCATCACACTGTGCCACTCTGCTGGCTCCTGTTCAAGTGTTAAAGTCATCCTCCATTGTGAATTTAAAAGCAAAAGTGACATTTCCTGCTCTCCCATGGATTGCTCTTATTTTAAATGGTATCTTTTTTGAAAGGTGGGAAGAGACCAAGACAGAGCTCCCATCCCCTGGTCCACTACCCAGATAACGGCAGCAGTCAGAATTTGGTCAGGCCAAAGCGGAGAACACACATGTGAATGGCAGTACTTGAATCATAACGTACTGTCTCCTGGAGGACATGTTAGCTGGAAGCTGGAATTGGAAATAGAGCTGAGACTGGAATCCTGACAGTTGATATGGGATGTGGGTGTCTCAAAGGTCTGCTTCCCCATGGATTATTCTGAGGAACAAAGCACTACCTGTGTGTATTTTAGGCCTACTTTCCAAGATTGCTGCTGATTCTAAGTGCAGTTACTACTGTTTAAGAAACTCAACCCTTTGTTTCACTTTATTCACTTAGCACCTCTGGGTTTAGATTTAGTCAAGTAAGCCTGTTTCCCTGTCTTCTTGTTAGCCATGCTTTTTCAGACAGTGTACTGCATGTTGCTGTTGAAAACGTCAGCACAATGTCCTGGTACAAAACTTTCTGAATGTGAATCTTGTTATGGCTCTGACTGCATCAGGTGAAATGTGTGTGTGTATACATGCATATGTGTGGGCCACAAGTACACATGTGTATGTGTGTGCACCCTTCTTTATATCAGAAAGGGACGACAGTCATGAACGTGATGCAGTGTTGCTTATGGAAGAGGTCTAGGAGCAGCTGTCAAGTTTCCTCCTTCCTTATCTCATCTTGACCTTTTTGGGAACAAATGTACCTGATAACTCTCCCTGCAGATTAACAAGCCATGTTTCTGAGCACTATTCACTGATAAACAATCAGCCTTCCAAAAAAAAAAAAAAACCATTTATTTAGCACAAGGCTCTTTTGAGATTAATAGGTATAGCTTGCCTTTCTGCCATTGTTCTAAATCATGAGTCCTTTCTTGGTTCTCCCCTAGTTTTCTTTAAAAAAAAAATTGTGAACATTGGTACAGGTTCCAAGGAATCAGTTATTTCACATGAACCTAAATGTTTAAGGAAGTTTGCAATGCACATTTTTTCAAAGTGATACCTTTTTCTAGTTGTACATATTTATGGAATTCCAATGAGATAAATCAACTCATGTATTCAGTGTGTAAAGATCAAATCAGGTTGGTTAGAATGTTTGTGCCTCTTTGAACATTGTAAAGAACTTTTTTATTTAGAAGGCAAAAGATCAGATCAGGAGACAGATACACAGAGAACTCTGGATTGCTGGTTCACTCCCCAAATACCTGAAACCGATAGGGTGGGGCCAACACCCAAGCCAGGAGTTGGGAACTTAGTCCGGCTTGCCTACGTGAGTGGCAGAAATCCAGTTACTACGGCAGTCACAGCCACCTCCCGTGGTATATATTTAAAGGAAGCTGGAATTGGAAACTGGAGCCAGGTATTGAACCCAGACATTCCAATATGGACAAAGATGTCCTAACTTAGGCTAAAGGCCCACCCAGGAACATTTTCAAAGAATGTTGGCAGATATTTGGTACAATAGTTACATAAGTCACTGCTTGGGATGCCCAATGGCATGTCAGAGTGCCTGGTTGGCATCCCAACTCCTTCTGTTATCATACAACTTCCTGCTAATGTTTTACATTCTGGGGGGGCAACAGATGAAGACTCAAATACTTGGTCCCCGTCTCCCACATGGAAAATTCAGATGGAATTCCAGGCTCCTGGCCTACCCACAGCTCTTGCAGGCATCTGGGGAGTGAAACTAGTGGACAGTCTTTCTCTCTGCCTTTCGAATAAAGCAAAGCTTTAAAAGACGTTTTTGGTTAACTGTAAGATGTATGAATTTATGGACTATAGTGTGATATTTCAGTACCTGTGTGCAACGTGTGCTGATCAAATCAGGATAATTAATGTTTGTCTCCTTGTCACTACTTTGATTGTAATCTTCTAATTCCCTTCTTGTATTTACTCAGAAAACATATAGTTGGCTATTGTGAACAACTTCAGGGCAATTACAGTTAACAGTAACCCCAACTTAATTTTTTTTATTAATTAATTTGCATTATGTGACAGTTTCATAGGCTCTGGGAATCTGGCTCATGCCTCGCTGGGTGGGACACAAAGATTAGTTACTCCTCACCATGGTGTTGAGGATTTTCCTGCACATCCCCCCCCCCCAAAAAAAAATGTTCTGCACCTTAAATGTCGACAAATGTCTTGTTAGAGTTACAAACCAGTCTAGATTATCCTAAAATCTGCCAAGATCAGCAAAATTATACTTCAACACAACAAATGGCTAAATACTAAAATGAAATAGACACGAGACAGCTGAATGGTACCTTATAGCCATTTTAAGGTATATAGCAGCCAGTGCTGTATATAAACTAAAATTGAAATGTCAATGAGCTAATCATAGGTTGTGGTTAGGACCCCAACTTAATTTGAAATACCTTTTATTCTTAGTCATTAACAGCTGTTTATGATGAATAAAATCTGTAGAATTTGATCTTACTGTACCAATCTGCTATGTCTTCCAATGCCTAGAAAAGAGAAATACTTTTAACCACCAAGTCGCTTCCTATAACTGCTATTTCAATCACCCCTTGTTTGTATATCTTGGCCTTTCTTTGGTCACTCCTTTGTTTTTAAGGGTGCTTATTTACTTAACTACTTAACCTGATAAGGAATAGGTACCCTCTCTCGTTATTTTGTAAGATAGTTAAAAGGGCAAGAAGACACTTGTACTTCTTTGTATATATATTTTTTAATTTTAGAGTTTGGAGAAAGCAGACACTTACATGCTTGTTAATTAATAATTTCTCTTAAGTGAAAGTTATATGAGGATACTTGTGGATCAGACACATCTTTTATCTTTTGGGAAAGGTGTATAATTAGCTGTAGTTTATAAGTAGCATTCTGTGTTGTTTCATCTATGCTTCCCTTTGCACCCCGCTGACAGTTACTTCCTGTGGACAGGTTACATGACTTCACCTGTAACTGTTCATGATGCTAGCACTTACCTCATGGGATAGTACAGGAACTCAAATACAACTATCTACAGAAAGCAATGATTGAAAAATCCAAAATGCCTGGCTTAAAAACAAAAAAACTAAAACTTTGTCATCAACTGAAAACCCTTAGGAAGTGCTCATTTTTTTCAGTTCTTCACCAAACCAAGGTTTTATAAAAATAAAATTTAAAAAGTGAATGTAACACCATATCAAAGGTACTTCATACTTATACAATAGTATAAGTCTAATTATGAATGCCAGTGGCACAGGGGAAGTCTAAAGACAGGACTAACTGTGGTGAGATTGGAAATCTCCCAGATGCGGCTGTAAACATTGCCAATGAACTCATCATGGGTATCATCCAGACCACTTGTGCTGCAAATTCAGAGAAGGGGTGTGGTTGGCTTGCCAGCTATCTTATTGTCACCATAGCATCACATATTTTTGTCTGCTAACGTTTTTTTTTTTTTTTTTGTAAAGGAAGCTTTATTTTGACTTTGACTTGGTTCATCCCTGAGCAAAATCTTAAGTGGGCAGCTATTTGTCCATCTATACCTATAGATAGTCCAGTTATAAAACTGACATCTTACAAATGATTTTCTTGGTCATTAGGAGAACTTTACCGGATATGCTGGAGGTTTAGTGGAACCCATTTTAAACCTGAATAAGCACAGCAAATGTGTAAGGTAAGGAAAAGACCATTCGAAAATGTTACATTTTTCAGTGCAGATTTTGTTCATTGGAAAACAAGCTTGTAAACTATATAAAAATTAGTAAAAGAATGTGATTCATAATTCTACAATCTACACTTAGCTAATATTGACATTTTATTTTGTTTCCTTCCATTTTCTTTGCATTTCCATTTAAAAAAAAAGATTAATTAACTTGAAGGGCAGAATTATAGAGAAAGTGGGAGAGAGAGAGAGAGATCTTCCATTTGCTCATTAATTCCTGAAATGACCACAGTAGCTGTGGATGGGTCAGACTGAATCCAGGAGCTTGGAAACTCACCTGGATCTCTCCAGCTGGCCAAATACTTAAGTGGCAGGTGCCCAAATACTTAAGCCATCCTCTGATACTTTCCTAGAAATGTTAACAGAGAGCTGGATCAGAAGTGAAACAGCTGGTATTCAAATCCGCACTCCAGAATGGGATACCATTGTCATAGCAGTGGCTTAACCTACCTGCACCACAACACTGACCCCTATATTTCCCTTTTTCTTTCCTTCTGCCTGCTATGTGGGTAGGTTACTGATGGCCACTGCAGGTATTCATGGCAAAATCCTCAGAACCAGGGTATGTATTATACTACAGAATTAACAGCTGCTGCCTGGAACACTCACATCCAATATCAGAGGACCTGGACTGGAGTCTTTCCTGAACTAGAAGTCCAGTTTCGGGCTATTCATACCATTTAGGCAGCAGATAATAGCTCAAGTACTTGAATCCCTGCTATCCACGTAGGAGGTCCAGATGAAATTCTGGAATACTGGCTTCCACCTGGCCCAGACCCAACTTTTGTGGCATTTTTTTTTCTCTTTATTTTTGATGTTGTTCACATAGTTGACAAGAACACAGGCCCACGAGGACCATCAAATAGGATGGGGAGGATCCTAGTATGAGTGAAGTTGGGTGGGGCAAATACTTCTAATTCTTCCTTTTCTCCTGTATGAGGTTGCAGGGGAAGGGAGGGGGAGGGAGCTGCTCCTAGCCACCAAATTACAACAATACTTGGGGGTAGGGATGTCCACTTGATGTCATCTTAGAAACCCCACTGTGAAAAAGAATATTCTGAGACTGTTACATGAGTGCTTTTGAGAGCTCTGAGATGCTGTTGGAAATCCACCCAAGATCAATTGGCTAGAGTCCACTCTAGTGCCCCACTCATGCACCAGGGAATACTGTCCACTGCACAGGCATCAGCAATCAAGAAGGCCCAATCCTAAAACATGCATTCCATGACTGGATCAAAAATTCTGTGATTCTCCCTGTGGCTGGAGTATTTAGTCCAGTGATCCTGTTGGGGATTCTCCCAAGAAACCTCACCTGGGGTGACCCCAGACATGACTTTTGTGTTTGCTAGCTAGTGCGGGGTCAAGTTTAGTACTTCACCCAGATCAGCCTACACATGTAGCAGTCAATGCAGTTGCATGATCAGTTTCACCCCCTGGCCCCAACTCCCACACAAACTAATGGGTGCTGTGGCCTAATCCAACCCAACAAAACAGAAACCCAGTCCTCATGCACACCAGCAAAAACTGCAACCTAGCCAGGTGACCCCCAATGACCCTCAACAGGCTCATTCTCCAGCCCCAGTTTCTGTGTGTGCTGACATATTCAACAATCTAGTCTGGCCTGTCCTGCTTCCCATCCATCTCTCATATACATCCGTGGGTGCTATAGCTTAGCTCAGCCCAATCCATCCCCATCTCAACCATCTTTGGTTTTAAATTTTTTTTTTTTAACTTTCTGAGAGAGAGAAAGAACAAGAGAAAGCATCTTACATCTTCTGGCTCACTCTAAATGCTCGCAGTAGCCAAAGTTGGATGAGGCAGAAGTCAGGAGCCAAGAACTCTATTGGAGTTTCCCATAAGTGTGGCAGAGGCCCAAGTCCTTGAGTCATTACTTATTGCCTCCAAGGTTTTCATCAGTGAAAAACTAGGATTGGGAGTGGAGCAGGGGCTGGAAGCCAGGCATTCTGATAATGGGATTTGGGCATCTCAAGTAATGTCTTCACTGCTAGGCCCCATCTGAACAGTTTTGTCAGTGGACAATTCTGTGATGTTAAGTATATTCCTAGTGCTGTGCAGCCATCACCACCACCCAGCTTCAGAACTTTTCATCTCTCCCAGGACATTCTCTGCCCTATGAAACACCAACTATCCGTTCTTTCCTCCAGGCTCTGACAACCTCCTTTTTACTTTCTGTTTTTATGAAATTGACCATACAAGGCACTTCATAAATATATTTTAAAAGATTTATTTATTTATTATTGGAAAAAGCAGATAAGGTGTTTCATATAAATAGAATCATACAGTATTTGTCCTTTTGTGCCTTATTTTATTTAGCTGAGTGTCTCCAAGCACCATCCATGTTGTAACATGGGTCAAAATCTTGTTCAATTTTAAGGGTGTGTAGTATATACAGTAGCACATTTTAAAAACGGTTCCTCAGGTTCATGGTATTCCCAGAACAACTAGGAGGATACTTGTGAATTTGAAGAATCACACCCACAGACTTCTTGCTTATTATTAGCAAATAGGTTCCCCCCAGCCAGTATTAGCATGTTAATAACTAAAGATAGTTAATACCTGATTTTCACTTAGATTCTCAAGAGGACGAACTTCCATATGGCAAGAGGACGAACTTCCATATGGAAAAAGGACAGTCTGTTGGAAAGAAAAAGTAATTTGCAAGACCTGGGCTCTGGTGTGTAAGCCAAGGGAGAAGCCTTGGAAGAAAGCAAACCTGCCAAAAACCTTGATCTTGGTGTCCCGTCTCCAGAACTGTGAGACACACATTTCTGTTGAGGCTTCTTAGTCTGTGACATTTCAATATTTCAGCCTCAGTAAACAAATGCACTGGTTTCAGATTGTTGAAGCATAGCTAAATCTTCTTTATCCATATCATATTATTCTGTATAGATTCCCATACATGTTGTTTCATTTATGAACTTTTGTTTTGTTTTGTTTTTTAAAGATTTATTCATTTTATTACAGCTAGATATATACACAGAGGAGGAGAGACAGAGAGGAAGATCTTCCGTCCGATGATTCACTCCCCAAGTGAGCCGCAACGGGCTGGTGCACGCCGATCCGAAGCCGGGAACCTGGAACCTCTTCCAGGTCTCCCACGCGGGTGCAGTGTCCCAATGCATTGGGCCGTCCTCAACTGCTTTCCCAGGCCACAGCAGGGAGCTGGATGGGAAGTGGAGCTGCCGGGACTAGAACCGGCGCCCATATGGGATCCTGGGGCTTTCAAAGCGAGGACTTTAGCTGCTAGGCCACACCGCCGGGCCCCATTTATGAACTTTTTAATATGGACCTCTAAAGCAAATGTAAATTTCATGTTATTACTTTTTTATTATTTTTATTTGGAAGGGAGATTTTTACAGAGAAAGAGAGACAGAGTCAGAGAGGAAGATCTTCCATCTGCTGGGTTACTCCCCCAAAAGACACAAAGACCAGAGCTGAGCCGAACTGAAGCCGGGAGCTTCCCCTGGGTCTCCCACATTGGTGCAGGGTCCCAAGGCTTTGCACTGTCTTCTGCTGCTTTCCCAGGCCACAAGCAGGGAGCTGGATGGGAAGTGGAGCAGCCAGGATATGAACTGGTGCCGATATGGGATCGTGGCACATGCAAGGTAAGGACTTAGCCACTAGGCTACTGTGCCAAGCCTGGGACTAACAGATTTAAAGAGACTTAACAGATAACAATCAGTTACAGCAAATAAATAGCCCTTATTTGCTTGCCAATTCAACACACAAACAAAAGGAAAATTAATTATTCTGTTTTGTGAATTTATCTGTTCTGTCATTTGTTTGTCCACTCTACCCCTGGTAGATTGTTTCCATTTTTCCTTCTAGTGAATATGGTGCTGTGACAGTGCATGTCTCTTGGTGTACACATACAGTGATTTCTGGTGAGTATGTATTCTAAAAATAGTAATGGGATGCATTTCACTTTAGTAGATGTTTTCAAAACCTGCATTCAGTAGTCACTGTGAGTGGTAGCGCTTGCCTCCTGTCTTGCTGTAACTTCATCCCTGTTTGTTCAACAGTTTTTTCTGAAGGCTGGAACCTGTTCTGCCTGTGCAACTGGCCAGGATGAAAATGCTGGAAAGTTACTGCCTATGGGGCTATCTCTTTAACTGTCCTGTGTACAGGGCTTGGTATAAAAATCCCTCAGCACCTGTTTCCCTTTGAAAGGACACATCTCGAGGCGTGTGTTTTACAGTGTCTCTGAGCTCCCGGAGGGAAAAAAGTTCAGTTACTTACAGTGGTCACTTGCTTGATAAGGCACACTGTAATTATTTTTAAGTGCATTTATTTTCATGTGATTGAACGTGAGAGAGTAAGAGAGCGAGAGTGAGCACTTTAATCTGTTGGTTTACTCCCCAAATGCTGGCAATAACCAGAAACCCAGAACTCCATCCAGGTCTCCCATGTGTGTGGCAGGGACCCAAGTACTTGGGCTGCCATCTGCCCTCTCCTAGGGTATAATGCACTTAACTCTTCTCCTTTCCCCTCACCTCCAGTTTTCTCCCTTCTTCACTTCTCACCAGTGTTCCTAGGAGCATATCCCAAGTAATTTACTTGTAACTTAAAACTTTGTCTAATCATCTGCTTTGGGGAAACCAAAATACTGATGTTCCCTATCCTTGACAACATTTGTATTGGTAAATGTTTAAAGGGCCGTTTTGTTGTGTGGGGGTGGTATCATAGCCTAATTTTAATTTGCATTTCCCTGGTGTCCCTTGACTTTAAAAGCCTTTTGTTTTATTATTTAACAGCATTTTCTCTATGTATACAAGTAAAATGATTCTGCAAGTGGTTTTTACTTTTTCTTCTTGCTGTAATCTTTATTGGGATGCTTTGTCATTATTATAGTTATTTTATAAAACAAATTTTGTTTCCTGTTTCATAATTTCTAAAAAGATTTATTCTTTTTAATTGAAATAGTGACAGAGAGATTGAGAGAGAGAAGGAGAAAGATTGAGAGAGAGAGAGAGACAGCAAGAGAGAGACATAAAGAGAGATATCTTCCCTTTGTTGGTTTACTCCCCAAATGGTTATGACAGTTAGATCTAGGTCAATTGGAAGCCAGGAGCCAGGAGCTTTTCTGGGTCTCCTACTTTCCCACTTGGGTTCAGGGACTGAAGGCCATGGGGCATCTTCTGCTGCTTTGCCAGGCCAGAAGCATGGAGCTGGGTTGGAAATGGAGCGGCTTGGTATGAGATGGTGCCCATACGGAATGGTTGCAGGTGAGGTTTAGCCTACTGTGCTGCTGTGCTGGCCACATGTTTTATAATTTCTAAGTCTGACTGGCAGTGTCTAAACTCTGAAGCTTTGCATATTTATGCTCAGAGAATTACTATGGGTAAAGTAGAATTCCCTTTCACCTCACAGGGCTGGGGAGGCCAAAGTTTGGACATCAGAATCCATTCAGGGAGAGGGACTCCAGGCAGTGCTTCAGAATCTCACCTGGGAAACCTGGAAGGATATACTCTGGGTGTACAAGAGGCGGGGAGGAGAGAGAGAAATCTTGAAAGAAGCTTGTGGGGTCAGCACTGTGCTACAGCAGGTCAAGCTGCCACCTGCGACATCGGGATCCCATACAGAAGCTGGGTCTCAGTTCTGCACTTCCATTCCAGCCCCCTGCTAATGGCCTGGGAAAGCTTCAGAGGATGGGCCAAGTATTTAAGTCCTTGTACCTGCATAGGAGGCCCTCATGAGGCTCCTGGCTCCTGGCTTAGGCTTTTTCCAGCCCTATTTCTTGAGGCTGTTTGTTGAGGCCATCTGGGAAGTGAACCCACAGATCAAAGACCTCTGTCGCTGAACTTCCACTTGGGAACAGAGGCCAAGCACTTGGGCCACCCTCAGCTGCTTTCCCAGGCATTACTAACAGAGAACTGGATCAGAAGTGAAGCGGCCAGGGCCTGAACTAGCACAGGCAGTGATTTTGCATATTAGGTCATGATACTATCCACAATCAAAACTTTCGTGGTTGTCTTTTTTTTTTTTTAAGATTTATTTATTCCTATTGGAAAGTCAGATATACAGAGAGGAGGAGAGATAGAGAGGAAGGGCCTAGCGACTCAAGTCCTTGCCTTGCAAGCACCGGGATCCCATGTGGATGCAGGTTCTAATCTCAGTGGTCCCGCTTCCCATCCACCTCCCTGCTTGTGGCCCAGGAAGATAGTTGGGGACAGCCCAAGGCCTAGGGTCCTTGTACCCACGTGGGAGATGTGGAGGATGCTTCAGGCTCCTGGCTTCAGATCAGAGCAGCCGTGGCTATTGTGACTGCTTGGGGAGTGAATCATGGTTGTCTTTTGATGTATATGGATTTTCGCTCACATTATTCTAAGAATATATCCTTAAATGTGTAATAATTTTCAGTTTACTTTGGAGTTTCCAAAGAATGCCTTTTATACATGCTTTCCTACAGAAAGAAACAATGGTTTCAAAATAGGCACACAGAATAAAGGGAGCTCGCTGTTACAAGTGGACATAGTCCTTGGCAAGACCTGAGTTGTGCAGTGTTTCCACATTAAGCCGCTTAGCTGCATTCCTATTTCTGCAGAGCCAGAACAGATCCTGGGGAAGTAATTTTTCTCTTTTTGTAGAAACTTCTTTATCTGGCAGAAAATGATAACTCATCAAACGTGCAACAGAAGGCAACTTCTCAACGCTCAGTCGATTTGATCAACATTAAGCATCCATCAAATGCAAGATCGGGAGTGATAACCTTAAAAAACCCTGCTAGGCAGCTGGTTATTGATCCTGTGTTCCGCCTGATGGATGGAAGTCTAAAGGCTACAGCGATCACTGGGAGCACGGGCCTGGCTGCCAGCCTCCCCTTGCTGGGTTAGGTAGGACCTGTGGCCAGAAGACACTACTGTTTTTGTTTTTTTTTAAAACGAAAAACATGCTTCTTTCCAGACAATTAATCAGAAATTGATTCCAGCTGGAAATGAGCTCGTGCTCATCTTTCTTTGGGATTGTCAAAACAAACAAACACCTCAGAACTATTTACAATAAAACTTAATTACTTATAGTCAAGTTGCTTGAGATCTACTATAAGTGGAATTATTTGCGAGGCAATATTTGAGACATATGCCTAAAAACAAAATGGTTATATTCGCCGTAGGTGCTTGTAGGAAGGGTTTATTTTTAGAGATTAAATTCTTTTCAGGCGGCCTTAGAGGCATTGATTTATGTTAAAATAATAGCTGTACTAATTACCACCAAAGCATTTCAACTCATTAAGTCAGAACCACAAGACCTCTCATTAGCCCACCACATTAATGGTTAAGAACCATGATAGGTGTTGTTAGCTGGCTTACAGTTGGGCTGGCCTTGGACAGGGCCAGAAAGCAAGAGGTCTTTCTGGCAGCAACCTTCTCTCTAACCCTCCCGCACGGTAAATGTTCAGTGCCCTGAGATTTTCTGCCTCAACCCCTATGAAAAGTTCAGTTGGCTGGATGCCACTGGGAAGATCAAGTAAATGAGCTGTGGTTTACTTTGGTATTTGTAGCATCCTGTTGCTGTAATGATTATATTCTGGTTTCTTTCCATACAAAATTATGACTTGTAGTTAATACATTTTATTGACTAAATTGTGTAATTATTGAATGTCAGTGATCAACATTATTTTACCTAACTCAAAGTCATTAAAATTTAGTAAATTAGATGGTAAGAGCCACGTGGACAAAGAGTAGATGGTATTGAAACTGCATCCTGGGGAATCACATAATCTCAGGCACAGTGAATAGGTATGAATGAATGGTGACTGTCTCACAACCGTGAAGGGCACCGCTCAGGCAAGGATTCTGGCCATGGAGGAGAGCAGACTTGAAGATGGGTTTCTAGCTAGCTGCCCCCGGGATCATGTGTTCTCTCAGTGAAGGGGATAATGCTGTGTGACTCTTTGACCTGGATCTACCCCATAGTTGAGAGTTGGCTGGTGCTGGAAATGTCCCAAGGGTGCATCCAAGTTGCTGGATGGAGGTCCCGTGCATTGCATGAGCTCTGGGATTCTGGGGATTGAGTGTTTAGTTACTTTATCAGAACGACAAAAGTAAACTGCCATTATCATCAGCTACTGAGGACTCTGCATTATCAAAGAAGCAACAAGAACATTTTACAACCTGGAGTGAAAATGCTTGTCCCAGCTAGCTGGGACTCTCAAGCACATAAATCAATTCCCATCTTAATTAGTCAGTGTCTGCTCTACACCCTGAGAGTGGGGAACAGAACCGCGTAACCAAAGTTACATAACGAAGTTCCAGCTGCCTTCCAGCACCTTAAAATCCTTGCAGAAATTTTGTCCCAATGATCATTTTTTCCTGTCAGAAACTGTGAACAAACCGATTCAAATAACCAATGAACAAGAAAACATTTCACAAACTCTTCCCACTAAAGGATACAAGTTGGCTGAGTGTTGTGTGTTTACCCTACTTACTGGAAGAGGGAGAAAAACTCACCTGGTGCCATGCAGGTCAGCCAGTGAAGTGTCCATGACATGTGGTATTGTCACAAAACAGCCCAATGAGCTTACAAGGTTGTTGGTGGACAGAAAACTGTTGTCTTTGTTTCTAAGTGAAAGGCTTGCTCTGAAAACAGACAGAAACTTCTTGATCCACTCTTGTTCCTGTCTAACATTGAGAGGGAGGCAGGGAATTAAAGGGATGCCATGAGTAAATCCCCAGGCTTGTGTTAGTGATTAGAAGGGCAGGGTTGGGGAAGAGAATGAGCCTTCTGCCAATCTTTCTAGCTTCCTGTGATGTCATCAGTTGGCAGTGGGGGTGAAGTCTTCCTCAAAGCCGTGTTTAAATAAAATGCTTGAGCCTGGGACAATATAACAAGACCAGAAGATTCTAGGGAGATGGATATGGCAGAATAACTGCATTAACTCTGAGGAATTTTTTTTCGGAGATTTATTTATTTTTATTTGAAAGATAGATTTACAGAAAGGAGAGAGATCGATCTTCCATCCACTGGTGTACTCCCCAGATGGCTGGAGCAGCTGGAGCTGAGTCAGTCTGAAGCCAGGAGCTTCTTCTTGGTCTCTCATGTGGGTGCAAGAGTCCAAGGACTTGAGCCACTTCCTGCTGCTCTCCCAGGCCACAAGGAAAGAGCTGCATTGGAAGTGGAGCAGCTAAGACAGGAACTGATGCCCATGTGGGATGCTAGTGTTAGCAGGCGGGGAATTAGCCTGTTGATCCACCATGTTGGCCCAATTCAAAAGAACATTTAATTTTTAATATTTTTATTACATCAAAAGAGATTTTTTGAAAGCAGCTAGGAGGGTACTGTGGAAGAGTTAGGGGAATTGGAATAGGAACAAACTAATGAGCAAAAATGAATGATGAAGGACAACTAAGAGAAGATATGGAAGAAGACATAATCCTCTTTTCTCACTGCTCCTGGCGGCCACCACCATTTTGTTTGAGGCGTATGGCTCCCAGGCCACCTGGTCCATCAATTGAGACATATATGCAGTTACTCAGGCCCCAGTCCTGGCATTCTGCACACTTCATCCTTCAGTAAATGCAGTT
Organism: Ochotona princeps; assembly: GCF_030435755.1. Taxonomy (NCBI): domain Eukaryota; kingdom Metazoa; phylum Chordata; class Mammalia; order Lagomorpha; family Ochotonidae; genus Ochotona; species Ochotona princeps. The sequence goes on from NC_080841.1 coordinate 45,004,199, forward strand.
TCCTCTCCCAGAAAGTAGATCCAAAACCCAACTCCATTTCATCCTCTAATGTGCCCCCAACCCCTCAACTGCTGCCACCATTGCCCAGGACCCATCTTCCTGTGTCACTATAATTATCTCCTAGTGGGACTTGCTGACTTGCTGCATCCACACAGCCTATTCTCCAGACAGCATTTAAATGATTTTGTTGCTGCCCTTTAGCTCAAAATGTCTCTGGCCAATCCTGGAGCCCTAGCCCTTTAGGCTTGGCCTCTGGGTGCTTGTTTCTTCTGCTCACATCTCTTAAAGGCTGTCAGCTCGAGCCTCCTGGACTTGCTCTTTCATTCTGCCATCTCAGCACCTTTGAATGTGCTGCTCCTTCTCCTGGATGTTTGTCTGTTAGAGTGTCCTGCAGCTTTTTTCCCAATAAGTCAGGGTTCTCAAGAGAAACAGATATATCTCTCTATATATATCTAATGATGTAGATATGAAGAGATGTAGTCTAAGGAATTGTCCCACTTGATTATGGAGTTGAGAGATCTATAATCCACCGTGTGGAAGCTGGTAGTAGAATCCAGTAGGTCCAAACGCCTAAGACCCAGGAGTACCAAGAACAATGATCAAGTCCCTGCTGGAACCACTGGGCTGAAGAGGAAAGGGGGGAATGCTTTTGCCCTTATCTTTTTGTTCCTTTTAGTCACTCAGGGAATTGGATAGTGTCCTTCATATTGGAGAGGGCAGTCTACTGAGTCCATTGATTCAAGCGTCAGCCTCATCTGCAAGTAACATCTCAGGCTCAGAAGTGCTGTTAAATTTGGGCAGCCTGTGGCATATCAAGCTGACATGTACATTTAATCATCAGGGTGTATAGGCTTAAGTATCTCAGTCTTTATTCTAAGTTCTTTTCTTGCCCCTTCCCCAAGAGATAAGAATTGATAACAGAGGTATAAAATACCATGCACAGTGAGGGAGCAGAATTTGTTCAAAAGAATATGTATTCACGTGTGAGTGGGGGCCACGTGAAGATATTACTGTCCTGAAAGGCCAGAAAGTTGCTTTTGAGCAGAGAGCACAGGAAAAGGAACCATAAACAGGATCCAAAAAGCCCAGGGCAAAAGGAGGATTCCCTGGGGCTGGTATCCTTTGCCTGTAGCACTGGCACCCCCTTATAGGTGCTGGTTCAAGTCCTGCTGCTCCACTTCTGATCCAGCTCCCTGCTAATGTATCTGGAAAAGCAGCAGAGAATGGCTCAGCTGCTTGGCGCCTTCATCTCTGCGGGAGACCCAGCAGAAGCTCTGGGCTCTCACTTTCAGACCAGTCTAGCTCAGGCCATTGCAGCCTTTCGGAGACAGACCAGTGGGTATAAGATTTGAAGATACGTCTCTCTTTCTCTGTCTATCCTTCTCCCTCTGTAACTCAGCCTTTCAAGTAAAAAAAAGTATATATATTTAAAGAAAAAAAGTATATATATTTAAAGAAGGACCATGTTTTTAGTCTCTTACAAAATGGAGTATGGTGCCATAATAGAATTTATAAATGGGATGGAGTTCAGTGTGTGTGAATCTGAGAATTTCTTGGCAACTCCACATGGAGTATAATTTCCACATGATTGGGGACTGTTTTTGTGGTACAGTGGATTAAGCTGCCACCTGCAACTCCACTGCCCGTCTGAATTCTGGTTCAAGTCCCAGTTGCTGCACTTCTGATCCAGCTCCCTGTTAATGCACCTGGGAAAGCAACAGATAATGGCCCAAGGTCCTGGTCCCTGTACTCATGTGGGAGAGCTAGATGAAGATCCAGGACCCTGGCTTCTGTCTGACCCAGGTCCAGCCATTGAAGCCATTTTAGGATTGAATTAGCATATGGAAGATCTCTCTCTTTCTGTTTGTCTCTGTAACTCTGCTTTTCAAGTAAATAAATCTTAAAAGACTAAAATGCTTTCACGTGACCATCAGGGTGTCCTCTCTGTGGTCTGAGACACAGGCACGTATGTCATGGGATCATGGGTGCATTGCATTGACAGGTGAAGGGAGGGAGCCACAATGCAGGGCTGCACAGAAATTCTGAGAAAAATGCTCCAGTTCTATTTAATCCCACCTAATTTCCTGTCTCTTCATATCAACAGCACTTGATGCAGGGCTTTTCTCAAATATCGCCTCTTTACTACCTACTGAACTTCTTTCTTCTGCACACAATCACAGCTTAGGTCTTGAATCTGCTTTCTTTATAACATCACTATCTATATTGCATACTGGTCTATTGTCTGTCTCCCCTACAAATAGAAAGGTCCATGAGCAAGGACTTTGCCTTGTTAAAGGCTATATCTTCTATGCTTAGGAAGTGACCAGCATATACAGTGTTTAGTAATGATTTGTTGAGTGCATGATGTGTGCAGGCTTGCATCCCTTTCCTCCAGTTTTTATACCTGACCCCTACATAGTGCCTAGCATTTGGGGTACTCCAATGTACAAAGAAAGAAAGGCAATTGCCCCCTTAGTGCTCCTTTCATATTCCAGTCACCAAGTTAGTCACCTTTAGCCGTATTACTCCGTGTTTGGATAATGATCATATCAACTGGATGCTTTTGTGTATGTAAAATGGGAATGAATGAGGAGCGTACATTTCTTGGTGATCTTTACAGGAGCAGGTATTTAAAAGTTGTGATTCCCAAGGATACTGAGGATGGTGATCCTTCTGTAAGTCATTTTGCTTGCTTTTGTTACGTGTTTTGAGAACTGTTCGGCTTGTTTACAGTGAGTATTTCGTAGTCAAAAACATACTTCACCTCCTCAGCCAGAAAAACTCCTGTGCTCATGACTTTTCCTCCTACTACTGTAGAAATTTTGTCATTGGACATAGAAAGTGCACCAGTCCCACCCAAGAGTGCCATGATGGAAAAGTCAGCCTTTCCCCATGCAGTGGACCATCAGCTGGCTCCTAGCTCACCCTTCATGGTCCTTCACAGCTTTGCCCACTTCAGTGTCTCTTGACAGCCTTGCACTGACAACCTAAATCATTTAGCCAGAGTTTCTAATGCAGCTGACAGACTAGGAGGTGGCCTTGTATGGTGGCAGGTTTGTCAAGCTGCTGATTTTAATTTGCCCTCCTCTGGCCTGAGAAACTTCATTACCTACAAATAATGACACCAAGAGTGTTTTGGAAATAAATCTATTTACAAAATCACTGGAAGAGTCACTGTGACCAATCAGAAGAGCTTTCTGAGTTGTTCCATTAACATAATGGGTGGAAAATGTTTCCACTTTCATTTTTCCCATGGCCCAAAGTCCTGTGACAGCAAAGCACTTTGTGTATATGCTATAACTGTTAACCATAGAATGTAACTTGGTGCTAAGGAGAAATGAACTTCTGATTGTCCAACCTGGTTTAAAGTTTAGCATGATCTGTTCATGTGCATGTGGCTGAACATGCTTGATCTCTCAGCTGGGTTTTCTTGCCCTACCATCCTCCAGGATGGCACATGGAGCTGCAATGAGGCTTTTGCACATCTCAGGCTGTACAGAAGAGTCGGGTACTCAGCTGTGCTCTGATCATTAGGGGCAATATCTCTTGGCCTGCTTACCCTGTTAGCATTTGCAGGGTCCTGCAGCTGTGTCCCTAGTCAACTGGCCCCTCTAACTCATTAGATTCCAATATGCTGGGACTATAGTCCTTCTGAAGCTACTAGTTTGGGCCTGTGCACCTATCATAGCTTTACAGAATCAATTCATCCCTGTTACTGATGCAATGTGAATAGGTAGGCAGCTAGTTAGAGCCCAGTGAGTTGGAATCCTTAAAAACTCAAAAATGTAATATAGCATTCTTTGTCAGAAACACCCATCCCTTCATGATGCCCCTGGGTCTCATCTGTGATCAAGAAGGGCAAAGTCCACATGGAAGTACAGTAAGATTTCCAACTGGCTTCATGTGTGTTAAGGTACCACCCCCTACCTCATGAAAAAGGCTGCAAATGGGGATGGGAGAGATTCCCCCTTTTTGCCCCAGATCCCATTGGGAGTGCTATTCAAGCTTTCTCTCTCTTCCCGTTTGGGCAACCTTGTGGCAGACTCCTAACTGATATTTCTCCATGGAGAATGGCTCACACTCAACATGTGACTATGTGCTTTCTCACTTTCTGTTAAATAAATTTTGTTCCCACTTGTGCACGTTAGAATGCCTCTGCTTAGAGTTCTTATCTCTGTGTGAGGCAAGAAGCAGAAGTGAAGCTACAGAGCCACACATCACTACTGTAAATGCTATGACCAATTGCCTCTCTGCAGACCCTGTCTGTCACTGGGGTGGGGAGTGGTGGTGTCTTGTGTACACCCTTCTTGAACTGAGGGACTCAGTTGAGCTAAACCACAACCTGCTCTCCTGACCACTCTGTGTGGTCACATTGATTGTGATGTGATGGTGTCCTGTGTTGGAAGCCCATTACTAAATGAAGGAACAAGTAGAGTCAGAAGGAGATTAATTTTTAAAAAATCCTCCTTTTGTCTTTGTAGCAGTTTTCTCTAGCTGCTCATAACAAACACCACAGATTAGGGAACCTGAACAGTAGACATTTATTGTCTTCCAAGTCTGGTGACTGGAAGTATGAGGTCAAGCAAGGTGTTGGCATGGTTGAGTCCAATCTGAGGGTCTTTCCTTGGCTTTGTAGATCTAAATAGAGTGCCCGGTCTGGCTCCACAGTATTGTTCTGTTTGCTTTTCATGAGGACACCAGTTGTATTGGATCATGGCCCATCCTGATGATTTCATTTTAAATTGATTGTATCTTTAAGTCCCTATCTCCAATAAGATTGCATTCTGAGATACCAGGAGTTGAAATTCGACGGATGAGTTCAATTTATATACTTCCCAGAGGCACTCAGCTTGTTGAGTCACCCCACCACACACTTGTCATTTGGGGAGCGCTCAGTAACTAGAGTCATCTACCCTTCCTCACTAATATGCCAGTGAGGAAGAGAGAAAGAGAAAGATAGATATATAGAGAGAGGTGTTTAGAAATCCTTTATTAAAGCTGTGGCCTGGTGCAAATTCTTAGTCCTAGTTGAGGTGTCAAAAGCTGCATATTAAGGAAGTCTGTTTCTTTGCATTTTCCTTGACATTCTTAGTCTTTCCCAAATGATCACCTGCATCCTATAACTGTGCCTGACCCCAGGAAAACTGAAGTTCCTGGACCAGCTAGGAAGAAAGTCATATAATTAGAAAGACAAAGTATAAAACATTGCTACCTTTTAAATTATGACCCTTATCACAATAAATGAATAGGTCAAGTAACAACCTTGGGAGGGGAGAAATAATATTGCTTCCCACTTGCCAGCTAATTTTTTGGCCAAGTATTTACTATGAAGGAGTAAGACACTATCTCAAAATATGCCAAATAGATTTATTGGTTATTTCAAGCTGAAACCCATTGAGGAACTGTAATTGGAGGGAAAGTGATGTAGCTTCTCTTTTCCCATAAGCACCAACCCATAAAGACTCCTCTCGAAGAGGGTTCTTACTACCTCTCTGTCTCTCCTCTCTGTATCTCTGACTTTGCAATGAAAATAAATAAATCTTAAAAAAAAATCATGAGCTGAACCCACAATGTTTTTGTCCTATAATCCCGTCACAAATACTTTCTTCTTTGTCTAAGAATTATAAAAACATCTTGATTGGTCATATGCTCAGACTTCACTTTTTGGTGAAGATCCCTACTTATGTGTCAAATACATAGGACTTGTGTGTTTTCTCTGGTTAGTGATGTGTTGTGATGTAGTCAAAGAGCCTTACGTTAGAGCTCAGGGGAAGGTCGATAGGAGCGCTTACTCCTCTACAGTTAAAATTAATTTACCCAGGTTTACAATCAGATGCATTGCATAGAGATTTGGTGTCCAGATCCGAGAGAGGTAGATATGATATCAGGAAAATTATGGAGTCCAAGGGAGAAAATGATTCAGGAAGAAAGAGAAGTGAGAGTAATGTAAGTCGAATGTTGGAAGCTGGAAGTCTTTACGCACCATTTTCTCCTCTGATTGCCTCTCCTTTCCCAACTGTTTTTTTTTTTTTCAGCTCTTCCTGCTCTGTCTATTAATTTTCTTTCCGCAGAGCTTGTCTTCAGGCCCCAGAACTGCAGAATGAAACTGTTAGTCCTTAATTTACTACATTTGAGTTAAAAGAGCCATTATGCATTGATTCAGAGATCTAACCAACATTTCTGTTGTTTTATGTTTTTAATTTCTTTTAAACATAAAAATGCACCATCAAAAGAAAAATTTTACTTTCTTTCTGCTCTTGAACACCAGTAATCTTTTTCTATAATGCTCTGTTGGATGCACAAAGGTATAAATATTTCTGTGAAACTACATGTGAAGAATGATCAAAATAGAAGTTCATGGAATTCCTTTACCAGCATCACTTTGCAAATGTTTTCTGTGTAACTACTTGATTGACATAATAGTCATTTTTAATATTGGCAAAATGTCACAAAACACTGATGTACTTAATTTTAACCCCCCCCCCTTTTAAAATTGTGGTATATTTAGTATCTAGTCCTTGAAGTAATAACAATTCCTTGAACATCCTAAGCTGTTGTGTGTGTGTGTGTGTGTGTATGTGTGTGTGTATGGTTTCTCCCCAGCTAAATTGATTTCTTGAGATGCCAGGGTCAACGAGTGTAAACACTTCCTGGTTTTGGGGTAGGTATCCTTAACATTGATTTCACAGGGAAATGAATTCTGAGTGCTCTAAACTTCTGCGCTAATGCCATCCATGCAGGTTTTAAAAATCTGGGACTTGACCAAATTTGGGCTGTATGAATTTGCACTTTTGAGCACAGATGCAGCAAATCCGTCGGTCTTCTTGCAACTAGCTTGTTAGCTTGCCAGAACCACTTCATGTGCTGGAGGGGTGGGAGTTCTGTTCCCTTCTGTCCCCTGGGACTTTCTCAGCCTGCAGGAGCCCTGGCCATCGCGCCCAGCTGGACTGGGCTGCACGAGGTGGAGCATGGAAGGAAGGAAGAGATGGTGTCTGTGGCATACTAATGCCTTTCTCCAGAGCGCTACTGTAGGCGGAAGGAGTAGGCCGTGTTGTCAAAGCCTGAGAAACAGCATGTAGCTGCTTCTCGTAGCTCTCCAAGGAGGAGGGAGGCTTCCCGTGGGCTGCCGTCTGTCCTCTTTCAGGTGAAGCTGCAGTTTAAATATCTTGCCAGTAAAGTTCTCGGGGTGAGCAGAGATTTCATTTTCTCACTGGATCCTATTGCCAACCCTTAAATACTTTCAACAGCTGGCAACACTGCCAACAAATGTGTCCAGGGAAATTTGAAAGAGAAGGAAGATGGAATTGCCTCACCTTTTCCTCCTTCTTTCCTTCTTTTTCACATTTCTCTTTATTTTTTTTAAGATTTATTTATTTTTTATTACAAAGTCAGATATACAGAGAGGAGGAAAGACAGAGAGGAAGATCTTCCATCTGATGATTCATTCCCCAAGTGACCGCAATGGCTGGTGCTGCGCCGATCCGAAGCCGGGAACCAGGAACCTCTTCCGGGTCTCCCACGCAGGTGCAGGGTCCCAAGGCTTTGGGTCGTCCTCGTCTGCTTTCCCAGGCCACAAGCAGGGAGCTGGCTGGGAAGTGGAGCTGCCGGGATTAGAACCGGCGCCCATATGGGATCCCGGTGTGTTCAAGGCAAGGACTTTAGCCGCTAGGCCACCACGCCGCCGGGCCCCTCTTACTTTATTTTTTAAAAGCATTTTTAAAAATCCACAACATTTTCCTTTAAGGGAAGAGCCACCTTTATGCTGCACACCCAGAACAAAACGTAAGATGCGCTGGAGAGTTGCGGCCTGCAGCCCCTTCTGCACAGCTGCGTGCTGATGCACACAGCTGCAGCTTCCACCTTGTCTGGTGAAATGAACCTGGCAGCCAGCTTGGAAGCCGGGAGCCAAGGTAGCTGGGAGCTCAGGCTCACAGTGCAAATGCCTGCTAGTTGGCTGGAGAGAGAGAGGGGTTCCTTTGCCTTGGAGTCACAGGTGATGAGGCAGAGTTTTTGTTGATGAGGTGCCCTTGCTTGACCCCAGAAGCTAGATGGGGATAGCTCAAATCCCGAGTGTGGAATATAAACCATATCGAAATGGGGCGATCTCAAGCGCTCAGGGCTGGTTCTCATCTGTGCTCGTCTGGTGTGGTGTCATGCGACTCATTAATCTCATCATCATGTCCTCACAATGAACCCTACGCACAAGCAACCCCATCTTCCCGTCTGCATCAAATCCACAGAACTCACAGGGAGTGCATTCTGAGAAGTATGACTGTGTGCTCCAAAACAGAGAGTGTGCAGTGACTTGGAAACCTGAGAAATCTCTAAGAGAAAGCATAAGGAGGCCTGAACTGCTGGACTTCACAGGACTTTATACTCCCTCCTCCTGCCCCCACTCAAACATGCATGTGTGTCTATAATGGACTAAAGGAAATTTGTCGAAATTAGAATTAAAAGCTCAGTTTATTTTGGTACAAGAAGATTTTGAAATCCATGCCCTTGACATTATTTTCCTTGATACAAATAAGTAATAGACTTGATGGGAAATGGGTACAGTAAGACATGCTTTACCAGCTGCCCAACTTATGCAAGCAGGAGATATCAATAATCAGTGATAGCACTCCCATCACATAAGAAAGCCACAACTTACTGATTGGAATTAGTATATAAACTGGCATCTATTTGTTGGCTTGCATAAAATGACCTCTAAGGCCTCCTTTTGTTTGTTTGAAATATCGGAGCGTGGAATGGGTAACCAGTAGCCCAGCTTCAGTTGCATTCAGAATTAGGAAAGTCCTACATGAAGGCAGGGAGTAATGGGTAAAAAAAAAAAATGACCTTTGTGTTTCGGCATATCTAAAATTGTGGAACAATTCAGTTCAGCTCAGCTAGTATTTGCTACCCATCTACTATGACCACAGCTGTGAAGTGACACCAGAATGCAAAGATAGATGACTTTTCCTGATCTTAAGGAATTAAAAATCAACTAGAGGGAGGAGGCAGAATGATATAAGTATAAATAGCAACAGGAGAAAGATGTGGGAGTCCACACTACTAGAAATAACTTCCTACCCTGTTCTAAATGCTTGGAGCACAAATTCTCATTTTGTCCTTTCAATTAAAGACAGTGAAGGGGGTATTTTTATTATCCTCATTTTTCAAGATGAGGAAATTGAGCCCCTGGGTGGTTGAGAAATGTGCACAAAGTTTCACAACTAATCACTAGCAAAATCAGCACTAGGATTTAGGTGCTCGGTCTCCAGGAAGGGATTCCAGGTAACCTAGGGTCAACTTCACAGTGAGTAGACATCTGACTTGGAAAATGACTGCAGTAGGCATCTAGTAGCATCCAGTACATCTGGTAGCATTGCCAGCATTAGGCTGTGGGCCTTGGGGAGCACGGACAGTATGAAACAAGCTCATGTCCTCTTTGAAATATCCCCTAGGAGGCAGCAGAGTCCCTGGTGCCAGCAGAGGCTCAGTCAATGTTGATTCTATGTGTGGTTGATTGGATGGCCAATCAGGCAAGTGATAACATTGTGGGTGATGAGGTTGGAGGGTAGATTTGGAGATAGATTTCCAGAACTTGTAAGGTGACTGCTGAGTGTCAACTCAGGATTCCCACTCATGTGGAATTCTGAGAGCTGTGATGCCACCAACCTTCCATAAGGATAACTCAAGTTCCAGTGTGAATGACGGGTTAGAGCCGGGAGGCAGGATGAAGGCAAATGTGGGGCAGGAGGCTGGTTTTCTCAGGATGCGGCAGAGACCTTGACCAAGGACAGTGTCTGTGGGAATGAATGTGTGGGTGTGTGAGCAAGCAAGCGTGGATGAGCAAACTGAAGATAGCTCCATAGTTGACAGTCATGGTGATGATGTAGACAAGATACTTAACACACACACACACACACAGAGATAACTGTGCATGCACACACTAAAGCACATGTTTGCACATGCACACATGAACCCAAATTCACACATGCCTCTCTCCTGCTCTGAAATTACTCTTAAAAAATCAGTTGGTGGCTAAAGACAATATGGTTAAAGGGGATGAGATCTGGCTGCACCATCTAGTGACTGATCAGGTTTCCAAACAGGCAGAATTGAGGTGTTCCCCATCCAGCATGAGGGTCAGTGCCTCAGGCTTCACAGCTGCTCATCTTGAGCAGGCCCCCAAAGCACTCAACAAACAACCTGAACCTGGGGTTGTTCAGGGCCAGGAGGCAGTCACCAAAATGCCTCTGTGCAGAGACATGAGTGAAGGAATGAAGTGGTAGCATCTTCCGTGTCAGGGTAGGGGAAAACCCAGTAGTGCACAGCGCAAGGCCATGATTGAGTGAAGAGCTACAGTGGGACCAGGAGCAAGTCCTCATGGGGACTGAGTCCTTCCTGAGGCACAGCCTGCCCACGGGGGTCCAGTCCTGACTCCCTCCATTATTAGCTGTAGGAACCACTTGAGCTCTACTGATTTCTTCCTACCACAGGAATGTTAATGATCATTCCTTTTAGGCTGCTGTGAAGGTCAAAGGAGGTTGTGCAACAAGGCAGTACCTAGTTAGTGCTCAGCAAATATCTGCCATGGCCATCTCGTGATTAGATGCATTCACACTTTGCATGTGTTGACATGGGATACTACTTGAAAGAGTTCCTGGGGAGAAAAAACACAGAATTTTATGTTAGTATATTAAAAAAACGAGATCCACATATAGCTGTTTCATAATGCACATTTTTCCATAAACTTTTCAAAATACCCTCACTGATGACATGCTTTATATTTCAGGCAATTGTGAGGTTGAATGATTTCCCTTCCAGCTTACCATTCCTCATAATAGAGTCTGGCAGGCTTCTTAGAGGCAACGGAGGATTAGTCCAGAAAGAATTCAGGATGTACCCAAGTGTTTCCCAATGAATTTCTTCTTGCTCAGAACAAAACCTGCACCTTGAGAGTGGACACCGGGCATGCACGAAAATGAAATGGTTAACCAGGGAGTCCTCAGGACGGGCAGAGGGACAGTTTTCAAATCACCAGTCCGTTGGAGGTATGTGGCTGTGGACAGCACTAGGGGATCAGCTCAGTGTGAGACCCAGGCCTGCTGCACCACAAGGAAATTTTGCTCATTGCTTCAGGCTGGGAGGTTCTTGATCCATGTGAAACATCGGGGAGGGAGAGGCAGAAGAGGAGGAGAGGGCGAAGAGGAAGAGGTGAGAAGGTGGGTGGGGAGGGGGAAATGGGAGAGACATAGGATACAGGGAGGAGCAGGTTTGTCTGCTCAAACCTTGAAGACCAGCCAGTTCCTGCTGAGACTCTGGGATCTTGACAAAATGGTGGAGAGGATTCAGTCAAAGCTGTGGCGAGGCTGCTGCTAACTGCCATGAGGGCACAAGGCGTTTCACCTGGGGGGCAGGGCTTACTCTGCAGGTCCCTCCTAGCCAGTTTCAGTGAGTTACACCTGGTGAGGGGATTGCTGACTCAGCAAGCCTGGACAAGCTCAAAGATCTCAGCTTCCCTGCGCACCGTCTGCTAGGATTGGCCAGGGCCCTGAGTTCCTGGCTGGCACGGAAGATCCAGCTCATAAGGGCAGCCTCACTACCACTTGGCTTCTAACTTCCTTGGGCCAGTTTTTCTCTGCCCTGACTCTTTGGAGACTGAGCCCTGCTCCTTGCTGGCCTGTGGCCCGTTGGGGCAAAACATTGTGGCTTCTGCTTCCAGCCTTCCCCTTACCTGAGGCCTCCCTGGCAGCTGCCTGCCAGACCCAACCCGATTTCTGTATTGCTGGTGGGCCAACACATGGTGTCTGATCAGGGGCACCCCTTGGATTCAGCGGATGGCAGCTGCTGACCTTGCCTGAGGAGGAGACTACTCAATCAGGTTAGTGTCCTTCCCCTAATTCTGCCTGATTCTTCCCCATCCAGCCTGAGAAATCCTGGTCTGCTCTTTTAAGTTACACACAGAGAAACAGGACGATTCCCTGCAACATACACAGTTGTCCCAACATAGGAAAGTGCTGTGGCCGTCTCACAGCCACACATGTCATTTTGTGGGACAAAAGGAGAAGGCATAGCCCCTGTTTAGAAAGTATTTCATAATTTCAAATTGGACAGAGCAGAACATGAAGGCCAGCACCAGGAGCTTCTCAGGCTGTTCACCCACCAAGGCAGCCTTGGTGGACACAGCAGAGCCAGGGGGAACATGGGCCTAGGGGGAAGACCTCGGCCAGGCCTGGACAGGAGGGAGTCAGGTTTATTCTCAAAGCGTGTTGTGGTGAGGTTATTCAGAGTGGTATGTTGTATGGGTGACTATTCACATAAGTCAGATGATTAAATCACATACTATTCTTTTCATGGTGCAGTGCCCGTCCTAATAAGTGTCTTTTGCTGTTGTCACTCTCTGTATGGGAGAAGCCCTTTAGGAAATGTTACAGTGAACTTGGCCGTCAGGTTTTTGCTGTAGAAAGCAGCTTCTTTTATTCTTAAATAATAGGAGTGAGAGTGATCAGAGGGGTGGCAGGGGACATCTGGGGAATATGGCCAGGTTAAGGGGTGGTCCTTCGGCTATAGCTGGAAGGATATTTGGAATAAATCCTTACATGTGCTTGGGGTTAATCCAGCTTACTTTTGCAGAAAATGAAAGAGAAGGATCCTATTTGTGTATTCCACAAATATTCTTTCCATCTGGACACAGCTTTGTATCAGCTGTTGTGAAGGCTGCAAGAGAACTAAGATGCAATCCTGGCCCCAGACAGTTCTCTCATGGTGGTAGCATCTTGCAGTATAAACCCTTGGGTTCAGAGAGTTAGCACTTTGCATATGGGAAGTCCATATTACAGTGAGGGGTTGATTAGTGGAGAAGCTTGAATGAGATGTACAGCATGAAGCATGGTAAATTCAGGAAGCCGACCGTGTTGTCTTCAGTGGGAGTCCAGGACATTAGGTATGGTCAAGGTTGTGGCGGTGTGACCTTGACCAGTTCACACCGCTTTATGGACACTACCATTCCTCTTTTGTATAGCAGAGACTGTACCTCCCTGAAGCACTGTGGCCAGGATAAAATGCTGTGCGGATTATGACAGACTTTTCAGCGCCTGCAATTCTGTGTGAATATCAGACCTGCCTCCTCTTCTTCTACCTCTTCCCTCCAGTCCAGAACCAATGCACCTATGTGCTCTGCTCCCACAAGGTGCTTTAGGAATCTTCTCCAGAACATTCCCTTCTTGGAAAGTGTCTAATTCCCAGTTCTGCCTTAGATCTGGACTGGTTTGGTAAATACCAGTTCATTGGATAAACTAATTTGCACTAATGAGTGTATCAAGTTTGAGGGGTTACCTACCATAAAAACATTCTAGATTGGGCAATTTGAACAATAGAAGTTGATTTTTCCACATATCCTGGGGAATATGGAAAGTGCCTCTCTTCGACCTGGAGTTGGTCATCTTCTCCCTGTATGTCTGTGTCATGTCTAATCATTTCTTCATAAGATTCTTTGCATTCTTAAAAAGGATGCTGGGAGCTGATATTTGGTGTGATGGTTGAAGATTCCCACGCCGCGTGTTGAAATGCCTGGGTTTGATTTCTGGCTCCACATCCTGACTCCAACTTCCTGCTGGCACAGATGCTGGCAGTGAGTGGTGATGGTGTACATGGTTGCCTTGCTGCCACCCACTTGGAGGCTTGGCTTCCGTTTCTTGGGTACTGTGGCTTCTGCTCCAGCAGAGCAGACCTTTGCATGCCTTTGGAGGCATGAACAAGCAGATGGTGGCATGCTCTCCCTGCTTGTCTGTCTGTCTACCTCTCAAGAAATACACCAATTTAAAAAAATTTGACAGAGAAAATGGTAAAGCAGAAGATGTCTAAATGGAGGATTTAGCATCTCACGGCCAGTTGGCTCTGTGTGTGTATGTGGAGGGGTGGTATTTTTGGCCAGGGAACTTCTTGGCATCCTTCACATACCAACATATAGGCAGCCACCTGCTCTACCCATGAATATGGCTGAGGCTGGATAGATAGAATGCATTTCCATTTTCCTTCTAGATGCTAAAGAAATCAGCCAGTCTCACTTTCCTGCCACTGAGGAGCACCCAGTATTTTTAAATCAGTGCTCAACATGATGACTGCTTTTAGTAGTGCTGGGAGAATTTTACTGTCAGCCTGGCCAACTGTTCAGTCCCCCTGGGAGAAGCATCCTATGGCTCGCAGAAAACAAGCACTCCTAAACTCACCCCACGGCAGGGCATAGCCCTGAAAGGGCTGCCACTTTGTTGAGCCAAGAAGGCTGTCTCTGTTGCAGTGGAGTCGTGGAGAGCGAAACGACTTGCTGTGTTTGTGTGGGAAGACAGAAATGGGCTTTGGAGCTGTCTGTCAACAGAACAGGGCTGCTGCTTCAAGTAACTGGGACCCATTGCTGGGATAAGGAATTTGCTATTGGCAGAAAACAGAGAGCTGATCCCGGCAGGTATCCACTGCTGTCTGGGGTGGGTGTCAGCAACTCCACCTGTCCCCTAAAGGGAGATTGGACTTCTTCAAATGGCACCCATGACTCGTTTTTTGTTCAGAAACCTCTCATCCCCTTACTTATAGGAAAAAGGTCTTGTACGCAGATAACTGGACAACATAGGCATTTGCGTTCAGGCTACCGGGGCTTTTAGAAATACAAATACAAATGTCAAAGACTTTCATCTGGGTAATTGGAGAGGGATGCCCTTTCCCATCTACACACACACATGTTGATAATTTTGTGCTTGCAAGAGATGCCGAGTTCGTGCTTTAAAGGAGGAAAATTGTATAATATTTCACTACGTGCTGTCCTCATTCATAGAAAACAATGCTCCCCATATACCCAGACCCTCATAATCGGGACCATTTTCTTCGTTTACCTCCAGCCCTGCAGCTCCGATCCAAAGGCTGCTGTTTGTTTACACAGACAGCCTGCCAGCAGCCTGCTGGGGATGGCCTGAAATCCAGATCTAGCTGCAAGCTTGCCAGTAGGATTCACTGGCTGAATTCTCCAAGAAGCTTCTCCATCTGCCTCCAGTGGGCTACAGACCACAGAGAGGTGAGGGAGCCTCGCCTCTCCCTGAGGGCAGTGCTTGTCATTCATTTGCTTGAGAAACTGTCATTGCCATGTCAAGCTATCAGCTGTCGGGATCTCTAAAAGGGGAGTTCTTTGGAATAAAGAGGGTTACCTCCATCACAGAGAGGTTAGGGAATAAGAACAGATAGGAGAAGATCCTAAAGGGAAAGTAAGATTCTGCTGCCCAAAAGCAAGATCTCCTGGAGCTGGGAGTGAACCAGGAAGTGGACAGGGAGGAGGGAAATGACGAGGCTGAACAAAGGGGCATGTATCTGCATAGGCTGTGTTATGCTGTGATGACAACCCCAATGTTTTAAAGGTTCAAACCACACAGGCTCATTTCCTGGGCACGCTGATGCACCCTCACGGGTCAGGTGGAAGCGCTGCCCATTACAATCATCCAGGATACAGCTGATGCAGGCTCATCTTCACAGTGGGGCAAGGGGTGAAGAATATATTTTCATTTATATAGAATATCTGCTTTTAAGACACATGTTACTGTTGTATTTCATTGCCAAAGCAAGACACTAAGGCACCCCTAACTTCCAGGACATGGGGAAGTACAATCCTACCGTGAAAATGAGGCCCTGGGTAGCAGTAAGGACCCTCTGCCACTCTGATCAGATTAGAAAGGAGTGGCCTTTGCACAGGGAAATAAACCTGGCAAGGAAGTTTTGTTACCAGGTTCCTACTTCAAAAATTTGGGATTGTTGCATTGGATGTGAATTTAACAGTGTACAACATGGATGCACACTGCTGCAGACACGAAAGTAACCCATTCTCCTCAAGCAATACCTCTTTAAGTATTACTTTTGCCTTGTTCTTTCTCTCATATCCATCTGGGACAGCAGTTACAGATGTTGGAACTTTTACAGCATCCTGCCTTTCTCTGATTTTTGATATTTGTCATCTTCTCTAATTACTTTATCTTGCACATTCCCCCGCCCCAGCTTCTAGTTTACTGTTTCCCTTGTCTATCATTTCTAATTACATCTAGCATATTGTTTTAAAAGATTTATTTATTTTTATTGGAAAGGCAGATATACAGAGAGGAGGAGAGACAGAGAGGATGGTCTTCCGTCCAATGATTCACTCCCCGAGTGACTGAAATGGCTGGAGCTGAGCCAGTCCAAAGTCAAGAGCCAGGAACTTCTTCTGGGTCTCCCACATGGGTGCAGGGTCTCAAGGCTTTGGGCCATCCTCAACTGCTTTGTAGACCACAAGCAGGGAGTTGGATGGGAAGTGAGGCTTCTGGGATTAGAACTGGTGCCCATATGGGATCCCGGCACGTTCAAGGCAAACTTTAGCTGTTATGCTATTGTGCTGGGCCCCATCTAACATATTCTTAATGTCCTCATAATTTTCTTTAAAGGTTTATTTACTGTTACTTGGAAGGGAAAGTTAGAGACAGTAGAAATCTTGCATTCCATGGTTCATCCCCAAATGGCTACAACAGTTGGAGCTGGGACTATCTGGAGCAGGAACTTCCTTCAGGTCTCCCACAGGGATTCAGGGACACAAGGACTTGAGCCATCCTCCGTTTCTTTCCCAGGCCATCAGCAGGGAGCTGGAGCAGAAGAGGAGCTCCCAGGATTTGAACCACTGCTTTTATGGGATACTGGCACACAGGTGGAGGCTTAGGCTGATAGGCCATGATGCTGGCCCCTCATAATGTTTTTTTATACTAGAATTTCTATTTGCTTCACTTCATGTAGTTTGTAAGCATCAATATTTATTTATTTTTATTTGAAAGGCAGAGTTACAGAAGGAACGAGAGACAGAGACAGCTTCCATCCATTAGTTACTCCCCAATTAGCTGTAGCAGTCAGAGCTGAGCAGATCAGAAGCCAGAAGCTTCCTCCAGGTCTCCCACATGGGTGCAGATAAGCCAATGAGCTATCTTCTGCTTTCCTGGGCTACAAGCAAAGAGTTGGATTGGATGTGGAGCATCTGGGACTTGAACCAGCAACAATTTGCATTAGACAGAAGCTTAGCCTACTATACCATGGTGCTTGCTCAAACATAATTCTTTAATATCCTGAAGCATGTTAATCATGGTTGGTTTAGAATTTGTATCTACAATATTGTCTGGACTTGGTGCCTCTGTTTCTGTTGTCTGTTTTTCTCTCTGTTTTTGGCCAGATCTTACATTGTTACATGCCCAAATATAGATTTGCTACATATCACACACACCCTCTCTTTCCCTTCCCTCTCTACCTCTCTCAGCAATTCCAGGTCCCATTAACTAAGTCAAGGATGGAAGTGTTCTCAGGGCAAGCTTTAGAGCCTGTGAAGGCTGGTCACTCACCAGGAACTGCCAGGAACTGCCTTCCTCAGCATCCTTGCAACCCATTGATCTGTGAAGAAATCTGTTCACCTGTTCAGGCTTTCAACTGTCACCTTTAGAATCTGCATTTGCCACTGGGGAGAAGTACTCCCAAATGCCAAGCTCATCTCTGGGATTTTTTTTCTGTCTGAGGTCCATCATTTCTCTCTCAGATTTATTTATTTTTATTGGCAAGTCAGATATACAGAGAAGAGGAGAGACAGAGAGGAAGATCTTCAGTCCCATGATTCACTCCCCAAGTAGCTGCAAAGGCCAGAGCTGGGCCAATCCAAAGCCAGGAGCCCAGAGCCTCCTCTGGGCCTCCCACATGGGTGCAGGGTCCCAAGGCTTTGGTTCATCCTCGACTGCTTTCCCAGGCCACAAGCAGGAAGCTGGATGGGAAGTGGGGCTGCTGGGATTAGAACCAGTGCCCATATGGGATCCGGCGCATGCAAGGCGATGACTTTAGCCACTAGGCTACTGTACCAGACCCTCTCTCTTTTAAAAAAGGGTTTATTTATCTATTTTTGTTGGAAAAGCAGATTTATAGGGAAAAGATTAGATAGAGAGACAGGGATTTTCCATCCATGAATTCTTTCCCCAAATGGCCATAATGGCTGGAGCTTCTTCTGGGTTTCCAATGTTGGTGCAACATCCCAAAGCTTTGTGCCATACTCTACTGATTTCCCAGACCATAAGCAGGGGGCTGGGTCAGAAGTAGAGCAGCTGGGATATGAACTGGCTCCCATATGGGATGCTGGCACTTGTATGTGGAGGATTAGCCAGTTGAGTCATCATTCAGCCCCAGAGATGATATATCTTTATGTTAAAATTCTGTTGAATGGCATTTTTAAAAAAGATTTATTTATTTTTATTGGAAAGGCGGGTATACAGAGAGGAGAGACAGAGAGGAAGATCTTCTGCCCGATGATTAACTCCCCAAGCGGCCACAATGGCTGGAGCAGAGCCAATCCGAAGCCAGGAGTCTCTTCTGGGTCTCCCACGCAGGTGCAGGGTCCCAAGGCTTTGGGTCGCCCTCGACTGCTTTCCCAGGCCACAAGCAGGGAGGTGGATGGGAACCGGGGATGCCAGGATTAGAACCGGCAGCCATATGGGATCCCGGCACGTTCAAGGCGAGGACTTTAGCCACTAGGCCACGCTGCCAGGCCTGAATGGCATTTTTAATACTTGATCCTTCAAGCATATCCCATGTATAGTGAAGACTTCCTGGGCTTCTCTTCTGTATAACATCTAGTTCATTCTATTTCGGGGAATATATGGGGATGCCTTGTGCTGCTCAGCTGTGGGTTTGGTGCCTTTGTTCGGGGCTGTTTAACTATGATGAGACTGTGTGAGCTTGCTGCTGTTTTTTTTCTGGAAAGCTGATCTGGAAGGCTCAGAACCCATCACAGAACATGCATCCCTCATTGGTTGCTTCCTGTGGCTTGTCATCCCAGTGCACCAAGAAAGTATCCCAGCCCTGAGCTCTTTAGCAAGGGAATTCGGTGGCAGAGTTAGTATGCAAGCATTTCTGGGCCCAGCAGACTCTGAACTCTGTCTGTTGGGATCACAGATGGCAGCAAAACATAGAGCTCTCCTGGGAGCCTTCTGAAAAATGAGTCTCAAATAAATGCAGTTGTAGCACAGGAAACACCTGCTACACACATCCTGGGTCCAAGGCAATGAGGTTCTACTTACTTCCTGGCCTGCTGCACGGTTACCTGAAATACCCAGTTTGGGTTCTTTGAATTAGGTTAAAAAGTATCTCATGGGAAAGAGATGGGAAATAAATGAGGTAAAGAGAATTGAAGCAAATCAACAGCAAATTCTCTTGAAACAATCTGACTTCTGATTGACCAAGCTCAAGGTGTGGGAGTCTGGAAGAACACCATCAGCTACTTGTGAGGGTCTAGGGACAAGTGTTGATTCATTCAACACCTTTTGTAGTTGGAAAGGAGGATAGTGCGGGGCTTATTGTATCACTAAGAGAAGATGTAGGTGTGGGCAAGGGTGTGGGCAAAAGTTACATACATTTTGGGTGTAGAATTGGCAGGACATATACGTGGTGGGCAGGGTCAGAGGGAGGAGGAATCAAGAATGTAAGCTGGGCTCTTGGCTTCAGCACCTCCCTGTGTTGAGAGGGAGATCATCAACTGAGGCAGGGAAAGCCAGAGAGGAGCAGGATCGCAGATTAGGAATGCTAGGAGTTCTTTCCTGCATACTTGACCCAAATGGAGAGATAAAGAGGCCTGTTGGGTATACAGATGTTCCTTGACTTACCAAGAAGTTGTATCATGAACCCATCTAAGTAGCAAACACCATAAGTAAAAAATACACTTACCATCCCTAGCCTGTCATACATGCTGTCTTAGCTCACGCTCCACACTGTGGAGTGTGGATTGTTTGATCTCATGGTTGTGGGGTTGACCAAGAGCTTCAAGCTGCTATTGTGGCCCAGCATCCTACACATTGTTAGTCTGGGAAAAGATCAAACTTCAAAATATAGGTGCTACTGAATTTATTATTTTCATAACATGGTAAAATAAAATTTAAAAAAACCTGAAGTTGAATCCTTATAGGTTAGTGACCGTCAGTGGATATCTGGCACTTAGAGGAATGCTCTGGGCTGGAGATAAAAATTAGGGAGTCAACAAGGTAAAAAGGCATTTAAAAATAAGAATTAATGAGCTCATCAGGAAGGGAAGTGAAGTTAGAACTGGAGTGAGAAAGGAGATGCTGTCTCCGGATTAAGGGCTGTGGTCCCTCAGAGTCTTAAATGGGAAGGGAAGCACACAGCAACACCCCGTAGGTCATGTTGAGTATCCCTGTAATAGCTGGGATCAGAACTGCTTTGATATTGCATTTCTTTAGATTTTGGAGTATCTGTGTATACATAATGAGAGTACAGATGTATCTTCAAACGCTGGTTTCATTTCTCTGGGAATTTAACAGTGTGTGTAGGTGTTTGCTTTTCTCCACATCCTCACCAGCACATCTTTTGTTTTTTTGATAACAGCCGGTCTAATGAGTGAGACGCTATCTCGATGTGCTCTGATTTTCATTTCCCTGACAATTAGTGATGTTGATCATTTTTTTCATGTACCTTTTGGTTACTTGGGTGTCTGAACAATGTCTATTTAGATCTACTGCCCGCTTTTAAACTGGAGTTTTTTTGCTATTGAAATGAGATTTTAATATATTCTGCTTATTAATTACTTGTCAGATGTAAACTTGAAAATATTTCCCCCTTTTCTGTAAATTAATCTATTCACGGTGGTGATTATTTCCTTTGCTGCACAAAAGCCCTTCAGTTGGATGAAATCCCATTCCCCACTTTTGCTTTTGTTTCCTGTGTTTCCAATGTGCTGAAGTGTTTTCTGTGTGCTTTGTCTTAGTAGTTTCAAAGGTTTAGGTCTTATATTGGATCTATTTTGAGTTGATTTTTACACAAAATAAATATCCAGTTTTTCCTAGCCCTATTTAATGGATCATACTGTTGTTTTCCCAATGTACTTTCCTAGTATCTTTATTACAGCTCAATCGGCTGTAGATGCCTGGATTTAATCTTAGGATCTTTATTCTATTTCTCTAATGTCTTTTTTTGGTGCCAATTCTCTGTTGTTTTATATGCTATAGCTTTGTAATGTGTTTTAAAGTTAAGTTGTGTAGTCTTCTTGCTTTGTTTTTATTGCTCAAGATTGTCTTGGAAGGCCTGGCACGATGACTCAATGACTAAATCCTTACCTTGAAAGCACAAGGATCCCATATGGGCATTGATTGCTCTCTTGACTACTCCACTTCCCATCCAGCTTTAAAGATTGCCTGGGCTACTCAGGGTGTTTTGTTTTTCCATATGAATTTTAGTAGTTTTTTCTTCTAGTTATATGAAAAATGACATTTTTTTTAGGGATTTAATATGTAAGTATTTTAGGCATTTTGGTGATACTGATTCTTTGAATCCATGAACACCAGTTTATTTCCATTTCTTGTATATTCTTCAATTTCTTTCATCAGTGGCTGATAATTTTCATTGAACAGATCTTTCATCTCTGGCTACATTTATTCCTAGGCATTTTTTGCTAATTATTAGAAATGAGATTGATTTCTTGATTTTTTTTTTCAGATAATTTTCTTCTAGTGTATAACAAACAGTGCTACTGATTTTTGTACATTGACTTTTTATTCTGTAACTTTTCTGGGCTCATTCCATTTTCTTTAAAAATTCCTAGTTTCTTCTGCCCCTTTCACATGTAGGCTAATGTCAAACCAGCTACTCTAACATTCATCTCTCAAGAGCAGTAACCCATATTTTAGAAGTGTACCTTTTATATTTTCTTTAAGTTGGCCTATGGGCATGGAGCTGCTTATGGGCATCCTTCTGTTGCTGTCTGTCCCGTGATAATTAAAGGTGGTCCTGAAAGGATTGTTGAACATAGTCAGGAAGGCTCATCACATTGTCCAGCAAGATAAGCTGCAGGCGCTGCCTCATGGGTATCTGGAGCTGATCAGCCTGTAGTGTGTTAGAGAAAACATGAGAACATTAAAGATGCATGGTCCAAAGAGAAGCAGTAGAATATGGGACTTAGAGACAACAACCAGAATTTCCATGATCCAGTGCTGGACTAGAAATTCCAAATCTGACTGGCTTGGTCCTGGACTTTCTGACCTCTTCCAAGAAATGGTAAATATGACTTTGTAGCTGCTTAGTTAGATCGCCTCCAGTTTTCATGGAGCATGGCACAGAGAACTCCTGGGAAGCAGTTACCCTGCTTTCCTGGCTGTTTGGAAGGGCTGGGCTTAACAGCACTGGTGCAGGGGCCTTAGCCGTCCTTAAATCGAGCAAACTAAGTGATCTGTTATTTTTCCCGAAAGAGGGGGTTCTGTCCATTTACACTTGATATTACTACACTTTAGAGAGTATCTTTGTCCCGTTTAAGAGATTTGTCCTACCTGGCATCATAATAGAGGACAGAGAACTGAACAAATTGATCTACCACTCCAGCCAAGTGTTGGCAGTGAATATCTGGGCAAACAGAGACTATGTCAACCAGTGGATTCTGGAGAGATTCCATCATGCTTGGAATGGCAAGATCAGCAGTAAATCAAAACTT